>NC_137031.1:42827750-42880250 GCF_032717465.1 Coenobita brevimanus | reverse complement strand
GAAAGAATGAAAGTGATGGACAGGAAGGACCGAGGAGGAATAGAAGAGGTGGTAAGGAAGGGTGGGAGAGAGTGATGAAGAACGGTGAGAAAAATACCCTTCTATTTTCCCTGGAAGCTGGAAGGTAAAGAAAGGAGTAAGGAAATGAGAGAGAGAGAAGAACGGTGAGAAAAATACCCTTCTATTTTCCCTGGAAGCTGGAAGGTAAAGAAAGGAGTAAGGAAATGAGAGAGAGAGAGAGAGAGAGAGAGAGAGAGAGAGAGAGAGAGATGGTGTGTGTGTGCGGTCACGTGGTTTCAGTCGTGCTAGTGGCCCAGTGAAGTTAAGGTGTGTGTAGAGTCCTTGAGAGGGAGCGAGGTTGCTGTCTCCCCCGCGGTTTTATCTGGCGCCTTATTTAACTTTACTGTGCTCCTATTTACTCATTTATTGACTTCTTTATCTGTTTAGCAGCGGGGTACTTTATTTGTAGTAAATGTTGTCAGTCTCGTCCTCTTTAAACTTATTTTACTCGTTTTTTTATTCTTTTTTCGTCTCCCTCTTGATACCAGGATATTATTAGTCAGCCATTCTTACTTATACATTAGTCAGTCATGTTTATTGAGTAATGTAATACCAGAATTATTTCACCAGTGGATTCTTTATTAATTATTTATGGAAAACTATCATTGGATTATTTGTAGTGAAGTTGTTATACGAGAATTTTACTGATTAAACAAACGTGTCTGTTTATAATGATACTAATTTAACAAGCATTATCTGTATATGTGGTGATCCTACATTAACAAGTGGGTGTCTTATTGTATGGAGAAGTTATGACACCATACAGGCAAGAAGTGAACGTGTAATGAGCCTGTAGTGCATCGGAAACTGCATGACGGTGAGAAGTGACACAGAAGAGTGGATAATTGAAAACAGATTTGGTGACGTGATGAGTTGTGTCCACCCCTTATGTTGTTAACTTGTGCTACATCTCCCATTAATTTACCATAGTGTTACGTGTGCTTAGTGAAGGGATTAACAGAGTCACTCCAGGTGTACTTCTGACCCATACACAACACTCAGTTTTCTCGAAGTTAAAGAAGATGCTCCGTAGTTACCTAGAATAACGTAAAGATTAGGTTCATAGGTTGAGGTGGCTGAAGGAACGATTGTATTTGGCTCTGTAACAATGACTCTGTTACCCTGGGAACCATTAAGCATCATCCTTGGGTGTGTGTGTGTGTGTGTGTGTGTGTGTGTGTGTGTGTGTGTGTGTGTGTGTGTGTGTGTGTGTGTGTGTGTGTGATGCCGTGTCAATGTCCTCAAACCTTTCTTCCTCCATCTTACCGATTGCGCGAGATAAACAGCAGATTTCTTCTAAGCAAGCAACGTTTATGGCTAGACGAGTGTTAGAATGTTCGGCAGTTAATAAAATCGGCATAAGTCCATCTTTTATTTTACCAAGAGCTTTTCCAAATTGATCAACTTAAACCACTGAAACTAGACACGGCTTACTAGATAACCGCATCTTAGAAATTGTCAAACATTAATTATTTTGCTTTTATTTAACCTGGAACCGAATCTTCCCCTCGCCGGGTTCTCTCAAAACAAAGTACGGCCCGGCAGGCATCTCGGCGCCGCGGTGTCGCTTGTGTGAGACCCCTGCTACAACCCCTCTTAAGCGAAGTTGTCCCGAAATCTGCCCCAAACTTACGCATTTTCGCTGATGTGAGACGATTTTTCCAGCCCGCGAGTGTAACAGGCCATTATTACGGGATATTTAGGTGAGTAGCGAGCGGGGGAGGCGTGGGGAGGAGGCGAGGGTGGGAGGGAGGAAGGGACGGGGGAAGGACGTTGACTGCCGGATGCCGAGATTGGTAGTGTCTTGATCTTTGCTTTCTCCCTGTATGGCGTGGTTATTAATAGATCTCAGCTGTCATGCTCTTGAAATATATAACTTAGGCGTGGTAGACATTAATCTGACTCTGTATGTACTAAAATATTAATGACGGGGAGTGAGAGGAGGATAGTTACCATTCCTGTTACCGAATTAGTGGTGTCAGGATAATAGGTAACTCTCTCTCTCTCTCTCTCTCTCTCTCTCTCTCTCTCTCTCTCTCTCAGGCACGTGGACCCACCAACCTGCTTTCTTGACTAAAGTCTCAAAAAACTTGTACTCTGAGTTTCTAATCACAAAGTGTTTTCTTTATTTATCTTTGACCTGCTGTGATAGAAGACCGCAGAATGATAAGTAATTCCTCTTACAGTGTTTTTGGTGAATTGTATGAGGTTGTTGTTCTTGTCGCTGCTGCCAGAATTGTTGCCTGTTGTTGCTGTTTTCGGTGTTGCCAGACACTTACTGTATGTTTGTACTCTTGTTTTTGCAGCACCTGCAGGGATGGCCAAATGTAGTGCCTTTCCTTATCTGTGTCACTCACTTACCCCGTTACCGCCCTTTATTGAAGAATGTGGTCCCGGCCTGATGGGACGAGTGTTAGGAGAACAAAATTGTGCTCAGTGATAGACTAACCTCTGGGCCAGGTTTCAGGCAGGGTGAGACCCAAAAGGGTCTCCCGCCACGGTGGCAGCAGCCCCGCCGTGCCCACCCGAAGTCCTTAGGAACGGTGCCCCCCCCCCCCCCTCGTAGGAACACGAATTTTTCCACAGTGATAGAGCTACATTCGATCCAGGTTATAAGTATAGTGGGACCCCCAAGGGCCGCTCCCCACAGGGGTGGCGGGTCTTGGGGGTCACAACCCAAGTCGTTATGCACAGCCAGAAGCTTTTAACCGATAAACGTGAAATTTTGTGTATTGATAGATGTTCACCCCGGCCAGGTTTTGGGAATAGTGGAATCACCGAGACTTTCCTCTCACGGAGGAGGGAGACCCCTGGGAGTCCCGGCAAAACCATTATGCACGATCATAGTTTAACCCAGTGTGTGTGTGTGTGTGTGTGTGTGTGTGTGTGTGTGTGTGTGTGTGTGTGTGTGTGTGTGTGTGTGTGTGTGTGTGTGCGCGCGCGTATGTGTGTGTGCGCTTGCGCGTGGAATGAGTGTTCGGCGCATTATTATTAGCACAAACCCCATAACTCCAAACGTTTCTCTCAGTCAAACAAAATCGTCTCATCTGAGTCTGAACGAACCGCGGAGACGCACGTATAGCAGAGAAGGAAATAAACGAGGCAGTAAAACCTTCTGACCCAGGGATTTTTCCAAGCTGAGCAAAATCATCTGGTGTTTACCCGGATTATAACACCCACTGAAATTACCCCCCCTTAGCTGCGGTAGCGTTAATTAGAACAGAAATATAGACAAGTCATTTATATCGATAGATAGACAGACAGATACACATATATGTAATGGAGGTTGAAAGAAGGAGTTTGGATTTAGAAGTGCTTGTGGGAAGAGGAGAATGAAGCAGCAGAAATATAAACAGAATGTGACTTGGAATATTTTACACGGGAATGAAGGCAGCTTGGGATGGGATGAAGGACTGAGGCTGAGTAGGGAGAAAACTTCATCACTATTTTTCGATGTTTTAGACGAAATAAAAATGCACAGCTACATATTTTTTGTTTAATACGTTTAAGCGGCTTAGAATGGAAAGAAGGAATGTTGTGGAGTGATTTTTTTTTATGACTTATGCCTACGTACTGAGTTGCATAGTTGTTTACGTATGCATGTATGTTCAGTATGTATAGATTAACTCAAGGGATGTACGATAGAGAAAATGAGTGCTCTGGAGGGAAGATGAGGCGCAGAGTTGATCGTTGAAGAAAATAGTGAGAAATAAAATATAGCTTTAATACGCATACTTATGTGTGTTAGGCAGGCCAGTCTCGAAGGACATGAATCACGGGAGAAAAAGAGATAGTGAGGAGAAAATGTACTGGGGGAAGGAGGGAACTGAAGCGAGATGATGAAGAGGAGAGGAGATGTTGAGGAAATGTGTTAGGAGAAAGTGTAAGAGGGGAGGAGAGCCTCGAAGTGAGGTGGTGAAGAGGAGGGTAAATGTTGAGGAAATATTATCTCTGCGTTAGTGCCTTTGCTTACGTCTGCTTGTAGGTTAATCTCAAATAACGACAGAAAAAAAAAAAATCGAAGGAGAGGAAGTGAGGTGTGAGTGTGGAGGAGTTAAGAGGAGGAGGAGGAGGAGGAGGGAATGTGGGGAGAGAAAATAAACCGCAACGATAATACTGTTGTTTATATCAGACGCTGGCCTGATCTCGAATATAAACGAAGGGAAGTGAGGTGAGGCTGTGAGAAGGAGGGGGAGGATATGACGAGAGGTGAGTTTTGTTTATAGTTTTTTCTTACGCATGAATATAGGTCGATCGTAAGTACAGGGTCACAGGAGAGTATGAAGGAGTGGATGTGAAATGAAACGAAGTGAAAATGATGAAAGAAAGTGATATGAAATGATAAGCAGGAGGGAAAATGAAGAGGGAATGTGAGGTGTTTATCATATGTCTCCGCCGTTTCACAGGAGAACATGAAGGAAAGCAGACGAGGTAAAAGCAAGAGGAGGGAAAATTGCTGAAAATGATATGACGTAAAAAACGGGAAGAGGAATGAACAGAGAACATGACTTGTGTATCAAATGCCTCCATCACCACACCCCCACCCCCACACCCCACCACCACACCCCCACCACAAACCAGCACCTTCCCCCCCTCGCTCAGAACGTGACTTGATTTTGTGATGGTGTGAGGTGTGAGGAGGCAGAGGGTGTGGTGTGCGAGTGAGGGTGAGATCAGCTGGAAATAAGGAAGAATCTGGTGGTGTGTGTGATCTTGCAGGGAGCCGAGAAGGAAGTGCTGTGATGGGAAAAATATAAGGAGGAAGAATGAAACTGGCAGATAACGTGAGGAAATGAATTGAAGGGTAATTAAAATGAGACTTGAAGAGATGTTGAAAGAGGATAAAAGAAGGAAAGGATGATGTGAAGTGTTAATTTGGTTAGAAAAATGAGAGGGATAGTGAAAAGAACAAGAGAAGAGGAAGTCACGTAAACTGACAGGAAAAAGTGGAAAATACAATAGACAGATAAAGCAAGAAAATGATGACGAAGCGTAAATATGTTGAGAAGAATGAGTGAAATACAGAAAGTAAGGAAATAGCGAGGCGAGGAAGAAAGAAAGCAGGAAGAGAAAGAAAGAGGTAAAGAGGATAGGTAAGAACTTTGTAAGCAATAGAAGAATATAAAAGGGGAGACAAAAGAAAACAGGGAACTATGAAAGACGAAGAAGAAGAAAAAACAGTGAGCAAATGTAAGAGGCGGAAGAAGGACGACAAATATAATGCAATGAACGAGAAATTAATGTAAAAGTGTTAGGCGAAGGAAGAGGTGAAGTGATAATGTTGAAGAATGGTACTTATTATGTAACAGACGAAGAATAACTATAGAGAGAATATGAACAAGTTTGAAGCGTGATAAGTAAGATGCTGAGAGGAGTGTTAGATTCCTGGAAAGAAGGAAAAATTAAACAGAACTGAGGAAAAGGTAAATAGTGACTGTGATTCTTACCCTGTGCCTCTCACGGTTACCAAGCGGACAATACTGAAGCGACATAAGAAGTGTGGGAGGGAAGGTAGGAGGGGCAGAGGAAGAAAGAAAAGATGGCGAGAAGGAGGTAGACAAGAGAAGAGAGGTAACAAAAGAGGAGGAGACGGAAGAAACCAAGAGAAGAAGCAAAAATAAAGGGAGACGCAGACAAGATGACGGAACAGACACAAGAGGTAGGAGAAGAAAGAAAAAACTTATAGAAAAAGAAACAAATGCAGACGAGAGAAAAAAGAGAGGGAGACAGACGAGAACAATAAAGAGAATAAGGAAGAGAGAGAAGGTAGAGAAAATATAGAAATAGTCTCGAAGATGGGAGCCAAAATGGGAGATGAGGGAGAGAAGAAATAAAGAGTTTGAAGTTATGTTAGCCCAGAGTGCCACGGCTTCTCTGTACCTTCACACGAGGTCCAGGAGAGAGACACGGAGGGCCAGGGAACACAACAACAACAACAACAGTATCGACATCAACAGCAAAAGCATCATCAACAGCATCAGCAACAACAGCAACCCTAACCTCAGGGGCGACAGCAAAAACAAGGAGGCTCTCAGCTCGAGGAAGAGGATCGAAGTCTTTCATAAGTCGTTCCAGGAAGATACGCGTAAGTTCCAGTCGTCTTGGCGTCCAGGAATCCTATCTTCGACCGCGAGTCAAAGGGGGATTCAGTGGCTCCAGTTGAAAGTAAAGGAAGAAATAGATGAAGAGAAGGAAGGAGAAGCAGGTGGTTTTCTCTCTGATCTCCTCCAGCTTGGTTACACCTGGGGAAAGAGCCAGACCTCAGATTCAAAGGCTCCTGGGAGCCAATTCAGCTGCATCCAGGAGAAGGGAAATGAAGTAGAAGAAGAGAAAGAAGGAGAAGGAAGAGGAAAAGGAGGAGAAGGAGAAGGAGGAGGTCTTCTCAGTGATATCCCTCGGTTTAGTAACTTGTGGGGAAAGGATCATACGTCAGATTCTAAAGCTCCTGAAAGCCAATTTAACCGCACCCAGGAGAAAAGAAGAGAAGAAGCAGAAGAAGATCAAGAAAAAGAAGGAATAGGAAGAGAAGGTGATAGTGGTCTTCTCGGCGATATCTTCCAGTTAAGTTACTCGTGGGGAAGGGACCAGACCTCAGATTCACACCCTGCTAAAAGCCAATTCAACCGCCTCCCCAAACCCGTGAAAGGCTCGGACCCCCTCGATATCCAGTTAAAGTCGGCACAGGACTTTCACCAAGCACGAAGACTTTATGCCACCCCCTCCCTCGCGTGGTCGCATCTCGGGTCAAGGGTCGCGAGTTGGAGCCGGTGGTGTGGCGGTAAGGCGGATCAGCTGAAACTCAGGGAAAGGACTGTGGAATGGGTGAAGGCTGGACACTGGAAGCCCGGGTGCATGCGAGACAGGGACATCGGGGAGTTGTTAAGAGTCTACGGGACTTGGGGAAAGGAGTGGTTGGGGAGTGAGTGGGGAAGGGCGAGGGAGTCCTTAAACATGCCACTGGTGCCGATTGGGGACTGGCTTGGGATCAATACCAGGATACAAGACGGGCTTGAGATGACCAAGCCAGCCCCGCCCCGAGTTAAAAGGTGAGTTAATTAGTTTAGTCTCCCCTTCCCTTCCAATTATTCCTTCCAGTGTTCTTCTCTTGTCCAGGATTATTCTGCCCTCCAGCGCAGTTCCAGCTTCCAGTCAGCGTGTATCTTCATATTCCAGTTCGGATTCAGTTTTCTTTTCCGTCCTCTTTCCAGTCATTTTCACTCGCTCATTCATCATTATCATCCTCGTCATGAGCATCATCATCAACATTATTATGATCATCATCCTTATCACTACTATCATCCACGCATGAGGCAGGGTTCAGAAAGCAAGGAAAACATGATAGAAGGAGAAACTAACCAAAATTCATTGCAGGTAATGCGCCACACCCTCATTCACTCACCCATTTAAGCCCCTGGAATCCTGACTTCACACCACATACATAAACATCCACACTTACGCGCTTCATCTCACTTATCACTCAAGAGTCGATTCATTCTTACAGCCAAGTTATCAGTCTTCCAATCGGTCTGAAATTCTTAATCTTCTAGTCAGTGTCTTTCATCCTCGTCTTCTTAGATCCACTAGACTCTCCAACCTAAGCTGATACTCTGTTTACCCTAACTTGGGCAAGAATTATCATCTCACCATCTCTAATGTTAAACTGCAACATTAGATTAGCACCTCTCTCTCTCATCGTCTAAGTTTCCGTACTGTGCAAGCTCTCTCTCTCTCTCTCTCTCTCTCTCTCCGAAGGGGTATGATGTAAGTCACGAAGAAGAGCTGTGGAGAGGATGTAGAGCCATAGTCTTATTATGCAGCTAAACTACGTGAAGTAAGTTGTAAAAGAGCAAAATCTGGGCCAAGTTAAGGTGAAAAGAGTATGTTTCCCCCAATTTAGTTTTCTCTGCTGTGCTCTTTCCACTTTAAAATGGCCCAGATTTTCGTCCCATTGCAGCTTATTTCACGTAGTCAAATTTGCAGGAAAAACAATGCTGGGGTTTTCCATCTCTTCCACAGCACTTCTTCGTGACAAGCATCGTATTCTAGGGTTAATCTATTGTTACAGCTCAGTATTCAAGATGGAGAGATGGCAGTTTTAGGCCAAGTTAGAGTAAATAGAGTGTAATGAAGCCCCATATCTTCCTGTTATGTCTCCCTTCCACTCAAGCTCATCCTTCTGTTTGAGTTCCCCCTCCAAGGATGGGTACTCCAATTTCATCTTCCGAAAGATTAATCGCCCTTGAAGAAGAAGATGGGAGAGGAGAGGAAAG
The DNA here is from genome assembly GCF_032717465.1 of Coenobita brevimanus. NCBI lineage: Eukaryota > Metazoa > Arthropoda > Malacostraca > Decapoda > Coenobitidae > Coenobita > Coenobita brevimanus. The sequence goes on along the minus strand of NC_137031.1, from coordinate 42,871,920 downwards.
AAGATGAGGAGGAGAAAGAGAGGATAGGAGGAGGACGGGAGGTAGAGAAAACTAGGAGAGGAGAGGAGGAGGAGGAGGAGGAGGAGAAAACTATATAATTGGAATGGAGTGGATTTATAACACCTGGAACTTATCTGTAGGCCAATTATTTTCCCAAGCTCCCAGCATCACCACCATCTGAATAGCCAGGTGGTTCAGGTGGTTCGTTGGCACTTTACCTGTTCCCTCTGAGTGGTCGTTCCGTAGAGAGGTTTGGAAAGAGGCTGAATGATACAGAAAAATCGTCCTAGTAATCCCTTTGGTCCCAGAGATCGTTACTAAGTTGATGGAAATCGTCTGGAAGCTTTAACCCTTTGATTCCAGATAATTATTTCATTTCCTATTTCATTCATACATTTGTTTTTCTTTACCTCCAGATGTTTTTGTTCAGCCCAGGGAAACGTTTCAAACCAAAGGGGTAACGTATCGCCCTCTTTAAACGTTTCACAGTCGCATATGGCTCGTGGAATTGGCCGGAATTATCTAGTGATGGCTTGTTTAATACGAAAATTGAGTCCTCGAAATTAAGGGACCGAAAATAAAAATCCTTAAAACATGGTACTGTAATGGAGGCGTTAATGGAGTGTCGTCCTAAAGTGAATCCCTTAATTTAAAGTATTTCTAGGCCTTTCACACCGGAGGCCTAATCTGAGTTTTATGGTCTGGAGATGGGAAGATTGTAAAAAGATCCGTCACCGTATTAAGAAAGAGTTATTAGGCAGGTGATTAGTATGCAATTAAGGTAGTGCAGGCCGTATCCTCATCACCTAAGTAGCGTGAGAGGAATATAGAATGGCGAGGAGGAAGTGCGGAAGAGAGGTGATAAATATTCATGAGTGATAGGGCGACATAGAGTGAAGGAAAGGAATGGAGAGCGAGAGAGAGGTTGGTGTGGAGGCTAAGTGATTGTGAGAGAGAGAGAGAGAGAGAGAGAGAGAGAGAGAGGAGGCAGACACATTAAGATCGAGGAGGCAGAGAGAACTGAAACCCATTAAAACGAATGACAGTAATGGAAGAGAGGAAGACAAGTAAGATTGAGGGCAGCGAAGAGGAATATTGACGCAGAGGAAGATAAAAGAGAAATAATGGTGGGGAAAGATGAAGGTGGAGAGAATATTTGATGATAAAAATGGCTTGGAGAGAAAGAGAGAGAGAGAGAGAGAGAGAGAGAGAGAGAGAGAGGTGGGTGAAGGAATGAGGATGAAAATGCATGAAGAGTGTGTGGAATTAATAAAGAAAAAAAGATGAATGTTTGAAGCGAGGGCCTGGAGAAGGAGTGATAAGGATGATAAATGATGGAATAAAGGAGGAAGAAGAGGAAGGAAGGGAAGGAGAGAGCTGTTGGAGTTATAAATGCGGAAGTAAGGAAGAGAGTGAGTGCGAGCAAGAGGGAAGAAAGATGGAAGGGAGGAAGGAAGGAGGAAGTGAAGGAATACTAAAGAGTCAGACAGACAGACACAGAGGGGGGGGGGATGAGGTGACAGGGTGTGGGTAAGATTGATGGATCGGAGGCAGGGGGAGCGAGCAGCATTTGTAGTCTGGTTGTAGTGAGAGAGAGAGAGAGAGAGAGAGAGAGAGAGAGAGAGAGAGAGAGAGAGAGAGAGAGAGAGGGAGGGAGGGAGGGAGAGAGGGGGGGAGGGAAGGAGGGAGAGAGAGAGAGAGGGGGGGGAAAGGAGGGAGAGAGAGATTAATGAAAGTAAGGCAGGAAAGAAGAGGGAGCATTGTTTTTTTTTAAATGTTGTAGTAGTAATGGATTCACTTAATGAAAGCCTATGTTTTTGTACCCCATGTCTCACTCATACCTTACTGCATTTTATTCATACCTCACACTCACTCACACTTCACTTACACTTCATCCACACTTCACTCACTCACACACCACCCTCTGTTTACCACTTCGTATATCATTCACTCACTCACTCACCACCACCTTCACACCTCACTATCATCTCATACGACGAACCATCCTACCATCACCCTTTGTGCCTCACTCACACTTCACTCATCACCTCGTTTATGCTCATTCAAGCCTTTCTCCTGCTATCGCCGCTTGCACACTTCCCTCACACACTCACCTATCACCTCCATGCAAACCTCGCCTACGTCACAGATTACTCGTATTTCTCACATAAGCTTCACATCCCTCATCCCAGTTGGTCAGTACTCGTTTACAGAATAGAATTGGAAAATGCGTGGAAAATTGTTATGAACTCGTAATGAAACCCCACTCCTGCCTCTGTTCCACTATTTATAGCGTATGAAGCCCCGTTGAACTGAAGCACCGCCCATGCCTCTGCTTCACCGTTCATAGCGTGCTTCGTCACCATGCTTCAGAACTGATGAGTAGCGTGCTGGGATACCAAACGCGGCCACTGAATACGTAAACAAGGCCTTACTTGCTGAAGCCATGCAGTGTAGTGATTATTTTGGTATTGGTTTCTTGCTTATGTGTTGTTTTTTATTGTTATATGCCTGTTATTTTTTGTGATTTGTTTTTGTTAACATGATTACTGTTGATTTATTGTTCTCAAATGTTGTTGTTTTTTTCGATAATGGTTTGTCTTTTTCACGTTTAGGTTCTTGTGTTGTAGGCTGTATAAGGTGATCTGTATGAGGAGACGAGAGGAGGAGGAAGGAGAGGAGAAAAGATGAGAAAGGAGAGGAAAGGAAAGTGGATAAAGGAGGAAGGGGGAAGAGAGAGGAGGGGAAACAAAAACTTAATTGTGTGTGTGTGTGTGTGTGAGAGAGAGAGAGAGAGAGAGAGAGAATAAGTCAGGTGGGCGGTCTCCTTCTCACACGGATACCCTTTCATCCTGTTTCTCTGCCACATTGTTTCTGTTATTGAAATTCTAGATTGAAAAATAAAAGAGGTCAATAAATAAATAAAAATAGTTTCTCCTTCTATCAGTTTCTTTTCTTGCTCTCTGGTTGATGATGATGATGATGGTGATGATGATGATATTGATGATATTGATGATGGCCTTTATTATTATTTATGTATTTATTTATTTATTTTTGCCTATACGCTGTGAATGATCCTCTTCCTTTTTAGTATCGTACCATTTTCCGACGTTCCTACAAACTTTCCTTTAGAGTTATCGGTCCTTCAGGGTGTTGCTTCTGGGTATGTCATGTATGGTTCTTCTTGCCGGAGGGTCAGGGGGGTGTAGGGGAGCCTTCTGTGTTGCTGACCTGTTCTTAAACTTGTGCACTTAGAGATGACACCTTGTAAGGCCCGTAATGTCTGGATGATGTGTGTAACTTAGCGGCTTTCTCTCTCTCTCTCTCTCGCACACACACACACCCACACCCACACCCACACACACACACACACACACACACACACACACACACACACACACACACACACACACACGTATTGATAGCCTGCCAATAACCGCTCACCTTCATCTCAATACCGCCTGTGTCTTGCGGCTGAGATAATTTCCATTTAGCAGGTAATTACACTTCTAAATTATCATGGCCAAGGTGACGATAATTAGAGCAGACAGGAAATTATTCACAGGTGTAGAAAGATTGGAAAGTAATTATCGGAAGAAGAAGCATGGAGGGATATAATTAGATAGACTGATAGATTGATAATTGTTGTTTATTTATTATCACTTTGAGTTATTATGCCCAGAGTGACGATTGTTGAAGATAGAGTTGATTATTGAAATGATAGAGAGTAATCGGAAGGTGGTCACTGGAAAAAGTTTGTAGATAGATGGATAGATAGATGACTGATAGATTTCCTTCCCTCACCCATCGCTCTCCTTCATTCTTCAGTCTTTCCTTCCTTCCTTCCTTCCTTCAGACATTCATTCATTCATTCATTTATTCGTTCTTTCTTTCATTCCTGTCTTCCCCTTAATTTTCACGTCGTTCCTTCCTTCCTTCCTTCCTTCATTCATTCATTCATTCATTCATTCATTCCCTTCCCTCCTTCTCACCACCTCCTTCCTTCCTTCATCCAGTCCAGAAAGAAAGATGCAAAAATTCCTATGAATAAATAAAGACTTAACCAGGAAGAGCGGGGTGGAGGAGGGGAGAGGAGAATGGAGAGAGGAGAGGAGGAGAGAAAGAGAGTGGAGAGGAGAGGGAGGGGAAAGAGAGAGAAGAGAGTAGAGAAGTGAGTAGTAAAGGAGATGAGAGGGAAGGCAAGGAAGGGAGAGGAGAAAGGAGGAGAGAAGAGGATAGAGGAAGAGAAGAGAGGAGAAGAGAAGCCATTCGATGTTGCTTGTTATAGAGTAGGTTAGGACCATATCTACTCTCCGTCAAAGACAAGGATAGCAAAGCAGTAAGGTGAATGAAGAATGGAGGAAGAGAAAAGAGAAGAGAAGGGAGAAGAGGAGAGAAAGTATATGAGAAAAAAAAAGGGAGGTGAGAGGAGGAGAAAAGAGTGAGGAGGGGGAAAAAGGGGGGCGTGGGAGAGCATGGGAGACGAGAAAAGACAACAAAGGAAGAGGAGAGGGGAGGAAGAAAAGATGAAGAGAAGGAAGGGTAGGGAAAAGAGGGAAAGGAGGAGGAGTAGAGAGGATAGGAGAAAGAGAGGAGAGGAGAGGAGAGGAGAGTAATGTAAACAATAGGAAAAGGAAGTGGAGAGGTGGTGAGGGAAGAAGAGAAGAAAGCGATAGAGGAGAGACAGGAGGGGAAGGAAGAAAGGAACAGGCAGAGAGAAGAAAGAGAGGAGGTGGAGGAGGAGAGAAGAGCTAAGAAAAAAAAAACTGGGAAAGTATGAAAAATGTATATTATAACTGCATTTCTCTCTCTCTCTCTCTCTCTCTCTCTCTCTCTCTCTCTCTCTCTCTCTCTCTCTCTCTCTAATTATGTCTGTCTATCTATCTATCAAGCCAACTATCTACATCACTCTTTCTCATCTCACCCCTCATCCTCTCCTTCCCCTCTTACCTCTCCCCCTCCCTCTCCCTTCTTCTCCTACCCATTTCTCTTCTCAAACTCCTCTTCTCTCCCTTCCTTCCCCTCCCCTCCTCTCTCCCTCTCCTTCTCTCCCTCTCCTTCTCTCCCCTCACTCGTTCCAACTTCAAGTCGCCCTCAACTCAATAACCAATACCTGTCCTCACCATAACCCACCTCTCTTCTTTCTCTCATCCTCTCTCTTTTTTTCTCTCTTTGTCTCTCTGTCGCCTCTCTCTTCACTCTCTGTCCCTCTTCCTCTTCTGCTCTTCCTCCTCTCTTCTCTGTCTCTCTCCGACACACATTTTGTCTACCTCTCTGTCTCTCCATGCATTATCCCCTGTCATTTCTCTCTCTCTCTCTCTCTCTCTCTCTCGTCCTTGGAATTCCTCGTTGACCTGCCATCGTCGTATTGCAATTTCGTCTCTTGCATATTGTCACTCGTTCCTTCCTCCTTTAGCCCTTTCTCTACGACATATATATAAATTTTTCTTGTTACTTATTTATTTTTATTTTTTATTATTTTGAGGAAAGCTGTGATACATAGGGAGGTCGAAGCAGATCTCCATTAAACCACTTCACTACGACTATCTTTTTTCTTTTTCGATTTTCTCAAATACCTGGCGTTTGTAGTGATATATTTCTTTGTAAATAAACTTAACCTCTCGTTTTGAATTCCGTATATTCCGCGTAATTGCAAGGATGAAGCCCAGTTGCATAATATAGTTTGGTTTTAGCGATACTCAGGTGCATCCTGGGAAATTAAAGAAAGAATTAATATGCTTATTAGCCTTGTGAGAATAAGAAAATGGAAATAATTGTCATGGTTTTGCCTGGACTTTTTTCCTAATTGCGCTCTTGGCAGTGAAATGGATGATCTAGTTTTAATAATGATAATAGTAATACGGTAATAATAATCATCATCATCATCATCATCATCATCATCATCATCATCATCATCCAGACCTCTTTTCCCACCCATGGAAGGAGTATTGCCCTGTTGAACATAACGATAACCGGTGCAACTTACCTAAACTCCCCCGTAACAGTGAAACGGTCAGTTCAGATACTTTTTAAGCCTTTCAGTGCTTGGATTCCCCCACAGCTGAACATAATCGTCTGAATTTAACCTGAAGGACACATCTGATTGTCTCCATATCAACGAAGGGGTTAAGGAAGATCATTATTATTCCCACTCGCTATACTCCTTTTACGCCAACTTGCTAAAAAATTACCTCCCTCATCATTTTCACTTCTGAGTTTTAGCAATGGATTAGCACTTCAAAAAAATTGTTCTAGTCAAAAAAGTGCCATGGAAAGAAAGTAGAGCCGCAATGCTGTCTTTTCCTGCCACTGAGCTACATGAAACAGGCTGCAGGAGGGCGAAAATCTGGGCCACGTTAAGGTGAAAGGAGTATATGATTTTCCTCAGTCAAACGTAATCGTCCGGCTGATACAACTTCTCAGCCCAGCTTGTCCAATAATCGTCTGAATTTAGGTTGAACGAGATAACCAAGCGTCTCCACGGCAACGAAGAAAATACCGAGACAAATCCATCCGCTGGGAGAATTTGAGCCGAAACGTGCAGTTTTGAGCCGAAACATCCAATTCTTCCCACAGACCCCGGGGGGCCGAGTTGTAACAGCCCCGGATCCTCCAACTTATCTCTCTTCCCTCCTCGCATTCCAATCTCCTCTTATTCCTACCTGGCGAGCCGAATTCGCTAGTTCCGCGGGCAAGACGGTACCGAATTCTCCCCTCTGCATCCCCCTCTTGCCATCACGGTCCGTCTTATTAATTGGCGAACTTGCACGCTTTGCCGAGAACGCAGTGTGATCCGAATCGAACAGCCGTCGCCGAAATGAGCAAGTGGGCTTCGCGGTGGGCTTGCGGTTATCGCCCCTCGTAATGGGACTTGGGTGAGTGGGATGCGTTATAGGGATTCGGTATAGGGTGGTGTGTGTGTGTGTGTGTGTGTGTGTGAGAGAGAGAGAGAGAGAGAGAGAGAGGGAGAATTTAGGAGTATAAGTATGATTAAGGAAGTTTGTGTGTGTGTGTGTGTGTGTGTGTGTGTGTGTGTGTGTGTGTGTGTGTGTGTGTGTGTGTGTGTGTGTGTGTGTGTGTGTGTGTGTGTGTGTGCACTCTTCCACCTTGTTAATTTTTCCCGTTGCATCCCTCACCCCTTCCTCACCTTCCGTTCATCCTACCCTCCCTCCTTATTTCCCCCTCCTCTCTCTCTCTCTCTCTCTCTCTCTCTCTCTCTCTCTCTCTCTCTCTCCCAGTTCATTTATCATACTCTCCTTTCCTCCCTCCCTCCCTTCCACCCTATCTTCCTCATTTTGCTCTCCCTTTTGGATCATTAATCATCGTCTACCCCTCCCTCCCTCGCTCCCTCTCTCCCATTCTCTCCCTCTCTCCTTTCTATTCCTTTCACAGTAAAATACAGTACAGTAATTAACATCCATTTTGCTTATCATCTTTTGTCTGCAAATTGTGAGATAACTTCATTCGTAAAAAGATACATGAAACATTAAAGGAAAAGATAAATTCATTAAAGATTCATGGATTCCAGAACATCAGCTCATTTCTCACTAATCCTCGGGTTCTTTTCATTGGCGCTCTATATATACAGTAGATAGATAGATAGATAGAAAGATAGATAGATAGATAGACAAAATAAATGGATAGCTATGTTTTTCAGCAGCCGTGGTTTCGTGACAACATGCTCAGGTGGAGAGAGATTTTTTGTTTACGATATATATAAACAGGTAGTCGTAATTACCTTTCTCAGTTTGTAGATATCATTTTAATCTTATTCTTGCCTTCATTTGAGCTTAGGGGGAGATTTTTGGAACTAGAAGGGTTAGTTGTAGCCTTTATTAGTTGTTCATTCCTAGAGGCCTTGTTTAACTATGCAAAAAGTCGTCTGTTTGTTGACCACTGCTATAAATAATAATCAGTTGGAGAATGTAGATTAATAACAAGATTTATTAGGAGGTGTGAGGGTCAAAGGGTAGGTTATCGTGATCCAGGGCATTTAAGCTGGACTTACTGTAGATTCACACCTTTGTTTTCCTTTCAGCCATCCCCTCTTGTCGTCTCCTTCCACATCCATCCCTCTGTTTTTCTTTCTATCCATTCGTCGTTTTCCTCTTTCCTCCCTCCTTTTCTTTATTCAGTCGTCATTCTCTCCCTCCTTCCGCACCTCCTGTCCCTTCCTCCCTCCCTCCCTCCCTGCCTACCTACCTTCAGTAGCTACCTACCTACTTCTTCTCTGCCCGCGATGACACTTAATCCGAGAGTAGGGGGATGAAGTGAATGAGAAAAGGGGGAGAGGGATGGGAGGGGAGGCGAGGAAGGGAGAAAAGGGAGACCGAATTGAAAGGGAGAGTATCACTTTCCCCACCCCTTCCCCTCCCTCTGCTTCTCCCCTTCTACTCGTGATTCTCGGTAGGCCTACTTTCCTCTGTCTGTCTGTCTGTCTGTCTGTCTGTCTCTCTCTCTCTCTCTCTCTCTCTCTCTCTCTCTCTCTCTCTCTCTCTCTCTCTCTCTCTCATCATTCTCCTCCACCTTCGGTTTTCTGTCTCATCTCATCTGAATTTCTCTCCCTTTTTCCCCTTCTCTCCCTCCCCCATTCATTATTTTCTCCCTCCCTCCCTCCCATCCACCTTTCTCCTCTCCCTCTGGAATTTCTCTCCCTTCTTCCCTCCCTCCCTTCTGTCCCTCCGTCTCAGATTTCTCTCCCTCTCATGTATCTCTCTCACCTCTCGATTCATTGTCTGTCTCGCCACTTAATCCACGTGAGGCATCCCCCTGTTGTTGAGAGAGAGAGAGAGAGAGAGAGAGAGAGAGAGAGAGACAGAGAGAGAGAGAGCACAACAAAAATATTGGTTCCCTTGTGGCAATTTAATCAAAGTAAGTCCACAAGTTGAGAGAGAGAGAGAGAGAGAGAGAGAGAGAGAGAGAGAGAGGGAACCATCCATCCATCCAGACAGACAGAGACAGAGATGAAGGAGGGGGGGAGGAGGGGGGGACGGTCAGCACGTGTGGGCCTCGTGACCAGGTGAGGGTGAGAGGAGGAGGGGGAGTTGGGGGTTGGGGGGAGGGATGGGGGAGAGGGGAGAGGGTAGGGGTACATGTAAACCACTACACCACCGCGAACCCGACACTACTCCTCACCTCTATTCTTACCTCCCCTCCACCTCCCCTGTCTGGAATTACGTGTTCTGTCTGGATAGTTGGATGTCGGGATGGTTGAGGTGGCTGGTAGGATTCTGGGAGGGCAGTGTGGATGCGTTTGTGGATGGATGGATGGTCAAGGTTACTGGTTCGATCCCCTCACCCACACATATCACCACGTGGGTACTGCTTTTCCACTAGACTTCGTGAGATTGTGGAAAGTCATACAGGATTGCATGTCTGTAGAGTTATGGAAGAGCACTGAAGATATTAACAGCACCAATTAAATACGCACACACACACACACACACACACACACACACACACACACACACACACACACACACACACACACACACACACACACACACACACACACACACACACACACACACACACAGAAAAACGAACCGACAGAGGAAAAAAATGCACAAATTCAATTACCATTTTTATTTCCACAGTGCGTCACATGCAAATCAACTCATTATACTCCCATTCCAGCCTTTCCTTTGCCTCTTTCTTTTTCGTTTTACTGGCTCATCATATTTCCGCCCAGCCATGAACGCCATTATAAAACTCCGCGAAAAGCAATGAGGGCGAATTTAAGAGACCGCGTATGTCTGGCTGGGTTTTCATAAGGCGGGGTGTTGTTTTTGATTGTGTGTGTGTGTGTGTGTGTGTGTGTGTGTGTGTGTGTGTGTGTGTGTGTGTGTGTGAATCCATATATAGGGCTTTATACCACACCACTGACACTCGCCCTTATAGACATATACTCAGAAACTTGTGCTCAACTACACATGCTGTACACACACACACACACACACACACACACACACACACACACACACACACACACACACACACACACACACACACACACACACACACACACACACAAAATCAGACTCATACCTGCCCTACCGCACGTACGTTTTCGCAGTCATGCATGCTCACCCAAACACACACACCAGTACACACGTACACAGCCACTCACACACTGACCCATACCTACCCAAACGCACGTACGCATCCTCACTCATGCATGTACACACACACACACACACACACACACACACACACACACACACACACACACACACACACACACACACACACACACACACACACACACACACACACACACACACACACACACACACACACACACACACACACGCTTCACTCTCCCCTCTTATCTACATATAAACAGGTTCACATTAGCAGTTTTTATTGTTTTAATTAACCTGATTTTTTATTCTGTTGGTACCAACTTACCAAGAGTATATCTATCCCTCCCTCCCTCCCTCCCTTTCTCCCTCCCTCTCTCCATCCTTTTTGCACTTTCATCAACCCATCAACTTATCCATCTGTTATCATCCATCTCTATTTCCATTTATCTATCCTTCTGTCTGGCCATTCCTCTAGCATCCATCCATCCAACCAGTTAACTATCCAGCCGTCATATATATAGAGTATATATATATATATACATATATGGATAGATAGATATAGATAGATGGATATATAGAGTATATATATATATATATATATATATATATATATATATATATATATATATATATATATATATATATATATATATGATTACACACACACATAAGGGGTGCTGTGGTTGAACCAGTGTCGCTTACTATCAAGTATGCTTGCACCCAGTCGGCTTGCGCGGGCCGATTACACTTGGTTCACAGACTACACACACATCCAAAGCCACTCCAATACAACAATTACACTTATAAGCACTTCTCACCCTACATACAATCTCTACCAGACAGCCTAAGCCACTTGGTAGAGATACATTGGCTGTATCGTCCCGACTTCGGTCGGGATAGGCCGGTCCTGCGGTGGATACTCAAACGGCTGATATAAATCCATCCAGCCATGTGTCCTTTTAACCAGCCATGCACTTCATCATCTAGCCATTCATCCAGTAATCTTTTTATTTGCCCTTTATCCATTGATGCTTTCCTTCCTTCAGGCAACCTTTCCATCTATTTCTGTCACCCATCCATCCATCCATCCACTTACTTCAGCCCTCCGTCCTTTCATCCGTCTTTTCTTTCTCCCTCCATTCTCCATCCATCCATCCGTCTTTCCCTTTCTCACTCCTTCCACTCTCCATCCATCCATCCATCCACTTCAACCCTCTCCATCCCCGGTTCGACACCCCAAAACTTTCTCCCCCTATCCTAAAGTTTGCAGGAAATATTGTATTAAAACTTTCTGACTGAATTAAAAGTTGGGTTGGCGCGAGATGGCAAGAGTAGCGGGCTTGTTTCTTTGTTTGTGTTTGTCTGTTTGTTTGTATTTCCTTATGAGGTGTCGGGAATAAACGAGGTGCTTCTTTGTATGTTTGTTTGTTTTTGTTTGTGTAGGAGGCTGTTTTAAAAGATGGTAAGAATAAAGGGGTGTTTGTTTATTTATCGTTGTTTTTGTTTTATTTTTTTATGGCGAGAATGAATAGAATGTTTGTTTGCGTGTTTTTCTTTTAATATATACTGAGGTGGTGTTTCTGTGCGTGTGTCTTTGTTTTTCATTGTGTTTGAATCCGTTTTCTTAGATTTGTGTGATTGACGCTGCAAGCAAGACGTGTAAGGGGAATTATCGTGTTTTTTTTTCTCCTTTTTTTTTCTTTGCCTCTCCTTTTCCCTCTTCCGTTTCTCCATTCCTTTATTTCCCTCTCCCTCCTTTCTTCCTCACTCCCTCCTTCCTTCCTCACTCCCTCCCTCCCTTCATTCATTCCCTCCCATTTCTCCCCACGCCCTTAATTCCCCTACTATCATCCTAATGTCCTTCCCTTTCTCCTCCATCTTTCTTTCCCTTTCGTCCTCCCTTTTTTCCTTTCATCATTCTATCCATCCCCTGTCAACCCTTTTTCTATCTTTTTCTCCCTCCCTGCTATTTTCTTTCTCTTATCAGTCCTTCTCACGCCACCTTCCCTCCTCCCTTCAGCCCTTCTATCCCTTTTTTTTTACATCATTCTGCTCCCTCACCCTCCCTTTTTCTCTCCCTCCCTCATAATATACATGTATAGGCTCCTCCCTCCATCACCTCCCCTTCCCTCCCGTTGACCATCCGTTTTTTTCCCTCCCCATACCTCATTCTTCTCTCTCTCTCTCTCACACACACACACACACACACACACACACACACACACACACACACACACACACACACACACACACACACACACACACACACACACACACATCCTTTTCCTCCATCTCTCCCTTTTCACCCTTCATACCTACTCTCCCTCTTTTCTTCACTTCCTATTCCACCTCTCTAGTAATCCCACCTTTTCTTCTCACTTGTCTTTTTCTCTCTCACACACACGCTCTTTCTCACACCCATTGTTTTCTTTCACTCCCTCTCTCACAACCCCTCCCTCTCCCTCCCTCTCTCACAACCCCTCCCTTCCTCCCTCCCTCCCTCCTCCCTCCCTTCCTTATCTTCAGCTCTTAAAAATTAGCCTGACTTATGACTGAAGCCCATATAAGTCTCTCACCCCGAAACTTTCCTCTCTCTCTCTCTCTCTCTCTCTCTCTCTCTCTCTATCTGTCTATCTGTGTAATTATTCTAGTAATTAAGCTGTCTCGTACTATGACGTCATATGTATTACCTGAGAGAGAGAGAGAGAGAGAGCCGACCAAGCAAGACGGACAGGTTAATCATATCTACCTACTCATTATACACACACTCTCTCTTTCTTTCTCTCTCTCTCTCTCTCTCTCTCTCTCTCTCTCTGTTGACATTTTCTTTACCTCCCTCTCCTTCGCAGCTTCCGTCCATACCTTACTGTTCTTCCTCCTTTCTCTCTTTCACTTTAACCCTTCCATCTTCTTTAATTCCTTACTTCTCCCTTCCTTCCTTCCTCCTTCCTTCATTCCTTATTCCTCCCTTCCTTCCCTTTCCTTTCCTTTCCCTTCCTTTCTTTTCCTTTCTTTTCCATTCCCTTCCTTCCTAAATTACCTCCCTTCCTAACTCGCCATATCTCTCTTTCTTCCTTTTTGTATAATCCTTCATCTTTTTTTCCTTTCCTTCATCATTTTTTCCTTTTTTTCCCATTCCATCATTTCCCCTCTCCCCCACCACCTGTTCCTTCCTTCCTTCTTTCCTTCCTTCCTTCCTTCCATCCTTCCTTCCATCCATCCTTCCTTCCTTCCTTCTACGTTCACTCATTCGCTCCATTCTTTCTCGTTTCATTCATTGCCTTCATCCCTTCCTCCTTCCTTCTTTTGTTCTTTACTCCTTCCATCCTTAGTTCCGTCTCTCTCCACCAATTTTTCCTTCCCTCCTTCCTACTTTCTCTCCTTCCTTCCTTCCATATTTATTCACGTCTTTTCCCGTAGCTTCTTAATACCTCATTTATTGTCATCTTTCTTCTTTCGTTCTTTCTTTCATTCTGTTTCTCGTTCGTATGCATTAATTTAGAGAGAGAGAGAGAGACAGAAAGAGAGAGAGAGAGAGGGAAAGCAAGACGGACAACCTAATCATATCTTCCTACTCATCATAATCTCTCTCTCTCTCTCTCTCTCTCTCTCTCTCTCTCTCTCTCTCTCAGGCAACACTGCATAGGACAGTTTAAAGAATATAAGTAATATTGAGGAAAACAGTTTAAAGATGGAGAAGATAATATTGCGTAAGAAAGTTGGAAGAAAGAGTAAGTAGCACTGCGTAAGAAAATTTGGAGAGAGAGAGAGAGAGAGAGAGAGAGAGAGAGAGAGAGAGAGAGAGAAGAAACTGTTGCGTAAGAAAGTGTGAAGGAGGAATAAAATGTAGTAAGACAGTGAGAAGATGGTTGGATATTGTGTAAAGCCTGCCTCTTCTTGGTAAATGGGGTACGGGAGGGGAGGGGAGACTCGGCTAATCAATATACAGGACATTCCCTCTCTCTCCTTCACTCCTTCACCTTTCCTTCACTCCTTCACCTTTCCTTCACTCCTTCCCTCCCTCTTTCTCCCCCGTAATCTGTCTCTCTGGTCCTCTCCTGTATTCCTTGTAGCTTTTTTCTCACGCCTTTTCTTTCAGTGAGGTAATAGGTATATGATTTTGTTCTTATCTAGCCTATAACAGACAGCCTTCAAAGGAACTAAGGATATGCTGCTTTCTTGTTTCCATTAGACAGCAACTCCTTTCCCTCCCGCCCTCCCTCCGTCCCCGTCTTCGTCTCCCTTTCAGCCCTTCCTTCTCCCTCTGTCTTACTCTCCTTCCCCTCTGCCCTTCCCTACATTATCGGTGCACGTTTAAACTCCTTCTTTCCTTCTCATCCTTCCCTTCTACTCTTCCTCTGTTCTCTAAGTCCTTCCTTCCACCCTTCTCACCATCCTCCCTTTCGTTCTTTTCCTTATCATCTCTGCCTCTCTCTTACTTTGTCTCTCCTTTTATTCGCTCCCTCCATCCCTGTCTCCCTCCATCACCCCCACTCCATCATGCTCTTCATCTTTCCATACATTCTGCCTTCTCTCTTTTCCATCTGTCTGCTCTTCCCGCTTATCAACCTTCTCTCTCTCACTCTTGTTTCCACTCTTCCCTCCATCCTTGCTTATGTTCCTCTTTCCCCTTCTCTTTATCACTCTCTCCTCACCTTTCCTTACATTTCTCCCTTTCACCATCCCTCCCACCCGCCTTTCTTCCATCCATCCATCCATCAGTCGGTGCATCTCTCTCTCTCTCTCTCTCTCTCTCTCTCTCTCTCTCTCTCTCTCTCGTGATTCTGTGCCATGTAATTAATATTTTTCTTTGTGTTACAGGTATGTGTTGGTGATGTATTCAGTCCTCTGGTGATGAAAAGGTAATGTAATAATCTCTCTCTCTCTCTCTCTCATATGTTCCTCTCCCCTCGTCACTCCCCTCTCTCCCCTTCCTCTTTCCTTTTCATCACCCTTCCCTCTCCAACCATCGCATTATCGACTAAAAAAACCCGCATTTACGATTCACCAGCCAACAATAAAATACACCACATTTTCCGAACAATTTTGCAATGCACGACTGAACGAAGAAAAAAAAAATATCCCCAAAAATAAGGACGAAAAAATATTATGAATGTCACAAAGTTAAAATCAACGCGCCTTTCATGGTGCCCACAGAGGCGAGAGTCCCATCCCCAGGCCTTGTCAGATTCACCCTTACAGACACAACACACACGTCAAGGGTAAATACAGGCGAAAAATGCTCTAATTGGCAACTCCGCTCGGTGCGAATAGGAGGGGCAGGCGGTCTGTTTGCACCTGCGTCACACTAGGGGGGCAGGGGGGCTTGATTGGAGGGGTGGGGGGTGCTCGTCCCCTTGGCACCACGATGCCATAGTTCCCCATGATATTCTTTCTCCATCATACCGTTTTCTTCAGCTTAGGGAACGCACATCATGGTGAAAGAGTTGAGAGGCCTTCTTTTAAAACCTTTCTCATCCCTTCTCTACAGTGATCTTTATTTGTCTATCAGTCTGTCTATCTGTCTGCGTGTCTGTCTGTCTGTCTGCATGTCTATCTATTTGCCTTGCTACCTCCAGACATTTGATTCAGGTTTGACCTCACAGTGAAAAAAGTTAGAAAGTCGCCCTTAAGGCTTCCAATGACTTCATATTATTATTTTCTATCACAAGACGATTTTTTTTCAGCGTAGGGAAAAACCTGTGGAAGCGTAGGCATTAATCACACACTGGTAATTGCTACGATCGTGTTTGCCTGCGTTCGGACACGTGCGTCAATGCGTAGATAGATGCGTATGTGGGGTGGGTGTCGTTGTTCCGTGGTTGACAGTTTGAATTGCGTTATGCGTCATTCGGAAACACGCATGTAATGGCTACGAGCGTGTTTACATGCGGCGGTGCACGTGGTTGGTGTGTGTGTGTGTGTGTGTGTGTGTGTGTGTGTGTGTGTGTGTGTGTGTGTGTGTTTCTGACTAGTCTGGCGTCATTGGAGAGGATTTGTAGTGTTCTTCGTTGTCAGCACACACACACACACACACACACACACACACACACACACACACACACACACACAATTTTAAATTACATGTTCCTGTTTAATAGCATGCTGTTATGTACGACAGAAAATAATAGCTTTCAAAATCAGTCGCCGATGAAGAGTTAGATTTACGTGTAGAAAGTTGGGTATTACTAAAAAAAATAAAAATAAAATAAAAAGCACTCAGAAGGAGTATACTGTGCCTCCACCAGTGCCATTGCCATTAAAACGGATCGGGATCGGGTTCAGTGGAGATAGGATCCGGATCCGAATCCTCCCAAAAATTTCATCAATCCTTTCTTGGCCCATGGCCCACCCTTCCACAAAATTCCGTTGAAATTCATTGCGAACATTTGGATATATTGTGCGGGATACTCCGGATCCGGATCCGCCCCAAAATTTAATTACTTCTTCGTTGGCCCATGACCCAGCCTGCCACAGTATTTCATCGAAATTCGTTGAGAACTTTTGGAGATGTCATCTGGATAAATAGACAGACAGACAGACAGACATAGGTGAATATATAACCTCCTCCAACTTCGTTGGCGGAGGTAAAAAGAAAAATCAACATTATTTCTCCAAACATTTTTTTTACTGATGTGAAAAGGGATATAAACATTGCAGAATATAATTTTTATATAAATATATATATATTTTTTTATTTTCCGGAACACGCACACCTACACCCCTATTAAATCTACATATAGTCTGGAATGCAAAAACAGGCGGGAAAAACACGAACTGGCATCGGACTGTCCCTCGTGCCATCATCCCTGGAATAAAAGCGAATCCGGCTCGATGTCAAACACGGCCATAGTCGTCCCCCACTCCAATATATTTAATGCACCTACAAGCCTCACCTCCCTCAAACTACCTCGCATGGCGCGGGAATTTAGCCGAGAATTAACCGTGGGACCAGAATTAAACGGAAAGAGTAAAAATCTGAGCTGAGCCGAGGTAGACAGCGGGGCCGAACCGTGCAAGTGCTTCATAACAACAATGGCCGACCTCCCAGCGGTCTGGGAACAGGGCACAGCGGGAATATTGTCGAAATTTTATGCTGCTGAAACTGTACCGTGGCTTTATGGGGGAGGGGAGAAGGAGGGGGGGGGAAATGGAGGGGGAGAGAAGGGAAAGAGACAGAGAGGAAGGAGGAAGGGAAGACTTGAGGTAGGAAAGCTAAGAGCGCTGAAGCAAAGGAGAAGAAACAAGGGGGAGTGACAGATAGAAGGTGAAAAGTTTTGATGTGTGTGTGAGTGTGTGTGTGTCTGTGTGTGTCTGTGTGTGTGTGTGTGTGTGTGTGTGTGTGTGTGTGTGTGTGAGAGAGAGAGAGAGAGAGAGAGAGAGAGAGAGAGAGAGAATTAAAATGCTGTACATATGAGCTTAAAGAGGAGAGAGACAGGAATTGCAGAGAGGGAAGAGGAATTATATAGCTAGATAGACAGATAGATACCCGGTAGAGACATAGGTCGATAGATGGAGGGGAGAAGTGCAGGGAATGAAGTTATAGAATCCCGAAGAGAAAGAGAGAGAGAGAGAGAGAAGAAGAGAGAATGATGGATGGCGCACGGTGAGGGGAGGGAGGGAGAGGAAATCCTATGTTCTATCTTTTTATAAACACAAGACCCGAGGGGAGAGAAGCGGTGTGTGTGTGTGTGTGTGTGTGTGTGTGTGTGTGTGTGTGTGTGTGTGTGTGTTTGCACTTGTCGCTCTGTTTTGTGATTTGTATGTGTGTGTTTCTGTATGTGTGTGATGGAACGCACGTGTCCCCCTCAGTTCCTCATTCATGTTACTTTTATTTACTTCAGTATTTTGCTCTCTCTCTCTCTCTTTCTCTCTCTATATATATATATATATATATATATATATATATATATATATATATATATATATATATATATATATATATATATATATATATATATATATATATGTTTGTATATATTTCGCATATTATTATTATTATTATTATTATTATTATTATTATTGCTACTGTATTATATGTATCCACGTATGTATGTATGGAGAGAGAGAGAGAGAGAGAGAGAGAGAGAGAGAGAGAGAGAGAGAGAACAGCACAAACACATGCATTAACTTAAGCAGCTGTCGCGACACAAGCAAATAGAACCACGGCAGCAAGCACTGACCAAGCCACTTGAGAGCTTCAGCACACACACACACACACACACACACACACACACACACACACACACACAGATGCGAGGGAAGTTGACTAATAAACCACATCGCAAAGCACAAGGAAAAGAAATGCGAAAACAACACCAGCCATGACACCAGCAAGGGCAGACTACAACAGCAGCAACAACAACGCCAAACTGCCTCGAGGTCAGAGCAAGCAGAGGGCAAGGACACATTCCCGGGGAGATCCAGATAAAACTAACTCCTCCTACAAGGCCGGCGGGACACGGCATGACTCACTGGGAAGTGGTGCAGCACAGCAGGACACATTAGGATACAGCAGGACACAGTAAGGAACAGTACAACACAACAGGAGGAATCAGGAAACAGTAGGACACAGGGGGAAAACAGTAGGACACACGGGGAAACAGTAGTGCGCAACAGAACATAATGTTATCAGGATATTTTTTCTTCTTTTTTATTTTTAATGTTTCCAATTCGGGATATACTTGACAGCCAGTGCCCTGAGGCTTATGTCACCTCCTCGACGCTGGTACCCACCGTCCATGCTGAATACATAACAGAACTATCTCATTCAGGGCTGGTGTGATGTTGTTAGCGAGGGGGTATTTTTATGACATGTCGAAGGGTATTGTGGACGATCAGTAAAGTTTATGTTATTGAACGACCAAGGCAAGAACTAGGCTGCCAGAACACGTATTTGACTACCAGGGCACACATTTGCCCACCAGGACACATTGTAGGCTACCAGGACTCGCACAGCCTAGAACACATTATCAGGCTTGGCAGGACACCCGAGGCTCCAGGTAATGCAGTCAGCCTGAGAAATGGTAGCTTAATTGGATGCTGTGAGGTGCAGGTGCTGTGTAGGGGCTGGTGCTGTGCAGGTGTAGATGCAGTGAGGTGCTGTGCTAGTGCTGTGTGGGTGTGGGTGCTGTGCAGGTGCTGTGTGGGTGTAGATGCTGTGAGATGTAGGTGCTGTGCGGGTGTTGTGCTGATGCTGTGTAGGTGTAGAGGCTGTGAAGTGCAGGTACTGTTTAGGAGTAGATGCTGTGAGATGCAGGTGCTGTGTAGGTCATGTGCAGGTGCTAAGGTATGTAGATACTATGCTGAGTAGGGGCGCTGACTTAGGGAGGGGGGGTGGAGGTACAGCAGACGGGACATGGGAGAGGTTATAAGCAGGCGGGTACAGGTAGGCCACAGCAGTAAAAAAATATCACCACTTGTTAGCAGAAGTGTTAGGTAATTCTAGGAAGCAGGGGTGAAGCAGGGAGCAGGTAAACTTGTCAGCAGGCGCCGTGGATTAGTTAGTAAAGGTTGTGGTAATCAAGCAGAAATGACGGACAATAAGCAGGGAAGTGTTTAATCAAGCAGGAATAAAGTAATTTTAAGTAGTAGGTAGCATACAAGATCAGCAGAACTCAGCGGTACAGTGACTATATGATCAGGAGGTGGAAGGGGGTATTTTGAGCAGATGGAGCAGACTTTTTTCAGTTCCTTTGGCTGCAGAACTAAGCAAGAAAGACTTAAAGCAGGTAGAGACACTAATCAACATGGGCAAACAGCAGACAAAGACAGCAGAGCGAGACGGCAATGGAGCAGAGCAGGAAGGAGCAGCCGCAGACAGCAAAATTAACCAGCAGAGAAACAGAGGAGACAGAGACGCAAGAACGCAACAACACAGGCACAGAGCAGAACTAAGAAACATTGGCAAAGCAGACACAGACAGCAGAACTAAAGCAAAAGAAGCATACAGCAGACACAGACAGCAGAACTAAAACAAAAGAAGCGTACAGCAGACACAGACAGCAGAACTTAGCGACAGAGACAGCAGTAACCAGAAACATAGCCTGACAAGAGAGACACAGCAGACATAGACAGCAGAAATAAATAACAGAGGCACACAGTAGACGGAGACAGCAGACCTAAAAGACAGAACAACAAAGCAGACAGAGAGAGAGCAGAGGTAAACAGCAGGGAGGCAGAGGAAGCAGGCACAGGAGAGGGAAAGTTGAATTGAATTAGCCTTGATGCAGCGCGGCGTCTCCCCTTAACAGCATTACCACCCCCTCCCTGCATAAACAACAACAACAACAATAACAGCGTAAACAAGAGCCACCTTAACAACAACAACAACATTAATAACAGTAATAAACAACGAAAACAACGAGACCGATCTTAGCAGCAGCAAAAACAACAGCAACTACAATAACAACTACAACAACAATAACAGTACAAACAGCAACAAAAACAGAGAGTGACCTGAACAACAACAAAAGCATTATCACCACCGAATCCCTGAACAACAACAGTAACAACAACAGACACCATAAACACCAACATCATCATCAACAGAAGCGTCATTAATTACAACGTCAACAACATCAAGAATAGCGATCATAAAAAAAAAAAAAAAAAAAAAACAGCATAAATAGCATCACAAACAGAACCATTATAAACATCACAAAACATCTTAAACATCAGGGCCATTAGCGTCAAATACCAGTCATCAAAACAACGCCATTAACTATCATAATGTCGTAAGCACGGGCGTCATCATCAGCAAGAGACACTTTCAAGAACAACGTCAGCTACTAAAACAGCCACGTGACCAACAACATCATCATCATCATCATCATCATCATCATCATAATCATCATCATCATCATCATCATCATCATCATCATTATCACCATCATCATCATCATCATCATCTGTCGCCTTACTCACTCATCACTCCTCCATTCAGTTCTCATCCCCTGTCGATCCTTCCTTTCCCCTCTCTCCCATCCACCTACTCTCCCTTCTCTCCCTCCCCTTCCTGCTCTACCTCTCCCTTTTCTGACTCAGTATTTCCCCTCTCCTCTATCCTTCCTGTTTTCCTCTATCCTCCTTGCTCCCCCTCTCCCCTCTCTCTTTCTGTCCCCTCTCTCTCTCCTCCCTGTTTCCTCTCTTCCATCTCACTTCTTCTTACTCCTTCGTTACCCCCTCTCCTATTTCTGCCTTCCCCCTCCCTCCCTCCCTCCTCTTCTTTCCTCCCCCCCCTACCTTCACACTTTCATTCCCCCCTCTCCTCCCTTGCTACCCCACGCTTCTCTCCTCGTCTCTCATATCCTCCCTTTTTGCCTCCCTTCCTGTGCTGTCTCTTCCCCTCCTACTTTCTCCCGACCCCCACCCTTCCCTCCTCCATCTCCCTGTCCCTTTCCTCCTCTCCCTCACCCACCTTTCTCTCCCATTCCTCCTTACCTTCCCTCGTTTCCCCCTCCCGTTCCTTCCTACTCTCCCTCGTCTCCCCGCCCTTCTCTCCCTCATCTCCCTCCCTCTTCTCACCCCTCCCTGCCTCCCCGCCTCTCCCCTCACCTCCCCCGGTTGCCTTGGCGACGGAGGAAGCTGTGCCTAGTTCCCCTTCACCACTACCTCACTACGCTGTCACCACCACCACACATCACTACTACCACCACCATCACCATTCTCACTGCTACCACACACCGCCACCACCACCACCATCATCACTCACACACCCTACCATCAATGTTGTCTTTGTCATCACCACTATCACACCACCACCACCACCACCACCACCACCATCTTCCTACAACACTAGCACCACCACTACAGCTTTATAGTCACTACACCATCACTGTCACCAGCACCAGTCCCTCACCACACTACCACAGCACCACCACTAACACCACAGTCATTATAAGCACCACAAATCGCTAGCACCACCTCTAGGACCACTCATCACACTACAATACCACAGTCTACCTAGAACAATACCTTCATTACCAAACAGGAGAGAGAGAGAGAGAGAGAGAGAGAGAGAGAGAGAGAGAGAGAGAGAGAGAGAGAGATGGTGCAATGCTACAGAGGTATATCTGGCATTTGCCTTGGTTGAGAGAGAGAGAGAGAGAGATAGTTGGATGAGAGCCAGATTCAGTTAGGTAAAAGTTAGAGAGAGGGAGAAAGAGAGAGAGAGAGAGAGAGAGAGAGAGAGAAGATAGATGAGAGAGTAAAAGCTATTAGTGGCGTGTGAGAGGATGAGCGAGAGTTAGAGCCAGTGAGAGTGAGTGAGTGAGTGAGGGGATGTAGGAGTGAGCCAGTGAGAGCGACAGCAGATGGGAAAGAGAGAGAACAAGTGAGAGAGTGGGAGTGAGAGAGCAGCAGGAAGTGAAAGAGAGGGGAGACGAGAGAAAGATTTAAGGTTTGTGAGAGTAAGAGAGGGAAAGTGAGAATTCAGTGCGTGTGGACGTGAAATAAAAGAGAGAGAGAGAGAGAGAGAGAGAGAGAGAGAGAGAGAGAGAAGGCAGGTGGGACTCAAGCTCTGTGAGGCAACTTTTCCAATCAACCTGTGAAGCCCTTCCTGCCCTCAGTTTGTCACCCTCACACCCCATCTCTCTCTCTCTCTCTCTCTCTCTCTCTCTCTCTCTCTCTCTCTCTCTCTCGCTATCTATCTATCATTATCATCATCATCATCATCATCATCATCATTCTTCTTTCCTCTCCGCTTATCACCCCGCTTTTCATTCCTAATTCATCGTTTTCCTTTCTTAGAAGGAAGTAACTTAGTGAAAGACAGACGAGAGAGAGAGAGAGAGAGAGAGAGAGAGAGAGAAGGGGGGTTATTACTTCTTTATCATTCTTTTTAATTGATAAATCATATCCATTGTTATAAATAATATCTATTGTTATCGCCCGTTTTATTGTTTTAAATGAGAATATTGTAGCAACATCCTTCTGTATTAATATCCTCTTCTGCATCTAATGTGAAAGATTATGTACTGTACTGTCTATGTGTTCTCTGTTTTTTCCATTTTTTTTTCTCCATGGCTTTTTTTATCTCTTGTTTCCTTGGTTATATATGCCTTGTAACTTATTTCGGCGTTTTTGTTGAGCCCATTCAAGCGTTTGCCCCCGTGGTAAATGTGGCGACAAAGATAGAGACTTGGCCAAAACATTAAATAGGAGCAGAAGAAATTGCAAAGGAAGAGGTGTTACGAAAAGTCCAGTCACTTAGGCTTCGAACCAGATTGAAATCTGGCGGGATGGGAGCACAGAGTTGATCTTTTTATATGCGATGGCAGCGTGGCCGAAGCACCCCTCAGAGGACATCAGTCTGAACCAAATGAGGAATGTTAGCTCCTGTACTCCCAGTGGTTGAGTGTCCAATATTTCGTTACAAACTGTCTTGAGGATTCGGAATTCTGTAACATTCATACATATGCATAATTATACAGACTCCACATCAAGAGTGCCGGTATAGTTACACTCGCGAATCACGAAACGATAGCGGGTGTTATGTTCTGATCGACGTGTGTGTGTGTGTGTGTGTGTGTGTGTGTGTGTGTGTGTGTGTGTGTGTGTGTGTGTGTGTGAACAAAATAGCTCAAACGGTTTTCATGCGATTTTAACTAGATTTAGTGGAAGTTTAGAGGGCCAGCCAAGGAGTTAGCCTGTTGTTTTTTAGAAAATATGTGAGAGGTCAAGGTCGTAGGACTAGTTCAAAATTTTACCGAGGAAGAGGAACTTAAACATTTTTAAAAATCGGATTTAGATCAAACTTGGTAGAAGGATTGAAGTCGTTACAAGAACAGAAGGGTTCGATTTAGAGGACAATCAAAGTCCAGGTTACAGGGCAAGGTCAGTGTTATATTTGGATCGAACTTGGTGGAAGTGTTGAGGATCGGCCAAGGATTTTTTTTTTTTCTTTTTTTTTTTTTTAGAGCAATCGATAGTCATGGTCCCATGGCATAATCAACTTAAACAGTTTTTATTCGATTGGTCGAAGGTCAAGCTTATAAGGCAGAGTTAAATGTTCGACCTTAAGATTATTTGGTGGTCGCGGGTGTTGCAATCTGAGTCTTCCGTTGTCTTCCCAGGTGGCACTGTCATTGTCATACCACTGTCACTGAGTATCTACTTTGCCCCTCATGGTTCTCCCCAAACTAATAATCCCAGCCAGCCGTATGCGACGACATCTTTGACTTTCTCCAAAACTCATAAATTCCACCAATCATAGGCGACCACGCTAATGACGTCTCCAAAACTCATAAATTCCACCAATCATAAACATCCACACCTATGACGTAAGAGCAAAGCGGCCAATCAGAGAGGAGGTGTGACGTCACTAGCACCCCGGCCAATGAGCGTGGGGCTTGACTTAGACGTACACCCTGGCTCTGGTCAAGAAATCAATCAGTCGGCACCTGTCGAGGTCAGGGGTATGTTGCACCTCAGGAAGGGGAGGGAAAGCTAGGGAGAAAAATGGAGGGAGGGGATGCAGGGACAAAAAGAGTGGCGGGGAAAAAATGGAAGGGGAGGAAAGAAATGATGGAAGTTGTGAAGAGGTGATTAGAGGGAGGGAAGGATGTCAGGGAAGAAAAATGGGAGGAAAAGGTTAATGGAGAAAAGATTGAGGAGGAGGGAGGGGTATATGAGGAAAGAGATAATGTACGAGAGAAATGGTTGAAGTTGATAAGAGGTGATAGAGGGAGGGAAAGATAACAGGAAGGATAAATTGAGGGAATGATGGAAAAGGTTAAAAGAGGAGGGAGGAAAGGGGGGAGAGAGAGGAAGGGAAGAAGTGATGGAAGTCGTCAAAAGGTGCAAGAGGGATGGAAAGACAACAGGAGGAAAATATGAAGAGAAGAATTGATGGGAGAGAGAGATGGAAGGGTTGGTAGGAAGGAGGAAAGGGTTGATGGAAGGAGGAAGAAAGGGACTGAAGGAGGGAGGGAAAACATGCTGGAGCTAAGTAGGAAGGGTGATGGAAGGAGGAAGGAAAGAAGGATGGAGTGAGGGAAAGAGGAAGGCAGAAGAGAGAGGGAGGGAAAAGACAGTGAAAGAAGGATGAAAAGGTTAAGAAAGCCAAGAGACAGGGATTGAAAGGAGAGAGAGAGAGAGAGAGAGAGGGAGAGAGAGAGAGACGGGGGAGCCGGGAAATCTCAACCTTCATTCATAATTACTGTGGATCGATCTAGCCTCCTGTGACCTCTCTCTCTCTCTCTCTCTCTCTCTCTCTCTCTCTCTCTCTCTCTCTCTCTCTCTCATCAATAATCCAATAACTGCTTCATTAACTCTAATTGCGCCCCTAATCAGATAATCAACCAACTACCTCTTAATAAAGTAATAAAGAACAGCAAAGTGATGGAAGAGAGAGAGAGAGAGGGGGAGAGAGAGAGAGAGAGAGAGAGAGAGAGAGAGAGAGAGAGAGAGAGAGAGAGGTCATCGTACTGAAAGGATTAATGGCTATTTTTAACACCTATTTTACGAAGTGTTCTGTGTTATATAAAATTTCTTTCTCTCTGGTATAACGAATAAAGAAATTGCTCTTGTACTAAATGGGCAAAGATTGAGAGGGTAGAGATGAGTTACCTGAGCAGTGCATGTGGATTTACCTGAGCAGTGCATGTGGAGTTACCTGAGCAGTGCATGTGGAGTTACCTGAGCAGTGTATGTGGGGTTACCTGAGCAATGTATGTAGAGTTATATACCTGTGCAGTGCATGTGGAGTTACGTGAGGAGTCCATGTTGGGTTACCTGAGCAGTGCATATGGATTTACCTGAGCAGTGCATGTGGATTTACCTGAGCAGTGCATGTGGAGTTACCTGAGGAGTGCATGTGAAGTTACCTGAGCAGTGCATGTGAAGTTACCTGAGGAGTGCATGTGGAGTTACCTGAGCAGTGTTTGTCGAGTTACCTGAGCAGTGTATGTGGAGTTATCTGAGGAGTGTATGTGGAGTTATCTGAGGAGTGCATGTGGAGTTACCTGAGCAGTGTATGTCGAGTTACCTGAGCAGTGCATGTGGGGTTACCTGAGCAATGCATGTGAGGTTACATGAGGAGTGCATGTGGAGTTACCTGAAGAATGCACATACTTTCCAACATATCCCTATTCTTCCGGGAACTAGCATCAATTAAAGACAGAAACGTACTTTTGAACATATCCTCAGGGTTCAGATATATTAGTAGTAGTTGTAGCCCAAGGTTCATCTGAAATGTGAACCCGGTGGACTGCAGGCTGATGTTGTTCCCTTTCAATCCACCATCCTTCCTTTGGGGGATAGGAAAAGACCTGAGGGACGTATGTATAACCAGGCAGTGGATCCACCCTGCTGTATCGGTGCAACCACATGAAGGCGTCCATCTCCAGGAATATAATGTTGAAATGAGCACAGGTAAGCTTTCAACATTTCCTCCTTCTGCATCTCAAAGGTTAAGCTCTCTCAGTCAGTGATCACTCGTTTGCAATATTATCAGCAGTTGAGGCAATTAGTTGGTGTAACCTCTCTCTCTCTCTCTCTCTCTCTCTCTCTCTCTCTCTCTCTCTCACACACACACACACACACACACACACACACACACACACACACACACACACACACACTCAGAGCTGACTCCGAAACAACTCGCACACCATTGCTGCCTCATTCGTCACCCCTTGGTCATGAGAAACGTGTGTGTGGTTATGAAAAGAGTGTGTGGTTGTGAGAACAGTGAGTGGTCATGAGAAGAGTGTGTTTTTCATGAGTGGAGTGTGTGGTCATGAGAGGAGTGTGTGGTTGTGAGAAGGGTGTGTGGTTATGAAAAAAATGTGTGGTTGTGAGAAGAGTGTGTGGTCATGAGAAGAGTGTGTGGTCATGAGAGGAGTGTGTGGTCATGAGAGGAGTGTGTGGTTTTGAAAAGAGTCTGTGGTCATGAGAGGAGTGTGTGGTTGTGAGAAGAGTGTGTGGTCATGAGAAGAGTGTGTGGTCATGAGAGGAGTGTGTGGTCGTGAGAAGAGTGTGTGGTTATGAAAAAAGTGTGTAGTTGTGAGAGGAGTGTGCGGTTATGAGAACAGTGAGTGGTCATGAGAAGAGTGTGTGGTCATGAGAAGAGTGTGTGATTATGAAAAGAGTGCGTGGTCATGAGAGGAGTGTGTGGTCATGAGAAGAGTGTGGGGTCGTGAGAAGTGTGTGTGGTTGTGAGAAAGGTGAATGGTCGTGAGGTTCTTGTCAGTGAGAGGAATTTGTAGTGGACCATGTCGGGGGCTATGCTCTTTAACACATGGTTTTTGAAAGAGAGAGAGAGAGAGGGAGAGAGAGAGAGAGTCACCACCTCATAGTCACCTGTCTACCTGTTAATTTACAAGCACACCTGTATTTTTGTTTTCATCACTCCATTACCTTTGTCTTCTTCCTGCTATTGTTTCAGTCGCTTGTATGGTTCTGTTGTTGGTGTATTTTTTATATTGTTTGTGACTTGTTTGTATTGTTTATCGGTTGTTTTTGCACTCCATATGTTGCTTGCTTATGTTGTTTGTAGCAGCTTACGTTCTCTACGCTGTATATGTCGTTTGCGTCTGTTGTGGGCGTATTATTTCTGCTTGCGTCTGTTTGTGCTGTTGGCGTCTTGTTAACACGCTTTTGATATTGTTTATGTCTTATTTTTATTTGTTGCTTCTGTGTTTTTTGTAGTAGCCGTTTACTTGTTGTTTGTGCATTAAATATGATGAGTACTCAAGTTATCGTTATTTTCTATGTTTGCCCATATTTTGTTTGGTTGATTTCCCTCTGTGTTTCTTTGCTGTGTAATTGTGTGAACCTCTTTTACTCTTAGTTTACCTGTGTTCTTGAGCTGATTAGTTTGCATACCTTGAGCTGTGCGTTTTATTTTTTTTAGACGTCCACTGATTGACACGCACATGCTCCTACATGAGAGGACATACACAAACACACATACATGCATAAATTCTGTCCATACATTCAGGCATATAATCATACATGCATACATACTTACATGTATACAAATAATCAGCCAGGCACACCTACACCTACACACATCTGCAGAGAAGCGTACATATCCAGCCACACAATTACACCCACAGTCCTAACCGTACATACCGACATACAGGCATACTTACATACATATATCCATACCTCGTCACACACACACACACACACACACACACACAAGACACGGATACATATGACCTTTGGCTGTTTCCCCTTTGGTTCAACACCCCTCTCCCCTCACCCTCAATCGTCGCTCTCCTCACCCCCTCCTCGCTCCCCTCACCCCCTCCTCGCTCCCCTCACCCCCTCCTCGCTTCCCACACCCCCTCCTCGTTCCCCTCACCCTCTCCCTTCATCCCTCAACCCCGCCTCTTCCCTCCCTCCTCCCCTTCCCCTCCCTCACCTCCTCTCATTCCCCTCACCATCGTCTCTCACCCCTCTCTCCTTTCCTGACCCCATATTTCCCCACCTCCCCATCTCCCCTTTTCTCCCCAGTTTAATTCGCTCCTCTTCCCCCTCATCCCTTTCCCCTTCCTCTTCCTTCCCCTGCACCACTCTTCTCTTTCTCTCCCCTTTACCACTCCTCCCCCATCCCGCAGTTCACTCCTCTCCCCCCGTTCTTTCACCTCCTCTCCAGTCCCGTCTCCCCTCTCCTCCCCATCTCCCATCATTTCTCCCCTCCCCCCCACCTTCCTCCTTCCCTAGCTTCTCCTCTCCCCTTCTCCCTTCACTCCTTCCCAATTTCCCCACCTCTCAACTCCCATCTCCTCCCTTTCTTCTCTTCCATACCCCCTTCCCTCTCCCTTCTTCTCCCCGCTTCCATCCATCTCCCCTCCCCGCCCCTCTCCACTCCATCTCTCCTCCCCTTCCTTCCCCTCTCTCCCGTCCCGTCTCTCTCACCCATCCTCTCCCTCCCCTCCCTCCCCCTCCTCTTCTCTACGCTCCCCTCCCTCCCCTCTCCTCCCCTCGTCCTTGCCCCCCTGGTTCTATAATTCAGGGAGAGTCAACAGGCTGGCGAAGGGAGGGAGGAAGGGAGGGAGGAACAGGGAGGAAAAGAGAAAAACAGAAGGGAGGGAGAGAGGGAGGGAAAGAGAAAAATAGAATGAGGGTGCAAATGAGGTGGGAAGGAGAAAAATAGAGAGAGAGAGAGAGAAGGAAGGAAGGAAAGAAGGAAGGGAGGGAGAGAAGGAAGGAAAGAGGAGGAAGTTGAAAAGCAGAATGAAAGAAGAGGGAATGAGGGAGAGAGGAAGGAAGGAAAAGGGAAGGAGGGAAAGATCTGCAAGAGGAAGGGAGGAATTGATGGAGGGAGGGAAGGAAGAAGGGAGGGCAAGCAACACGGAAAAAAAATAGTGTGAGCGAGCAAGGAAAGGGAAGGAGAAGTGGAGAGGAAAAGGGGGGGCGGGGGTTAGAGAGAGGGAGGAAGGGAGAGAGGAAAGGCCGGAGGGAGAATAAGATAGGTAGAAGGAACCGAGGGAGGGAAAAATGGGAGGAGGAAAAAGAGAGAGAAAGGGAAAGAAAACAGAATATAGTGAGGGAGTGAGAGGTAGAGAGAGGGGTAGGAAAATACTGAGATAGGTTGAAAGAAAGAGAATGGGGAATGAAGGAAGGAAAGAGTAAATCAGGGAAAGAGATAACGACCATAAAATGAGAGAGAGAGAGAGAGAGAGAGAGAGAGAGAGAGAGAGAGAGAGAGAGAGAGAGAGAGAGAAATGAATGGAGGGGAGGAGAGAGAAGAATGGAGCCAATAAAGATGGGAGGAATATTGCGTGGTGCCGAGAGAGGGGAAGAAGAGAGAAGGGAAGAGAAAGAGGAAGGAAGAGGGAAGAAAACGAAGAAGAAGAAAGGGAAGAGAGGAAGGAAAAAGAAGAGAGTAGGGAAAGCGAGGAGAGAAAGAAGAACTGAAGAAGAGGGAGGACGGGAGGTAGAGTTGTAATGAATATGGAGGAGAACAGAGGAGGAAGGAAGGTGAGAAGAAGAAGAGGAAGTAGAAGCTGTAGAAAGAGGAGGCGGAGGAGGAAGAAGAGGAAAGTTGAGAGGAAGGAAAAAGAGTGGTGGAATGGTTAAGAGAATGAGGAATAGGAGAGAAAATAATATGAAGAGGGAAAAGTAAAATGAAGAGGGGAGAAGAGTAGAGACCAAAGAAAGAGGAAGGAGGAAGTGAAATGAAACGTAAATAAGAATGGCAAGAGGCAAGAGAAAAGGAGAAAGTACAATAAAGATTAAATAAGAAGTAGAGTTGAAAGACAGCATAACGAAAAGGGAAGAAAAATAGGGAGAAGGAGAGAAGAGAGGGACGGGGAGGGGAGGAGGAAAGAGATGAAGGGAGAATACGAAGGAACGAGGGAAAGGAGAGTAAAATGGAAAAAAAAAAAAGAGAAAGGGGGAAATGAAAACGGGGAGAGGTATAAAAGGGAAATGAAGAAGGAAGGCGAGGGAAGGGGGAAGAAGGACAGAAGAGGAAAAAAACGAGAGAAGCTGTATAGGCGAGTAAGAGAGAGAGAGAGGAGGGGGAAGGGGCAAGATGAAAAAAAAAACAAAAACAAAAAAACGAGGCCGAGGCATCAAAAGAAGAGCCATCAACAGGTAGCAAAATCACGCGTTGCTATACGTTCCCCTTTTATAAAACCCGGATTGACGTATCTATAGTTGTCGGCCAATCACACGTCATGTAAACATCCCCGAGAACCAATCACAGCCCTCCGTTTTCCTACTTGCCCTATCGACGCCAGAAGAACGTGCATTCCCGCCCAGAAATTCCCATCGCCGGCCGTTCCGATCCTCTTTTTATGGGATCCGAACCCGGTATTGGATGCGAGTGATGTTGTTTTAGTGATTTGTTGGGGATTTACGGGATTAATAAGTCAGAATGGAGGCGATGGCACAACTGGCTCTCCCGTTGGTGAGGAGAAAATGTATTGATTTTCCTGTCCCGACCAGAGATGGGGGAGAAGGAGGGGGGAGAGGGGGTTGGAGGGGAAAAGGCGGGGTAGGAGGAGGGGGGAAAGTGATAGAGAAGGTTGAAAATAACTGAGAAGAATGTGAGAGAATTTGACAGAAGAGAATGGTGTATTATGCGAAGACGAAAGTATTGATCGTGGAATATGTGATTTTGTCGCCGGAAAATATTGACGATGTAAAACAGATATTGAGAGATGAAATATAGATTGCAGTGTTCAAAGCGAGCGACTGAACGACGGGGAGAGAAATTGAGAAAGACCGAAAAGAATAATAAAAAGAGAGAGGTATAAATGGAAAGAAATAGTGAAGGTAGAGAAAGGGGAAATGACAGGAGAGAGAGAGAGAGAGAGAGAGAGAGAGAACAGTGTGGGGGTTTGTGTGCCACTCGCTAATTGGCTGTTTAAGAGCCAATCACCTTCTTAACGAGGCAGTTTGCGACCTAACCCCACCCCCCCTCTCTCTCTGTCTCTGTCTATCTATCTATCTATCTATCTATCTGTCTGTCTACTTTTTTGTCATTCCTTTGCTCCCTTCTATACCTTCTTGTCTGGTTTTATTTTTTTTATTTTTCTGAACACAACACTTTTTTTTATTTAGCTATTTTCTATACTTTCTCATCCACGTCTCGTCTTTTTTTTCTTCTTTCTTTCGTTATTTTTTTATTCTCTTATTTTGTCCCTGTCTTCTCACGTTCTTAGTGTTTTCCTCTTGCTCCCTGGCCCCTCACGTTTTCCCACCCTTTTCCCCTCCAGTCTATATTGAGAGAGAGAGAGAGAGAGA
Source organism: Coenobita brevimanus (assembly GCF_032717465.1). NCBI lineage: Eukaryota > Metazoa > Arthropoda > Malacostraca > Decapoda > Coenobitidae > Coenobita > Coenobita brevimanus. The sequence continues at coordinate 42,840,127 of NC_137031.1, read as the reverse complement.
GAGAGAGAGAGAGAGAGAGAGAGAGAGAGAGAGAGATGGGGAACTGAGAATTTCGAAAGATGAAGGGTGAATGAATGGATAAGCTTATTTCATGGCGTATTCTGCATCTATCTCTGCCGTCGTTGTTGTGATCCTTTCCACCTCTCACACCACCTATCAGTGAAAAATGGGGTTTGGATGATAATGATAAGACAGTACAAGAGAATCCATAGCAATATCGTTTACATATAATACTTTAAGGTTTGCATGTCCTTATAGATGCCGTCTTAATAGGGATATGATTTTTATCAGCAACATACTAAAGGATATTAATCTCTTCAGCCTCAGAACGTCTTCATTGTATTCCCTTTACCACCTTACGTTATTTATCAGCTTTAATTAAATTGTTCATATTTGAGGATTTTTTTTTTTCCTTAGTCCTTATCGACTAAAGGGGACACGGGATAAAACTTAAAAATAAAAAAAAAACAAAGAAAAAAAGAAAATACATCACTGCGAGAGCTTTCCCCAATGTTAAGTCTTTTGGGGATGGCTATGAATAAGAAAATTAAAGATGACCTTGAGCTGAACGGTTAATCCCGTTGACCTCGAGGACGGCGGTATTATTATTGTTACTACTACTACAACAACAACTAAAACAACAACAACAACAACAACTACTACTGCTACTACTTCTACTACTGTGGATGACGATTTAGCTTTGGAGGGCATCGCAGTAATGAAGGGGTTTATGATAACTATTTCTAACCCCTCAAGTTTCGAAATTTCTCTCATGTGCTGAATAATGTCACCTGAGGAAGCAAAAATAATAATAATAATAATAATAAAGAAACTTGGTCGTAATTAGGCAGGTATGGTTCCATAAACAAGATAAATCACCTAGGAAAAGAGGTTACGAAATCTCCTAGGCCAGTGAGAAAAGAGTCTAGTGAGGTAAATGAGAGAAAAAAAAAAAGCTCCACAAAATATATATACACATCCCCAATCAAGGTAATTTTCTGCCATCATTTGTCTCGAGTGTTTGGCTGGGTTTTACCTGGAAATGAGTATGCAGATGTGAGCCTCTTCTTGCCCTTAATTATCCTCTTGGGTCCTGTTTTTTTTTCTGTTTATTTTTATTTTTTGTCCACTTGGCTTGGCGATTTCTAAGTTTGATTGTTGTGTTTGATTTATCGTTATATTCGTTCGTCATCTTCACCAAACGTTAAGGTGGATTTTTATGCACAGTAATGAGGTTGTCTTAGTGATTCCCTTTTCTTGTGTCCTTGCTTTTCTTTTTTTTTTCTTTTTTTCGTTTGGCGTTCGTTTGAGTGCCTGTATCATCGTGTTCTTTTGTGTGTGTGTGTGTGTGTGTGTGTGTGTGTGTGTGTGTGTGTGTGTGTGTTTTGTCAGTTTTTCGTTTCTCGTTCTCGTTGGGGTGCTTATATTATCGTGTTTGTTTTTTGTTTGTTTTTTAAGTATCGTAGTTTATCGTTCATTTTGTCCTCTAGTTACCCTGAGAAATTGGGCGGATTTTACCTGCGAATGAGTATGCAAATGTCGACCTTCCCTAGTCTGCTGGTCTTGTTTTTCTGTCTTTATTTTTCCTTACTTTTTCTTTATTTTCGACTTTTCATTTGTTTGTTCTATGTTTTTTAAGCCTTTCTCTGTTCAGGCATCATATTTGTGTGAGAATCTCCTCGTCTTTATCGTCTCAAACATCTCTTGCTTTTCTTTGTATACTCTTGGTGTAATAATTGTTCCATTCCTTGCAGTATGATTTGAGTTTTCGTTTTTCAAGTCGTGTCAGAATTAACTCCGCATTCATTAAAAAAAAAATATTAGGCATGTCAGGCTCTATTTTGCTTGTTGTTGTTGTTGTTCTTGTTGATGATGATGATGTCAGCAGCAGAAGCAGTAGTAGTGGTGGTAGTGGTGGTGGTGGTGGTGGTGGTAATGGTAATGGTTGTGCAGCAGTAGTGTTTCTCTTGTACTGTAATCGCTGTTAAACCCTTTTTCAAGTAGTTTATCTAAGACTTACTCAAATCGTCAGTCTGCAGCCCGAAAGAAGTGTAAAAGGCATCGTCACACTGAAAGGGTTGTTATAGATAGTTACTGTCCCCTTTACTCCAGATTGCCTCTTTTCAAGTTACAATCAGGCGCTATACTTTCACCAGTCCAACCCTCCAATCAGAAACAGTAATCTCAATCACACCCTTTGAACCCACCACTCAGACCCCAGCACACATATTCCGACCCTCCCAATCCACCAATCAGAATCCAGCTCTGTAAACACGCCACCCCAATCCACCAGTCAGAATCCAGCTCTGTAAACACGCCCTTCCAGTCCACCAATCAGAATCCAGCTCTCTAAACACGCCCTCCCAATCCACCAACCAGAATCCAGCTCTCTAAACACACCCTCCCAATCCACCAATCAGCATTCACTTAGCTCTTTCGGCAGCCAATGGGCATCAAGGAATTAGAGGCGATTCAAGCCGGGTTCATTATGGCCAATCAGAGGCAGGAAGAGGAGTTGATTATGTAATTGGGGGTTTTACCGTGAGAGAGAGAGAGAGAGAGAGAGAGAGAGAGAGAATTCAGTGTTGAGGAAATATGAAAGGAGAAGGAAGAGTCGTGATGAGAGAGAGAGAGAGAGAGAGAGAGCAAAATTCGTATCAAAGAGGAAGAGAGAGAATAGGTAGGGGACGAAAATGGAAAGGCATAGAAAGGGAAATAGACGAATATTGAACAAAGGAAAGGAGGGGAGGGTGGATATTGAGAGAGAGAGAGAGAGAGAGAGAGAGAGAGAGAGAGAGGAAGGGGGGAGGGGGGGAAGAGGACAAAAACACACACCTCGATAAATATTTGTTTGTCATTGAAGCGACCATAACCCAAACAATGAAACTAACCCGACTATCGACAACCAATAGTACCCCCCTCTCTCACTTTTCTCTCCCTTCTCTCTCTCTTTCCTCTCTCAGTTTTCTCTCCCCCCCCCCTCACTCTTCCTCTTCTCCTCTTCCTTCTTTCCCCCTTCCTCCTCCTCTTCTCTCGCACCTCCTTCTTCATTTCCACATCTCATTTTCCTCTGTCACTATTCTTTCCCCCTTTTTCACCTCCTCTTCTCACTTTCTTTTTTCCTTCCACCTCCTCCTCTTCTCTCTTTTTTCCTTTTATTCCTCTCCCATTTCTCTCTTTTCTGTCTCCCTTTCATTCCTCACCCTCTGTCGTTTTCCCTCTTCCTTTCTCCCCTCACCCACCCTCTCCCTCTTTCCCCTCTACCTCTTCAAAGTTTGCCATCACCCTTCTCAGTCCTTCTCCTCTCGCCTTCTCCCTTCCCTCTCCCTCCTTCCTTTCTCTCGTCCTCACCCCTCCCTCAACCTTATCTCTCCCTGTCCTCCCTTATACCCCCACCTTTTTTACTCCCTCCATTTGCTCTTTCCTCCTCATTTCTCCATTCCCTCTCTCTCTCACGCCTGTCTTTCTTCCATTTTTTTCCTTTTTCTCCTTCCCTCCCCTTCTTTTTCCTCTCCTGTCTCCCTCCTATTCTTGTCCCTCCCTCGTCTGTCTCTTTCTCCTCTTCTCTCTCCGTGCCCTGCCTTTCCGTCCTTCCATTTCTCTGTTCTTTCTCTTCGCTTCAGTCTTTCCTATCCCTTCATTCTCTCACCCCCTCCCCACCCCGTATATTGAAAACCAGTCTTTATTGGTAGTGATTGTGATGACCCTTCTCTCTCTCTCTCTCTCTCTCTCTCTCTCTCTCTCTCTCTCTCTCTCTCTCTCTCTAGATCTCAGGGCCTAATATGTCAGGGGATAAATCGGAGAAGCTTTTATTATTTCTATTTATTTAGTTATTTTATTTTATTTTATTTTAGTTACTGATCATGCGTTCATTTTACTTGCGTCAACATTATAAAACCAGACTAAAGTAATATTATTGGTAACACATATGTGGGACTTTACTCTGTGCTTTCATTGTAGCTGTTGGCATGATTTTCTTTTTTCTTTTTCTTTTTTTTTGCGAAGTTGGTGTGGTTACTCACCCCTTCAACCTGACGACGCATTGTTATAAATATTTTTGCTACTATGTATATATTTTTTCTTTTACTTGGCCTAAATCTGTCGCCTCTTCAGTGTGAGTTGCAGTAATAGATTAGCACTAGAATCTGATGCTGGTCACGAACATCATCATCATCATCATCATCATCATCATCATCATCATCATCATCATCATCCCACTCCTTTTTCCCACCCATGTTCATGTATTAATTTTATTCATGTGACTCAGAGCCAGTGAATAATATCGTGTATGTGTTATTAAGTATCGAAAGAAGGTACTGAAATATTACTTCCCTTTATTAACAATAATTAATGATCATTTTTATCTAGATTTTTATGAAGAGTTACTAAGAGCTTGTGAATAATTACATCCTTATGAATAATACACTTAGAAGCTTATTAATTACAACTTATGATACTTAAATGTGACAAAAGTAGAGAAAATAATACGATTTTTATTAGGATGCTTAGAAGAATTATATCCATGAGTTTAAAGATATAGAGAAAAATAAAGAAACGGAAGATAGAAACAGAAATTAAAGACAGAAAGTGTATAAAAGAAAGATACGGGAGCAAATCAGTAAAGAAATTAAAAAAAAATCAGAGCGCAGTAATTAAAAGCAAACAAACAGCAAAAGAAATAAGGGAAAAATAAGGCGAGTCATTAAAACCCAGTAATCAGTACCAGTCCAGAGAGAGAGAGAGAGAGAGAGAGAGAGAGACTTGCCGATAAGAAGATGGAGGAGAAATTAATAAAGAGGGAGAGAAAAGGGAGAATGAACAGGGGAGAGCAAGGAAGAGCGAAGGAAAAATCTAAGGAATGGTGATGACAAGGAGGGCAGAGAGAGAGAGAGAGAGGAAAAAGAGAGAAAGTAATCGAGAAAGGCATTAGAAAGACACCCATCGGCAAAACAATTATAACAACAAAGGAAGGAGCCGTAAGAACCATCACCAGATCAATACCAACACAACAACAACCATAACGAACAAAACAACAACAGCAGTAGTATCAGCCACAACAACAACAACAGCAACAACAACAACACTAATAACACTCCCAAAGCAACAACAACAAAAATAGCCACCAACAACAACAACAACCCAGAAAAACTAATAATGACAATAGTATCCACAAAAATAACATCAACTACTACAACAGCAACAATAACTACCTTTTTAGAACCTGAACCCCGCAAACAAAACAGCAACATTTCAAGAACAGCAAAAACAGCATCCAACCCCAACAAAAACAATAGCACTGTAATAACAACAAAAACAACACCACAACAAGCCTGACTGACAGTAAAGATAACCAATATTTACAAAGATGCGTCTCACCTCAGTCCTAACCCCTTCAATCCCAGCACCTGACCCCTCCAGCCCCAGCATCTTACCCCTTCTACCCCAGCACCTGCCCCTTTCAACCCCAGCATCTTACCCCTTCTACCCCAGCACCTGACCCTTTCAACCTACCCTTTCAGCCCCAGCACCTGACCCCGCCAACCCCAGCACCTGACCCCTCCAGCCCCAGCACCTGACCCCTCCAGCCCCAACACCTGACCCCTCCAGCCCCAGCACCTGACCCCTCCAGCCCCAGCACCTGACCCCTTCAACCCCAGCACCTGACCCCTTCAACCCGAGCAGGCCATTTATTAGTTGATCCTTAATTTCTCCAGACGTAAACCTCACCAGCCTCTTTCAAAGCCATGGTGCTCTCCTAAGCTGAGTAAAATCGTCTGGTAGTGGCAAGAATTAACCACAGCACGACGTCATTCGCCTGATGTGTTAAACCCCATCTCTACGAGGCCTCACTTTCTTAGTTTACTCTTCTTACAGCCAGACGATTTTATTTAGCATAGGGGAGATTTCCGATATTGGGAGGGTAGGAGGCAGTACCCATTAACCCCCTCTCCATTTTATTTTATTTTTTTTACAACGAATTCTTTTACGAGTATATTTGCGTTATCTCCAGACTCCTTTTTTCTGCTTAAGAATAGGCATCATGGACTGAGAGGGATTTACCGTTATCATCATTATCAGGATCAGAATTGCTGAGTATCCATCAGTTACAGGAAGTGTTTTAGAAGTTGAAGAGAGAGAGAGAGAGAGAGAGAGAGAGAGAGAGAGAGAGAGAGCAGCAGCAGCAGCAGCAAAAAGAAGAGAGAGTGAGCAAGGGAGGGAGGGAGGGAAGGGGGAGCATGGTGATAGAAAGAGGCGTCAGTGGGAGGGAAGATGGGTTAATGGGAAGAAGAATGGGCCAGAGAGGGAGGGAGGAACGAGGCAGGGAGGGAAAGAGAGTGGATGCGTTAAGTAGATAGGGCGGGACGGGGAGAGAGGGAGAGATGGATGAGTTAGGTAGGTATAGACAGATTGAGGGGGCAGGAAGGGGAAAAGGAAGGAAGGAAAGAAGGAAGGAAGATGTAGAGACGAATACGTAGGGGAAAAAACTATGAAAGTAAAAGGAGACTAATGTGTGATGAAGGACAGAGAGAAGAAACGGAATGAAGGAGGGAGGGGATGAGGCAGAAGGAAAGGCACAGGTCAAGTATGACGAGGGAGGAGGAGGAGGCAAGGATGAAGGAAGAGGGAGGAAGGAGGAAGAGAGATTTGCAAGGGGGAGGGGAGAGATGGAGAAGAGGGAAGGATGGAGGAAAGGGTGAAGGAGGGAGAGAGGGGGGTGGAGTCTTTGTAGTCGGGAAACCATTGTGCTTCCACTCATTGTTATTGACGTCCAGACCCACCCAATATAAACACTCTTTGTCAAGGTTAAAAGCAAAATTGAGCTGTAATTCAAGAGAGAGAGAGAGAGAGAGACAGACAGACAGACAGACAGACAGACAGACAGAGATGAGGGGGTCGGGAGCAAGAAAGATAGGTAGCTGGCTGGGAAAATGAGAGAGAGAGAGAGAGAGAGAGAGAGAGAGAGAGAGAGAGAAAGTGGGGTAAGGGAAGCAGTGGAGAGTGGAGGGAGAAGGAGTGAGGAGAGGGAGTGAGGGTAGAAGGGAGGCGGGATGAGGGAGTAAATGGGGGAATTAGGGGAACTGTAATTAATGAACGGGAAATTAGAGAAATGAGAGGATTTAGGACGATTGGGGGAGAGGATGAGAGGGAGGCTGTGGAAGAGAGAGAGAGAGAGAGAGAGAGAGAGAGAGAGAGAGAGAGAGAGAGAGAGAGAGAAGCGCCCTGAAACAGTCAAGCAAGTTTCTTTTATATTTGCTTTCTCATCGTCTAAGTTTCCGTACCCTGCAAGCTCTCTCTCTCTCTCTCTCTCTCTCTCTCTCTCTCTCTCTCTCTCTCTCTCTCTCTCTCTCTCAAATTGTCTTATTAATAGGTTTCCGATGGGCAGGTCTGGTATGAACTTTTTTTTTCCCAATCTTTCCTCTCTCTTTTTTTTTTTTTCCTTTTTCTTCCGGATGGGCAGCAGAGCGCGGTCGAGTGCCCTGATTGGCTGGTGACTGGGCCAATCAGAACACCCCATTGCTCCCTCTCTCTCCCTCTCTCCTCCTACCTCCTTTCCTCCCTCCTCCTACCTCCTTTCCTCCCGTCCCCTTTCTTCACCTTGCTGGTCGAGGTTGGGGGCAAAGGTTCTTAAGTGTCTGCATTCTCTCTCTCTCTCTCTCTCTCTCTCTCTCTCTCTCTCTCTCTCTCTCTCTCTCTCTCTCTCTCTCTCTCTCTCTCTCTCTCTCTCTCTCTCTCTCTCTTTCTCTCTCTCTCTCTCTTCTTCAGTTGCCTTCGTCTCTGCGATTACGTTTTAAAAAGACAAAGTTTTTAAGAGTTTGCGGTTTTCCTGTTTGAGTTACGTTCACTGCTCTACGATGGCCTTTGTATTTATTTATTTATTTATTTATTTTGCTATCTGCAGACGATTTTATTCAGCCGTGGAAGGGTTTTTGGAACTGGAGTGGTTGGATACAGGCTTGAGTACCCCTTTTTTATATCCAGTGGGCCCTCCGTAAGGTCAATAACATCATGAATAATACTTAAAATAATGTCTAGAATTTAAGATGTCACCGTGTCCAAAGGGATAGGGGATCTGCTGTTATTTTTTCTTCATTTGTTTTGTCTGTAACCCTTGTAGAGTTGTGATTTCTTTGGCGATTTGCTTTCTTTCTTGTTTTCATCCTGTGTTGGCGTTTTCATTGACTTTGTTGTTTTCCCTTATCATTTCAGTTGCACTTTCATTTCTCCTCAGCAGTTTCCTTTTTTTCTGTGATTATCTTTGTGTTCTTTTTGTCAGTTTTCATTTTTTTTTCATTTGGTGATTTTATATAACTTTCTTCATGTCAATACTTCCGATTTTTTTTTTTTTTTTTTTTTTTGCCTTCCTCAGTTTTTTTTTTCCTTTTCTTTTTTCGCGGTTAATCATTTTTCATCTTTAGTTTTATGTCCCAAATATACTCGATCCATTTACTGCACTGTCTGTATTTTCTTTTCTTTTTTTTCGATTGTCACTTTCATGGATATTTTTACCTCAGTGGTGTTATGTTTTTATATTCATTTTTTCCATCTTTTTCGCCTGTAATATTTATCAGGTGTATTATTTTTCCAGCTGTTTTGTTCAGTATTTTCTTACACTTTTTTTTTTTCTTCTGTATTCATGTCTTTCAATCGTTTCCTGTTCTGGGGAAAGACTTCACTTTTACTGATTACTTTTTCAGGATTTTCACGCGAACTTTTTCCATTTCTATTAGTTTTATATAGTTGTCTTCCTTTGCTTTCCCCCCCCCCTCTGTCTCACCCTCTCTCTCTCTCTCTCTCTCTCTCTCTCTCTCTCTCTCTCTCTCTCTCTCTCTCTCTCTCTCTCTCTCTCTCTCTTCCCTTCTTTCCCTGATCCTTCTCTCTCTCTTCTTTTTCCCCCTCCCTCTCCCCTCTTGTCCCTTGCCATTCCTTCCTCCCACTCCCCTCTGTTCCTCCCACACCTTCTCTCCCTCCCTCCCTCCCTCCATTCTTCCTCCCGCCTCTCACCTGGGGCGGAAGGACGTGTTGACTAATTGGTATCTCACCTGAATGGGCGTGACGTCACTGCCTCACACACCTGATGCCAGATAGCGAGGGAGGCTGGAGGGGAGAGAGAGAGAGAGAGAGAGAGAGAGAGTCGTGCATTTGGGATTTGTAAAGAAATTGATTATTCTTTCTGCGAAGGACCCTACCCACTCCACCTCTTTCTTCTCAGCCAGTCACTTTCTCCTGCCTTTGCTGTCTTTCTCGTTCAGTTACCTCGATTGCCCTCTTTCTTTCTTTAATAATCACTCTCTTGTTTTAAAGTTATTTGCTAGTTTTATTTTTCTGTTCAGATTTTCTTTTTCATGTGATGTCAAATATCGTTCAGTTTTATGAGATACGTCTCTCTCTCTCTCTCTCTCTCTGAAAAAAAATAAAAAAATCCACCTATTACCCATTAACATCTTTAAATTCTACACATTTTACATTCATATGAGAGACTAAAACACTTACATGAATAATACCATAAAATATTCTCTCATTATTCTTTTAATATCAGCACAGATTACTTAAATATCTCAGAACTGATTATTAACGTGTCTTATCTAGTATTAATCTAGTAAGGAAGAGGGGTACACGGGAGCCTCCTAACACTGCGAGAAGGCTGGATATTGTTTTTTCATAATATATATTTTTCTATAACTCTGTATTGTTCTTTGTATCTCTGTATTTTTTTTTTCAAGAGCCATATCTTTTTTCTATGTTTATAATTCCTGGTGTTTTTTTTGTCTTTCTTTTTACTTGTGCATTTTTCAGTTGCTGTTGAGGGTTTTATTTGATTTTTCGTGTATTTTCCGTGCTCGATAACATAATGGTATTAGTATTCATCATCATCTTCGTCATCATCATCATCGCCTTCATCATTATCATCATCGTCGTCGTCATCATCATCATCATCGTCGTCGTCGTCATCGTCATCAGTCAAGTCAGTCAATCAGTTATCATCATCATCATCATCGCCTTCATCATTATCATCATCATCGCCTTCATCATTATCATCATCGTCGTCGTCATCGTCATCATCATCGTCGTCGTCGTCGTCATCATCATCAGTCAAGTCAGTCAATCAGTTATCATCATCATCGCCTTCATCATTATCATCATCATCATCATCGTCATCATCATCGTCGTCGTCGTCATCAGTCAGTCAGTCAATCAGTTATCATCATCATCATCATCATCATCATCATCATCATCATCATCATCATCATCATCATCATCCCATTTCCCACTACTAAATGGGGTGGCACAAAAGTAGAAGAAAAGTAGGAGAACGTAGACTCATGTAATTATTTCTTTCTTTTATCAGTATTTTTTTCTTGTTAATGAGTATACAAGCCTCACATGCCTGCACAAAAAAAAAATATATATATATAAGTGAGCAGATTTTTTTCTTGTTCCTTTGTTATGCTTTGTTCTCGTGTTTTTGTTCTTGTTTTTTTCATCCCTTGTTTTATTTTTCATTTTTGTCATTTATATCTTGCTTCTCTCTCTCTCTCTTTCTCTCTCTCTCTCTCTCTCTCTCTCTCTCTCTCTCTCTGGTCTGTTCATATCATTCAATACAAGGACTTTTTTTTTTTTTTTAAATGAAACCAAGATTATTTTTTTCCAAATTTAGATAGACTTGTTATGGATGGAGTATATGGTGGTTATATCTAATCCCTCCAGTTCGAGAAAATGTCTCTTTTGTGGAATAAAATTTGGCGATAATTTTTAAGAAGCTGTGCATGGATTGGATATGATTACTCCAGCCTGATACACTTCAGGTGGTGGGTAATTAGTGCCAGGTGTGTTAGGGCTGCTGGGTGCGTCATAGGTGAAATTGCGGACCTCGGAAACAGGCTTCATATCGTGTGTCCAGAGAAGGATAAAAAATATAAAGGTAAAAAATCTGTACCTCGAAAAACAACCCATTTTATCCTGTTTTCTCGCCTCCTTCCCTCCCCTCTCACCAGATTCCCCTCTGCTCCCCTCTTCACTATCTCCGCAGCGATCACCAGGCGATATTACGGCACGAACACGAATCATTGTGAGACGTCTGCCCCTTAGTGATCGCTCGCAGGGGGCCGGCTAATTTCCTGGTCCGCCTCACTTCGCCGCTAGAGGGCAGGTCGAGTGGGGGGAGGGAGGGGGAGAAAGAGGGAGGGAGGAGAGAAAGAGGAATGGAAGGAGAAAAGGAGAGAGAGAGGAGAGAAAGATGAAGGGAAGGAGAAAAGGAGAGAGAGGAGAGAAAGATGAAAGGAAGGAGAAAAGGAGAGGGAGGAAGGAGACAGGAGGGGGAGAGAGGAGGAAGAAAAAAGAAAGAGGAGAGGGAAAGGGGTGAGAAGACGAAGGGATGTAAGAAAGATAGAGGGAATGAGAGAGAGAGAGAGAGAGAGAGAGAGAGGTGGGGGATGCTGAGACGGAAATTTCTAAGAATTCTCATTTTTTAGAATATGATCTGATAAAAAGCTGTGGAAATTGACCAAATAATGAGCAAAAATGGAACACAGCCCGATATTGGACCTCAGTTTTATGATATCTGGGTCCAGTTGGGAATTTCACCCAATATTAAACTATAGAATACGCCTCGATAATGAAGCATAATTGAATATAATCAGATAAAAGGGTACAGAAATGGGGTGGCTGATGTTTCTGGCTTGTGTTGGCGATGGTGTTATATGGTGAGCTACCAGGAAAGGTCATTATAGAGGCGTTGGTGGAATTTGATCCTATAATAGAGACTTTCCACGAAGCTGCTGTGTAATCTGATCCCTTTGGTGGGGAATGAGATCTTATATGATGTAGTCGATTAATCTTATAAGTGCGATGGCGTCTCTGATGTATTTTCTTGCTGCCTCCAGACGGTTTTATTCTGTTTTGGGGAGACTTTCTAACTGGAGGGGTTAGATGAAGCTTTTGTAGCCACGTAGCTATCTTAGATGCTCCCTGAAGCTGAGTAAAGTCTTCTGGTAGCAGCAAGGATGAAGTAAAATGACTCTGTGTGTGTGTGTGTGTGTGTGTGTGTGTGTGTGTGTGTGTGTGTGTGAGAGAGAGAGAGAGAGAGAGAGAATTTAATCTTATAATAGAGAATAAAAAAACATATGATCTGACTGCAGGCTATAGAAATCGACTCAGTTCTGGAGTGTAATAAAATAAGATCAGATACTAGGCCAGGTGATTTTTATAAGCGGTAAGAACTGGATTTAAGCTAATGGGAAAATACCTGAATCAACTTCATATTAACGATTAAGTAAAGAGAGAAAATAAAGAAGTATATAATTAATAGTATTGATTTAGTGATAAAGTATAACTGAAAGTAATCTGATAGGAAACTGAGCCTCGATTTATTTACTCAT
>NC_137031.1:42810250-42822750 GCF_032717465.1 Coenobita brevimanus | reverse complement strand
CTGGAGAGAGAGGGAGAAAGAGAGAGAGAGAGAGAGAGAGACTTGCACAAATTATGAACTTTGACATTTTCTGTTATGATCAGTTAAGTAAGTAATCAGAACATAATCATTTAATTATATTTTCGTATTTTCTTTTCAGCGTGAAAATAATTTTATCGGAGCTGCGGAGCTTGATCTGCTTATCTGTATCTATCCATCTACAGTATATCTATGTATCTGTCTGTCAGTCTGTCTATCGTTTTCATTTTATCTACTTCTCGGTGTCTATCTAGCCTGGTTTATCTATCTTCGCTTGTATATCTATCCACCTAATTATACAGGGTGGTGCAAGAGTAGGTTGACATTTACCATTTATTCCAACACAAAAGGCACACTTTAAGTCTCGTAAGTGTTCAATGTGTCCGCCCTCACCATTGACACATTCCTGGAGTCTGTCAGCCACACTTCGACACAGAGTGATGTACAGGTCCAGGTTGGTGTTGATTTCCTGCCATCCAGTGAGGAGTGAGCGTGATAAACGGACCTCCAATTTTTTCTGTCCCTATTAACCAACGACTCTTTCTTTGCAACACACACCACTTTCCCTCAAATACCTCCTCCCTCCCCCAACCCCGGCCACCTTGTTCTTTCTTCTCTCCATCTCCTTCCAACCACTCCACTTCATATTATAATTAGTCACCGGGATGTATATTCGATTGTTACCTGTTGTTTTGTAGAGGAAGATTGTGAGTTGGAAAAAAATTATTGCTGTATTTACCCCCGTGTAGTCGATAGGCAATAATTCGAAGACCTTTATTTCGTCGGCTGATGAGGTCCCTAACACCTCCTCCTTATTTATTTATTTTTGGATGTGGCTGGGTGATATCCATTTGTATGTTTTTTATCCAGAGTATAGCGATATTGTAAGGGTTTAAGGGAGAAAGAACAGTAAGGTGTAATAAGCTAAATAAATCGCTTAGGAAAAGGTGTTAGGGAGCTTCCTTAACTGACAAGGATACCGAACCAAGTCTTCCTCAGCCTCCATCATACACTTACCTCTTCAGTCTTAGCCTTCATTCACTCCTCATGGCCTTAGCACCTTAGAAGAAAAAGGAAGAAAGCAAATAGAAAAAAATATTGCTTAGTACTGAGAGTGGAGGCTGTTTCTAAATCCTTCACTGTGAGGATTATGTCTCCAGAAATAATTAATATAGTCGGGCGGTACCAAGAATTATAAATGAATAAATGAATAAATAATAACGTTATTGTTGTAAGGGAATGATCGTCAGGTGATTTGGGTAGTTACAAGAAATATATAAATGTTGGTATTGCCATTGTTTGTTTTGACGTGTAATCGCGAGTGTGTTTGTGTTTGCTTCAGGTGTTTGTGTTTTGTGTCTGCTTGTTCCTGTGTGCATATAACTTCTTGGGTTTGGATTTGTGTGTTAGAGTGCGCATGAGTGTGCATTTCATTATGTGTACGTTTGTGTGTGGGCGACTTATGTTTCCCTGTGTGTGTGTGTGTGTGTGTGTGTGTGTGTGTGTGTGTGTGTGTGTGTGTGTGTATGAATGTGTGTGTGTGTGTGTGTGTGTGTGTGTGTATGAGTGTGTGCAGTGTGTGCGTGTTTGCGTGCTTGTATACGGGCCCAGTGAATTAACAGGGGACTGTATTTTAGGTCTTGGGCGTCTATGAGCCTAAGTAAATTGGCATCGTTATTTAAGTGAGTCATTCCGCCCTTAATTGCTATCATTTAACTCCCCGTAATCTACATTCATTAAGGCGCCAGGCCGAGGGAACCAATAGCAAGCCCTCGAGCCCATTCCCGAGATGAATTCGGATTGGTGGACGCTCAGCCAATCAGCGTCCGTCTCCATACTGCCGGAACACCTCAAGTCGGAGCCCAAGATTTAACCCTGATTGGTGCCTTATAGGGGGATTTGGGAGGGATTAATTGGAGGAGATGGAAGCGCAGGGATGTATTCTAAGTTGGGTGGCCTTGGGGATTTCGTAATATCTCTTCCTTTACGGTTTATTCTCTATATTACGTCTCTATATCCTCGTTATCTCGATGCTAAAATGATGTAAATACCACACTCCGGAATATTAACGTGCAGTATAAAAATAAATCGCTAAGGAAATGGTACTACTGAGTTTCTAATGTCACCTATACTACAATGGAATGTTAAGGTACAGTGTGGAAAATAAAGCGCTAAGGAAGAAGTGCTACGGAGGGCGTCTAACCAATCAGCGTTCGTCAGCATACTGACCGAACCAGGAAGCCTCAAGACAGACCTCAATATTTAACCCTGATTGGTTCGTGATGGAGGGATTTATGGCGATATCATGGGCTGTGATTAAAGCGTTGTGTTTTTATTTTCGAGATGTCCTCGTTTGGACCTGTAAAAACTGTATATTTATGAGAGAAATTGTGGAAGTGTGCTTGGAAATTTTAGGTTTGAAAAATAGATGCAGTTTGTAAACTAATGCAGTTTATAATCTGATTAATGCTGAACACTGCTTAATAATCCCAACATGATCCAGAATATCGTCAGTATTAGTAGTGTCCAATAATTTTTTCGAAGAGAGAGTAACTGCAGATGTGACAAAACCAACAGCCTTCGTATCTTGATTTCACAGCCCCGGGAATTATTCAGATGAAGATGTTACACCCACATATGGAAATTAGGTTTATTGAGAAGATGCAACAGTATCGGCCAGACTTCGGCGCACTCCAGGCATGAATAGAGACGGAATATACTGTATGTGTGTATATTCGGTATAGCGAAGTGTGTGTGTGTGTGTGTGTGTGTGTGTGTGTGTGTGTGTGTGTGAGAGAGAGAGAGAGAGAGAGAGAGAGAGAGAGAGAGAGAGAGAGAGAGAGAGAGAAATGGAGATGAGGTAAGGAAGGTACGGGAGGGGGGAGTGGTGAGGGTGGATATAGGAAAGGGGAAGGGGAAAGAAGTGGAAAGGAGGGAAGTGAACTGAGGGATGAACTGGAGGGAGGGAGGAGGTGTTTGATTTTCTTCTCTCAGCCTCCTTCGGAAAACAGGAAGACTTATTTCTGATCTCCCGCCGTCAGGATTGTCCCTCTGTTGTCCTTGATATTTTTGTCTGGAGTCGGATAATGGAAGAGCGACCGGACAATAGAGCCATTATAGACAAGTGAAGGCGACGATGCGTGTTTGTTATTGTCGCGGCGTGTTGGTCCTGCACGTAACCCAGGAAATACAACTCCCGATTTCCCGCCGTCCTGATTGTTTCTCATGCTGTCGATAAAAATGCTGACAGAGACGAGGAAATATGAAGTGCATCAAAACAGTATAGTAATCAGAAATAAGTGACTCTTTGATGGGTGTTTTGTTGTTTTTGCTTCAGTTTGGCACGCTTTGAAAATCAGGAAGTATTTAAGGCTGATTTCGTGGTGCCCACACTGTGTTTCTTACGGTCGATAAACCTGCGGGCGACGACGCGGAAATCTGAAGAGCGTCAAAACAATAGAGTCATCGGGAATAAGTGAAGGCTGTGATGCGTGTGTTTGTTATTGTCCCGGCGAGTTGGCCCTTCCCCTCACCAGCTCGCCTCCGCATTGTGCTCGCCGAAATCAAAATAGTCTGATTTCCTGGCATACTGATTGTTGCTGGCAGAGGCGATATATATATTTTTTTCGGAAATCTGAAGAGCTGTTGGACAATAGAATCACCTGAAACAAGTGAAGGCAGCGTTGCGTGTTTTTCGTCCCGGTCGTTCCCCTCACCACTGCGTCCCCCCCCCCCCTTCTGTTCCCTCCTAAATCAAAGTTGGTTTGATTTCCGGCCTTCGTAATTGTCTCCTCTTATGATGGACAATTTTTGCAGATACTCGTCGGAAATCAAGAAGCATTGGTTTGAATTCCTGTGTTCTGATTCTTTATCTTATGGTCGAGGGAAGAATGAGGAGCGTCAAAACAGCAGAGCCAACAGTAACAAGTGAAGGGGGGATGCGTGTTTTTCTCCAGGTGAGTTGGGCTGCCTTGAAAAATAGGAAAATAATAGCTCTGATTGTTCCTAGTAACTTGTTCGTTAACTTGCAGCCGTTGAGAAAAACAAAAGCTTCAAAATAATACAAACACCAAAGACAAATGACGGCGGCGATGCGTGTTTGTTTTTCCAGCTGGGTTTTGGTGTCTAGGAAATCAGGGAAAGCGTCTATCTGATCCCCCTTCGTCCTGATTGTGTCTCTGATGGGGAAGTATTGTCTGGTATTGCCTGATTGTGGGCCGGGGAGAGATCTGAGTGGAGCCGGGAGATCACATGAGATGGTGTGGGGGTGGACGGATTCTGGGGGGCCGTGGGGTAGGTAGGGACGCCAGGGGTGGTTAATGAGAATCCGGATGTCTGCTGGTTAATTATGGTTTCGGGGGAGTATTCTGCGGTTAATAATAGCTGTTAGAAGGGTTAATTAATGCTTTTGACGTATTCCATATCAGTTTTTGCAGCCACAAGATTATTGACAGGAAACATTTTGGTAGTTGTCTGCGGTTAATGATATTTATTGAAAGATTTAATTGATTATTTTGACGTGCTTTATATCAATTCTTGCTACTATTAGATGATTTTTCTCAGTTTAGGGGGCATTTTTCGGACTAGAGGGGTTAGATACAGCCTTCAGTAACCCCTTTACTACTAGGGGGCTTTTCTAGAACTTAACCCAAATCGTCTGGCAGCAACAAGAATAAATTACGAGAGATGTCATCGTGGTAAAGAGGTTAACTAAGGTTGGCACGACTCACGGTTCATCACCTGTTATGGGTAATGGTATTTTGGGGGGTTAATTCTGCCCAATCAGCTGTGACGGAACACTTTAGTCTGTCTGTTACACCGATTATAAGTTCAGGCTTGTGACAATTTGATTCATACACCTGACACGAATAGGTGACTCACATACCTGGTTGACACACTGTACTTTCACGCCTAACTTGAATATTTGTCTTGCACCTGACTCATACGTCTGATTCACACACCTGACTCACATCTGATACACACACACACACACACACACACACACACACACACACACACACACACACACACACACACACACACACACACACACACACCTGACTCAGACATGACATTCACACCTGACTCATCCCAGACTCGCACCTGACACACACCTTATTAGCGGCCGACTCTCACACCTGACCTACACACCTGATAACACCAGATTTTATACACCTTACTCTCTCTCTCTCTCTCACACACACACACACACACACACACACACACACACACACACACACACACACACACACACACACACACACACACACACACACACACACACACACACACACACACACACACACACTGTCCCCGTCCCTTTATGAGCCGGAATAGTTATGCCCGAATACTTCTGACGTTTATTACAGCTGCACCTCGGTTATTACAGAGTCCAATAATGCTTGTTAAATATCCCGCCCAGTTCAGACGGGGTGGGGGAGGGGGTGTTGGAATTGGTGTTATTGCTGTATGTTAATGACTGGGTGTAATTAACCTTGGAATTGCTGTCATTTGAGGGGATTTTTTTCGCGGGAGTTTGTTTGTGTGCTTTTTTTCGGTTAATTTCTGGGAGGACTGGGTGGTTGTGTGTGTGTGTGTGTGTGTGTGTGTGTGTGTGTGTGTGTGTGTTGTATAGTTTAGGTGTGTGTGTGTTGGAATGTGGAGTTGCAATCAGTAGTCCCTTTATATCATCTCGCTCTTTTGTCAAACCCTAATGAAGTCTTGCTAAGCTAAGTAGTGCAAATAATGAAGGTGGAATTATTGGATCGGTAGTTACGAACCCCGCACATGTAAACGAATTATTGTCCGCGACTGTACGTATATAGTTCTCTGTCTCCTTCTGTCTGTCTGTGTGCCTGCCTGTCTTTTTGCCTCTCTCTTTCTCTGTCTATCTGTCTGTCTCTGTAAAGGGTTTGTTGACGGCAACTTCACGTGGCTGATTTTCTGTCTATCTGTCTGTTTGTCCGACTGTCTGAATGTGAAGGGACTGTTGATGGCAGTTTTAGCTGTCTGATTGTCTCGGTCTGTCTGCCTGTCAGTGTGTATAGGAACTGCTGATGGGGACAGTACATATGTGGCTGTCTGTGCCTGTCTGTCTGCTGTCTGCCTGTCTGTATATGTGTAAAAGAAGTGTAGACATTAACTTCACATATGTGGTTGTGTGTGTGTGTGTGTGCCATGTAATTGAAACCCTTTGTATCCCCCTCCCCCCCCCCAGCTTTTGAAATCATAGGGCTGCGTGTATTGTCCTGTAAAACCAGAAACATTAATGCTTTCAAAGGTTGTATTGTGAGGGTATGAATTTTTCCGATATGACGGTGAAGTAATTGGCATGCCGTGTTGGGGTGTAGCTTTGATCGTGTGCACTGTGTTCCTGTTTTATTTTTCTTTTCTATTGTATTGGCCTTTGTTTTGGGTGTTTGTTGTCTGTGTGTGTGTGTGTGTGTGTGTGTGTGTGTGTGTGTGTGTGTGTGTGTGTGTGTGTGTGTGTGTGTGTGTTTTATTTTTTGGCTCTGATATGTTTTTTTTTTCCTCTTTGTTTAACCTTTTCACTTCATTGACTTAAAAAAAAAGTCTTGTTGCTGTTGACAAGGCTCCTACAAGTGGTGGCACTGTGTACCTTAGGTGGAGGGAAGTACCTGTGGCGTCCACCCAACAACCGAACCTCCCCACATTTCCCTGCGCCTCGCTATGCGTAAAGACCCTAGTCCAAGTCTGGTGAGGCGCTGTCTACTAAAAGGGGGCGCTGGTTCCATACACGGTGTATGTAATGCACTGTGCCTGTGGGACGGTCCCACAAATGCAGTTGCCTGCCTGTAGTCGACGGGTCTGTTTATTAAGGTAGACCGGGATTAAGCAACAACAAGAAGAATTTTTTTCCTCGTACCGCCAGACGGTTGTATTTAACCTGAGGACAAACTTCTGGTACTGAAGGAATCAGTGAAGACTATAATTATGCAATTACTCTAGTTCTAGATATCTCTCCTAAGCTAAATAAAATGGTATGGTAGCAGCAAAAATGTCAAACACAAAAGCATTCCATCTGTGCGAAGTGATGAAACTTATAAAGCTTCCGTGTATCATTGGCTGAACCCCGACATGTAAATGCTTTCATGGGTTATATTAGAATTTTTCTAATGTGACGGTGAAGTACGGTAGCCTAATTAGTTTGTTGTGTTTTGATCCGGTACACTGTAATTATTTTTTTTTCCATTTGTTATTGTTTCTAATAGACTAATTGTTGCTTGAATTTTGTTCTTTTTTTTTGGGGGGGGGGGGCTTGGGGAAGTTTGTTAAAGGTATACATTTAATCCTTTTTTTACCATATTTTTGAGGGTACTGGTAATATGGTTTGGGGGTATAATATTGGATGTTATTTAAGAGTCATTACGCAGTATTTAAGGGTAATTTTGACTCATTATGCAGCACTTGTAGTATATTTTCTCAAGCGGTTTATATCAACTGTGGTGGAATAAGAATCTGACAATATTTTTTTTTCTATAGTAAGTTTATATTGTTTAACAGACCACGTGCAGTTGATAGGCAGTAATTTAAACATTCATCTTCTTCCCCAGGTGGTGTTTGCCAGTGTTGGTGGTATAGGACACTGGTATATTTAAGCTGGTATATGATTCTGGTATACTTTTCAAGAGTAGCCTAGTAATGTATCTTCTCTTGAGTGATTTTGTGTTGTTTAAAAGTAATTCCAAGTCGTTATGTATTACTTAAAGCCATAGTTTTTTTTTCTCCAGATGGTGTATGCCAGAAGGGTGGTATATGACACTGGTATATTATAAAAAAAATAGTAATTTGTCATTCAAGAGTAATTCTGGTGTGTGTGTGTGTGTGTGTGTGTGTGTGTGTGTGTGTGTGTGTGTGTTTACAGGAGACGAACAGAAGGAAAAAAAAATGTTTAAAACTCAATACACCAGATCACAGACGTCGTCCATTCATTACAAAATAAATAAATAAACAGATAAATAAATAACAGTTGAACTAGAACTGCTGTAGGTTGAATTTCGGGGGGAAACTGATCTGGGGAAGCGAATTTAAGTGAATCCAGGCGTCATTACGTCATTGTTTACGTCATTACTTACGTCATACTATTTTTTTCAGGCGGTGTATGCCAGCAGTAGTGGTATATGACACTGGCCTATGCACCCGAGAGGAGGATGACCCCGCCCATGCCGTACTCTTCTTCCGCCCACGCCACACGCCCACACACGCCCGCGTCTCCCTGGCCGGGCAGCTGGCGGGCGTGTACCACTTCTGCAGACACGCCTTCGCCACGCCCACAGCAGTCAGGACCAGGCACGCACATGTGGCGCTCAGGGACTATGGCAGATTCGTACTGGTGAGTTGAGACAGACAGAGGACAGACAGACATTGACAGAGACAGTCAGATAGACAGACAGACAGTGAATGTTTTGTGTTGGTGAACTTTCAGGGTGATGAAATATAACGAAGCGTTGAGAGAGAGAGAGAGAGAGAGAGAATTCTGACGCGTTGATAGAAAGATGGAGTGCGAGTAAGCGTATACGGTACTTGTAAAGACCTTTTTTATATATATTATATAGCTGAGAACAATAATTTGCCTAATATTTCACCTCTACTCCTCGCATTTCCCATGCTGGCTAATATCACCAAACTGAGAGTGGCTTGGTATGTTTCTCTGAGCATAAATAATTCTCTGTTATATGGCACATCAGAGAGAAACTGACGGACATGCCGCGTGAGTTATATACTGTAAGTACATGCAGTGGAATAGTACGCGAAATATTGTTCCCGGCTGTATGTATCTTATTTATGCAAAAGTATGGAATTATATTCATGTTTCATAGTTTGTATAGGCATTACACTTCTATATTCGGTATTTCTAGCTATGTATGTGTTGTGCATGCCTATAAATCATACATTAATTATTCGGTGTAGGCCTACCTGTGAAGTATATGAATATTGTTTTAAGCGTGATGTTTATGAAAAAATGGTGGAAATGATTTTTCAGTTTTTAAAGACAACAAAAAATCGTAAATCTGTTTTATTTTCGTTTATAGTCATATGTTTTACAGTGAATGAATGGACAGAACGCACATTTATCGTAGCTCTTTGTTGGTTGCTTCTCCTACTTTTATGTATTCCAGTTCATATCATATTCTTCTCACCCTTTTGCAATACCTGTACTGGGGAATGTATTTGGAATGAGAATGATAATGATTTGTAATTATTTACTATTCACATAAACACGAGTACTATTGTTTAATCTGTTAACCGCACCTTGATTGACATTATGTTTATTAATGTATTTATAGTTTGTCTGTGCATTTATTGAGTTTATATAATCATTTAGTTAGTATAATTTACAGCCAAATCACACCATATAAACAACTTGCGTGAACTCGTAACCCCAAGCCTTTTCAGTCGCGTATTATTTATATTATTATCTATTCAAATGCCTTATTTATTTATTTATTTTTTTACCGACAGCTCAGATCAGAGGAGCACCATTGTTTGTGCTCGTAACCCGCAGCCTGATCAATAGTGTTTAGGTTCGTGATGGCAGAGGTAAACAAAGGGGCGTGTCCTGAGCTGGCAATATGTCGGCCTAGCGGGGATTATCCGAGGGCCAGTTGGTTTTTCATTGTCCCCCAAGTTTACAAGATGAGAGAGTAGGGGAGGAGAGATGGGGAGGAAAGGGAAGGGGTGGAGAGAGGGAGAGATAAGATGAGGGGTTGGAGAGAGTGGAGGAGGGAGGAAATAAGAGAGAAAGGAGAGGGGATGAGGTGGTGAAGAATGGAGGAAGAAGGGGGATGTTAGATGAAGGATGGGGGAGAAAATGAGTTTATGGGGAAAGGGAGTGAAATGGTTAAGGAGAGGGGGGATAAACGGAGGGAAATAATACGGGGAAGGAAGGGAGAGGGAATGAGAAGGTGACAGTAGGACGAAGAATGAGGGGGATTGAGAGAAGAACGAAGAATAAGTGCGATGTTAGAAGAAGAAGAAAAGAATTGAGAAGGGTGGAAGAAAGGTGAGATTGTGTGTGTGTGCATGAGAGAGAGAGAGAGAGAGAGAGAGAGAGAGAGAGAGAGAGAGAGAGAGGGAGAGAGAGAGAGAGAATCAGGAAGGAGATAAGACAGAGGAAATGAAGAGGAAGAGAAATGTTAATGAAAGAAGGGTCGAGAGAGAGAGAGAGACAGACAGACACAGAGAGTGGGGGGGAGGATGACAGAGAAACTGGAGAGTAGTAAAAACTGTTATGGGAAACGAGAATTAGAAGTGGCTAAAACAGTATTCGACAGAAATTAGAAGAGGAAAATTGATAACTAAAAAGAAGAAAGGAAAAAAGAGCAAAGATAAGGGAGAAAGCTGAACCAGATAGAAAGAGATATGTGACACAGATATTGTCATGATCTCCCTCAGTATTTTTGCAATGTGTGTGTGTGTGTGTGTGTGTGTGTGTGTGTGTGTGTGTGTGTGAGAGAGAGAGAGACACACACACACACACACACACACACACACACACACACACACACACAGATGAAAATACCGATTCATTACTCTGATTAATGGTGGTGTTGATGATAGTCTGGACTGAGGGCGGTGAGTGGGTGTGCTATAGGCGGGTGTAGGTGGGTGTAATTAGGTGTGAGTAGGTGTAGGATGATAGTCTGGACTGAGAGCGGTGAGTGGGTGTATTATAGGCGGGTGTAGGTGGGTTTAGTTAGGTGTGGGTAGGTGTAGGCTAGGTGGGTGTAGGAGGGTCTGCGTGGATGTAGATGGGTGTGGGTGGGAGTAGGTGAGATTTAGATGGATATAGGTGGATGTAGACGGGTGTGGATGAGTCTGTGTCGTGGGTACATGGATATGAGTGGATGTACATGGTTCGATGATGTAGGTAAGTAAGTGGAGAGCGATGGAGTTGAATGGGTGATGTAGGTGGGTGTAGGTGAATTAATGGGGAACTTCTGGTGGGTGTAGAATTAAATATATGAACGCGAGTGAACTGAAATGAGCCGTTTGGGTGGATGCAGGTGGATAAGTGGTGTAGGGGAGTGGGTAGCAATTCTGGTGCAGTGTGTGTTTTAACAGAATTCACAACTTTTCCAACAGCCCACTACCACACCATACAGCATCCTTATTGTTGTCAAGATACCGAACTGCATAGGGTTCCTCAGCCTCGGGAAATGTGGCTGACAAACAATATCTTAATAGAGCTTATGATCCATGCAAAGAAGTTCCATCTGTTGGCGCGCAGTGAAAACACAGACTCATTTCAGGCGGACCCATAAAACCTTCTCCCTCTTCCCATAAAACCTAAGCGGAGCGCCTTTGTGTGGAGGCCAAGAAACATAAAAAGAAAAAAAAATGTATATTATCATCTTACGGCATCAATAATAATATAAAAAAAAAATTATCATGGTGAAAAGAGTAAATGTTGAAAGTTGTCGGAAAATCAGGTTTTACTTTACCAACGGTTAATATCACTTGTATCACCCTCACCCCCACCTCCTCCAGATGCTGTGCCTTTTATTATACTGCTGCCACTGCTGAAGATTTATCATTATTATTATTATTTTTTTTTTTTACAGTTTAGACGAACAGGATACCGAATTATGCGTGTGGTGAACCAAGATTTCGAAGGCTTGGATGATGTGTGAATGGTTGTGAGGCGCATTTCATTTGGCATGGTGTTTTATAGTTTCTCCATTTGTTTGCTTTCTCTTTCTTTGCATTTGGATCCTACCTCACATAATCTCTTAGGTGAGGATTAAGGCTGAATGAGGTTTTATTTATGATCACACCCTGTCGGTTCATACCAAGGCAAGATAGCTGCTGATATAGGCCTACACAAGTATACCCATTACAACACTTCAGCTTTGTCATGCATTACTCTTAACTACAGAAACTCCTTCCCGCATTAACACTTTGCCAGCAAGATGTACCTCATAGATTATTAGGGTACACTTAAGGTGATTTTGATGAAGAAATACTCGAACTAAATTTATTAGAACAAGTTTCCGTTAATATCACGTGTATGGTACCTTACTACTTTTATGATACCTTATTTCCCCCCCTCCCCCTCAGATGGTGTGCGGGCGTGGGGGCGCGTGGGCGGTGGGTCGGCTGACTGAGATCACAAGACTGCTGGACTCCGCCACAGGGGGCCTCCAACACCTGTGGCACACCTGTTCACTCGACCACTCGCGCTTTACGCACAGGTAAGGTCATAAGTACTGAATTGGTTGGTAGAATCGGCAGTACCTTCATCATTGTTTCCATCTCTGTCTTTGTATTCACTTCTATCTTTGATTTTTGTATTTATTTATTTATGTTCATCATCATCGTCTTCCTCTTCCTCTTCACCATCGTTTTCATCATCATCATCATCATCGTCTTCATCATTTTCTCTCCCTCCCTCCTCTCCCTCCTATGCCGTTGGAGTTACGAGGCGGCTTCCACCAGACGTTGGCTGATGGTGTCGCCCG
>NC_137031.1:42742750-42805250 GCF_032717465.1 Coenobita brevimanus | reverse complement strand
CAACATCGTTTTATTCATTTTCAGTGTCTGTTGTATTATATATTCGCAGGAAGGTGAAATACTGGAAGAGCGGAGGGTCAAGTACGCTCTACCCACTGGCGTCCATCTCTCTACTCTTCACCTGCCCACACAGACCCATGCCATCCTCCGCCAGCACCAGCCTAAGGTGATGCTCACACTCAGCTTCCTCTCCACTTCTCTGCCTTCATTCATGCTAAATAATCACTATCCTTCATTCTCTTCAGTTTCCATTGCTGTGATAGTCTTGACTTCTTTATTATCTGTATTCATCTTCAGAGCCACCTCTCCACGTGTCTCCATTCATGCTACATAGTCATTGTCCTGCATATTGTGCATTTTCCCACTCTGCCATTCTCCACTATGTACTTGTCATTCAGTGTACAGAGACCATTTCCATCCTTCATTATATTGTTTCTTTACATCACCACACACTCACACACACACATCATCCAATCCTATGTTGCCCCATGAGGAGCTTAAGAGCCTGGGGCTAGGCAAGTTGGTCCTAACATTTAAGGCGAGAGTTACCAGCCTAACTCATCTCTGAGTGGCATTACATGAGCAGTAGACCCCAACCACCCCTTGGATATAAACCGGCACAGGCTTAATCCGGCTAGATTACCTGCAAAAGCACTAAGCGCCATAGTTTGGTTATATGGTTACCACCCAGCATTGTAAATGGTTTCCTGATGTACAGGAAACCATTTGGCTTGTCACTCAATGTAGAGTCCTGTAGACAAAAGGAAGAGGATAGTAAGAAAGATATAAGTGGAAGGAAGGAAAGAAGTGAGAAAGAGAGGAAAGGGCAGCCACCCAAGAGCAGCACTACATCGAGTGAGTGGATAGTGAGCAACCCCACCTATCTTTACTTCATTATCTTTGTTTTTCTTACTTCGCTCCATTCATTCTACGTGGTCATTTTCTTTCTTCAGTTTCTTTCTTCATTCTGCTTTTTTTCTGTTTCTCTGCCTGTCTCTTAACTTGGCATAGTAAGTTTTCATCCTTCAATAACTTTTTCATCACACTTTATACTTTACAGTACTCTGCTTCTCTGAACATCTCCATTCATTTTGCATAGTCACTTTTCTTCTTTCAGCCTGTTTTTCTTCACTCTTGTTTTCCTTCCTTAACCTTATTCTATGTGGTGATGTTTCTTCCTTCTTTATTAATTGCATGCATCCATTTTATCCATCAATCAGCCTCCTCCCGTCCTTTTTCCTTCCAGCCATGCCTGCATAATCATTTAGTTATAATTGTGTATTCTCAGACTTTAGATATGCACCATATTGCATTTCACACACACACAGTATCATTCCAGTCACTTGTTGCTAATTGTAAACATATACCTTGATATTAAGCTTTGTATAAATTTTTAGAGTAAACGGGTTCTAGCATATAAGAATGTATAGATATAGTTACAAGAGAAGTTGAAACTTTTATAAATACAAAAATAACTTTATTTATTTATTTTATTTTTTTTGTGGTCCTTCCATCTGCTGCACATGTTGGTAGTGTGTACGTCGTGGAGAGCGCAGTGGCCTACATGCTGAAGCCAGCTCCCTCACCCTCTCCAGCCTCCGCTCCGTCCTTCAGTCCCGTCAGTCCCTCCATTCCTACCCTTCTTCCTTACCCCCAGCCCTGCCTGTTACAGAAGCCCCTCAAGAGACCCCATACCTGCATCAGCCACCATCTCAGCCAAGCCCCCTGCTGCTGCGAGGTCAGGGCCTCCTGGCAAAAATGAGTGGTGGGGTGGCGGGTGAGCTACGACCAACACAGAGTCTCCCAGGCTCACCTAGGAAGATCAGGGTTGCTGCTACTCACCCTGATGTTGGGGGCAACTCACCGGACCTACGATACAAGGTGCTTACAGGCCGCAAGCCCCGACCTCCTGCTTCCACACACTCTTCTCCCCGTAGGTTACCAGGTGGCCGCACTGGTGTACCTCGCACCAGTGATCCAAACCAGATTAACACTGCTCGACGTGGATCAGGTTTATGTCCTCCCAACCTGACACGTGCAGAGCGGCGTGCTACCCCAACCACAGATAACCGCCTACTCACTAAACTTGGCTATGACTCTGAGAAGAGTGAAAGTGGCTTTGAGGATGGTGTCCACTCAGACACAGAGGTTAGCCTTAAGAATACCAAGAACCGTCTAAACCTCCATTTGGCCCCCGATAAAATAAATGCTCCTGATGCCAACATTCCCCTTCTTGATCCCAGTGAATCAAGTGATGAACCCAAGATTACTCGGGAGATCAATGGTAACCACAAAGAGTCAACTGATGAGGAAGAGGTTGAAGTTAATGAAGAGGAAGTCAGTTTTAATGGAAACCAAAGAGATGAGTCTGATCGCAGTGAGGACTCTGACATCAGTGTCCTTGATCTCTCCAAGTTCATTGAATCAAAAGAAAATGGGGATCGGAAGTTGGCAGAGGCTGTACGGGGATTGGTGGAGCTGACAACCAGAGCTGATGAAGGGACTGATGAAGAGGTGACCCACCCAGATGATCAGCCAGACCTCAGCAATATGGAGGATTCAGGTAAGTACAGGATACATGAGAGAAGTTGAACTGATGGATCTGGAGATTAAAATGTGCTTGGTGAAGTGGAAGCAAATGCAGACAGTTGTAAGCAGTTGTGGCCATAATGGCCAGCCACACCCTATGATGTTTAGGAGCCCAAAATTAAACTACGTAATATGGTCCAGTACCCTTGAGTGTAATGCCAACTTTCTTTGATTGCATAACACATTCAGAATACCTTCAGTCACCTCTTAGAGATTGAATTTAGGCACATGACAATGTTGTCACTTCATCGGGGAGATTCTTGCCATTGGACAAATACTGGTAGTTGTAAATACTGAGAGTATTTTATGTTTCATAGAAATTATTGGATGTGAACCATTAGATGTCGGATCTTGAGAATTTGTCAAGCTCATTTTAGATGGATACAGAAGATTAAAGAGGAATTTTAAGTAATGAAATTTAGGTAATTTACTTGTGTAGAGATGGATGTATAACAAGTGATGTGAAATGGGTTGGGAGAAATATGAAACTGTAGTGATTACACTAACTGAATCCATAAAAGTTGAAAACAAATTGCTCTAAGCACTAATAGGGCAGTTGCCGTGAGTGAGAGATAAGCTACAGAAAATGAAGGATAAATACTGTGGTAAAGGTAGGTTAAAGTCATACCATGTTTGCAAAATGCATTACCAATGCAGTGCTTCCTTTTTTAAGACAGTGTATTGTTGCGTTAGCAGTATATACTGTACATATTTTAGGCAGTGTCTTGTTGACACTGTGAACTGAAATACTGTACATACCGGGATTATAAATTGATGATTGTTTCCTACATTGTAGCCTTGGAGAATGTTTGGATGCTTTTCTTATTAAGTCATGTGGTAGTAGATAATTTATAACAATTGAAAGTTTATGGAGACAAGATCAAATATTTGGATAAATAAAGCAAAGTGATGTGTGGATGGACTTAATAAGGAGCATGTATCAGATGAAGGAATACTGGTAAAATTAACGTTCTCCCATTCTTGTCATGGTCATTATCAAAAACTTAAATATATACTTGATACACGGTATTTCTGCAGTAGGAGTTCCATCTTGCAACTTGTATATCAGGTGCATGTGAGGGCAGTGAGGGGTGTGAGGTGCTGGCAGTGTACCGACAGCAACACCAGGACACAGCATTGCTCCTCCTTTTGGCACCACAGGCTGCTGCATCACCTCAAGTCATCTACACACTTGTGAGTATAGCACATTGAATCCTCGTTATATGTATACCACTTTTTTATTTGTTAATTCCTTAGTAAATTGTAAAAATTCCCACTTAAATTTTTAGTGCCTCTGATAAGGCTGTTCTTCCTATTACCCCAATATCCTGCTCCAGATTTATGAAAATATTTTGATAGTTTGGATCACATCCTTGACAAATAAATAGTACTGTATTGCCAGTACATGTTCCTTATTTTTTTTTTGAATAGAAAAACATGTACTACAGAGGCTTTCACCCATTTCAGTTTTTATGCATTTTATTACTACCAGATTTGGATGGAAACTGTGTATTCTTTTCAAACAAGATGAAAATTTTGTTAAATACTGTACAAAGCAACTGTTATAAAAAGGACAGAATCAAGGTACAGTATTGTATTACTTCTCACTTGAAGTTGTTTTCATACCAATCTGTTGATGAATTAATACTTACTCATGCTTCATTTCATAGTTACCATGAAGTCAGAAATAAATTCTTTTGTAAATATAACACCTCAGCAATGTGAAAAATTAGTACCCTTGTCACTTATAATAGCATTTTGCCTGTAAATATTATGAATGTAAGCGAGGAGTATCTTTGCTTTGATGATACAGTTTGTGAAGGTAGCTTAATTGGAATAAACTTTTTCTGGTTAAATGAACCCACAGCGAGGTTGAGAAAGGTCCGTCTGTCTATCAATAGCCAGATGCCATAATCCGATAAGGGGTGGTCATTTGTCTTTGAGTTAGTTGTTTTATGGGGAGGGGCACTAACCCTTTGCCAACCCATTTGCTAACATGTAGGGAACATGTATGGGTTGGTTATATGGTTACCACCCAACATTGTAAATGATTTCCTGGCTAGGAAACCATATAGCTTGTCACTAAATGTGAAGCGACATGAAAAGGAAAGAGGAGTAATAAAAAGTGACATGAGATATGAGACAAATAGGTAGAGAGAGGGCAGACTCAGAAAAAGAGTGACAGATGTGAAGGACGAAGTAGAAAGATTCAAGTGAAATAATATGGATGTCAGTAACAACATAATGCTTAAAGAAGCTCAAGTCTTGTTATTGAGGATGACCAGGGTGAGGTGAGGTTGGGTCATGACAGTGGTAAGAAAGCTCCAATCACAGCAAATTAGACCTAAGTAAACTTCGAGTTGGCAGTGTTAGTTTCATGGAGATTTTAAATAAACCAGTTTGTTACCTCTGCCAACGAAGTTGGAGGAGGTTATGTATTCACCTATAA
The DNA here is from genome assembly GCF_032717465.1 of Coenobita brevimanus. Taxonomy (NCBI): domain Eukaryota; kingdom Metazoa; phylum Arthropoda; class Malacostraca; order Decapoda; family Coenobitidae; genus Coenobita; species Coenobita brevimanus. The sequence goes on along the minus strand of NC_137031.1, from coordinate 42,800,212 downwards.
TTGTCTGTCTGTTTATCCAGACAATATCTCCAAAAGTTCTCAGTGAATTTCAATGAAACTTTGTGGAAGGGTGGGCCATTGGCCAAGGAAGAAGTAATTAGATTTTAAGGGGGAACTGGAGTATCCCACACAATATCTCCAAAAGATCTCAGTGAAATTCATTGAACTTTTGTGGAAGGGTGGGCCATGGCCCAAGAAAGAATTGAGTAAATTTGGGGGCAGATCTGGATCCAGATCCTTTTTAATGGCAGTGGCATAGGTGGAGGTATGTGCTCTCTGAGTGAATCTAGTTATGTTTTGAAATACCTATTTTGGATTACGCTTAGGTTTAATTGTTTATTCTTACCCTTAATGCAGCAAAAGTTGGTGAATCTCATTGTTCTCATGTAGGCATTATGCTTAGCATAATAGTTGACCTCCTCCACAGTGGCGCCTAGGTCTGACAGGGCTGGAGGATGTACAGCGAGCAGTTGAACGAGCACTAGAGGTTGCTGAGGGAGGTGAGGGCGGAGACGCCTTCCTCCAGTGGTCACCAGTTGCCCTCGCAGCCTCCTCACCTGCTACCCTTGAGACTCATCTCATCGACACTGTACACCAGGACTTTAATAAGCACAGGGGGCTCATGGAGGTTACACTAAGGTATGCGGGAGGGGAGACTTGAAAAAAAAAAAAAGTTCAACCATTTCTCTACGAGTGATCTTTTCTAAGCTGAGTAGAGTCATCTGGTCTTATAAGGAATAGAAGGAAAAGGATGTCATTGTGCATTAGGGGTTAATTCAGTATTCCCAACTATTTCACCATGAGGAGTTTCTCCTAAGCCTTATAAGATAATCAGGGAGCAGGAGTACTATACGTAGATATATACTACTGTACCATATTGAAGGGGTTAAATGAAAAACGTAAAAGGGAGAAATAGTGTAATGACCAAGCTGAAACTTAACAAATTAATCACACTCTCCTGGTCGAGATATGATATCAGGCCCTGGTGCTTGATATGTGCGCATGTTACCACTGAGCGAACAAGAGGATCCCTGCTTGGCCTCCAAACAGCACAGGCTTTTATAGACCCCATTACAATAGGAGGGCAGATGAATGGAAAGGAAGTTATTATTGATAAATCTCAAGCTCTGTTGTTGTTGTGTTGTTGTTGTTGTTGTTGGTGGTGGTGGTGGTGTTGTTGCCCATCTCTTGTCTGTCTAACTGAGCAGAACGATCGACTGCAGGTAGGCACCTGCCTATATGGGGCTGTCCCATTGGTTCTCTACACCATTGATGTTGTGTCTGTGTCATAGTGTGGCATGTGCTGTGCAGTGGTGCTGCATTATATGTGTTATATTGTGTGGGCCAAATCTACAAGCTTGCCATATGTCATCTGTGATTTCACCAAATCCAAATCTAAACTGATAGTTGAGGGGGGAGTTGAGTGATATTCTACATTAAGCTTAGATGGATGAACTCAGTCATCTAAGATTAAGGACACCTCCAATGAGTGGATGTCAGGAAAGGGACATGTAGTATGATGTGACTGAGGTGTTGTACACAATTGTCAAGCACTGTAATCACTGAAAAAGAGATGGAAAGGATAGGAAATATATGGGAAACAAAATAGAATTGAAATATACAGGAGAGTACAGTACTATTGAGTAATTCACATTTTATCAGGTATTGAACATAAATGGTGTTGAATAGCCATAAGCCAAAATATAGGAAAATATACTTTGGGGAAGACTGAAGGATAGATATCAAAATTGGAAGATGTGGGAAAGCCATTTTTTTTACTCTTTTAGGATTGCAGGCAGGGATGTGATTAGAGTACTGGGCAGTATAGAAATAACTAGCAGAGGGCTTCAGCTGAACTAAAATTGGAAAGAAAAACTGGTTTCAGCTTCAGTGCAATGACAGATGATTAGTTAAGAAGCAGATAAATAGAGTGAGTAATGTTAAAAGGAAAAAAAAAAAAGAATGAAGAAGAAAGAGAACTGTAAAAAAGGAAGCATAAGATTTTGTCAAGGTTGAGAGGAAGAGAGAGAGAGAGAGAGAGATGAGGTAACGAGGTAACAAGTAGACCCCCTCTTTATTGAACCTACATATAACAGATTTTGGATTTATTGAATGCCTTTGAGCTCACCGAACTTTTGTTGACTATACCAAACTCGGGTCAATGAGTGGAGTAGTACAGTTTACAATACATGTGTTTCCAATCCCATTTACACCAGCCTGGCTGGGAATTGTCCCCTACCTGTTGTGATTGCTAAGTTGTAATAACAGGTTACATTAATACTGCTTGCAATGGTACAACAAGTAAGAAAGGCTGCTGGTTCCTTGAAGATAGTGATAAGAAACAAGGAAGTGAGCATGGAAGTGAAAAAGTTGTTACATGACAGTATTGTGATACCAACTCAACGTATGAGAGTGAAGCTTGGACATTGTTGGAGGGACACAAGTCAGGAGTGAGAGCAGTGGAAATGAGTTATTTGAGAGGAACCTGTGGAGTCACTTGGAGAGACAGACTGACAAATGAGGATGTGAAGGAGCGTTGTGGTGTGGATGTGGATGTGATAGGAAGCTTTAGGAGAAACACATTGAGGTGGTTTGGCAATGTGGAGAGAATGGAAAGTGAGAGACAGATGAAGAGAGTGTATGTGAGTGAGGTGGAGGGGGAGAGAGGGAGGGGAAGGCCAAGGATGAGATGGAGGGATGGAGTGGAGAGGTACATGAGAGAGGAGGGTGTGAGCCGGGGGGAGGGCAGTGAAATGGCGGGGGACAGGGTGATGTGGTGGTGATTTGTTTGTGGCCATCCCATATGGGATTAAGGCATCTAGCAATAGATAGATAGAAAGATTAATACTGTACTGTACTGTACTAGTCATGACGAAGTGCTATGACAAGGATATGAAATAAGCTGCAAAAGATCAAAATTATGGGCTAAGTGAGTGTAAAATTGTATAGTTTTCATTTTCAGTACAGTACTAGAATGAGATACTGTAGGCATTTATTTTCAATCATGTGTTTAAATTCCCACCCGGGAGGAGTGATCCTCTGATTTATTTAATGTTCGGCCGTATCAAACCAGGCTTCCTCCTGGTTAGTTCAGTGTAGTGAGGGTCAGCTATATAGCTAAACTGAAAATTGCATAAATCTCTGCTTTTGTGTAATAGTATTTTTATTCTCATTGAAGCTGCATAATCAACTAAATAGACCTATCTCCTATTATTGTACATCAGTTTTCCCTTGTAGTAGTTTCCTATGCAACAGTTTCTTCTTATACCAGTTCTTCTTGCAACAACTTCTTCTTGGTTATGTTTTCTCTTGCACTAGCATCCTGCATTAATATCCTACCCTGTCTTTCAAAGGAGTGAGGAGGCAGTATTATGGGGCCACCGACACAGCCGCACTGAGACTTTCTACCAGGTGAATGCCCTGCCGCGCCCTGGCCTTCCCATCCCCTCTGACATCATGGCCAAAGTCCCTCACAGAGCCCGGCGCAGACTTGACCGAGACCACAACATCACACTCCTCTAGGAGTTTGTCTGGAGAATTGACTGTACTGTGGTGGCATCATCTGTTTATCCATTGTTACAATCACTGGTCTGCTGCAAGTAATTGCAAGTTTGCACTCAGTATAACTGCATATTTTGAAGTATACTGTTGTGCCAGCATACTCTGGATTCTCTTTCTACCCCTCTGCCAATTAATATTATTGATGTTAATATGTACCAGTATTCATCAAGTATGGATCAACTTCAGCCACAAATGAATATTGTATCAACTTGCTTTGCAGTACGATTAATCACATTACTCATTTTGTAACGATTTTTTTTTTTTTTCGTATATCAGCTTTCTACCAAGATTTTATTATTGTATTTACATAATTACTGTCTATCTACCCCTCTTAAGAAACTGCTCTTTCTACTTCCAGCATGTACGAATGCAGTTTTACAATAGAGAGACAGGAGTATAATTATTATAACCTAAGAAGAAGAGATGGTTTGATATGGACCAAAAAATTGATGGAAGATGAAATGGAAACCTTATACCCACTCCACAGGCTTGGGTGCTTTGATACAAGATTACTTCAGTTTACCTTGAGTGTGTTACTTTTTTAATGTATGTCTTTGTACAGTTGTTTACTTGAAGGCATTCCCATTGTCAGGATTGTACAGCAGTATGTCACTATACTGTATATATAAACACTGATGCATGTGTGTTGCTTTGTACTGACAAATATATATATAATGTATATGTGTTCATGTTGTATATGTGTATTTCTGTATAGATGAAACTTTTCAGAAGTAATGAAGTTTTCTGAAGATGTTTATTAATAACTCATATTTTATTATTCATGGAGAAGATATGTTGAGAGATGTTTAAGGTACACGAATGTGAAGCAGACATTGTGGAGAAGTGAATTAGCTCAACCACTGGACTTGTGTGGTGAAACTTGATTATATACCGTTATTGACAGGTGAAACTTTGTCACAGAGCCTAACTTAAAAGAGTTGTCTTCTCAGCCAGTAGGTGCTTTGGGTTGAGGCTTCAGCCAGTCAACTTTTGACCGTATAGTATTTTCCTTGGTCAATCAGTTCTGGCCAGTATATACTCACTTTTTGGACAGTATTATAAGTGAATGAATGAGTGACATACTAAAACATTCATTTCACTTGAAGAAGCAGTGGAAATTGTATCAATAAATGAATACCAAGCTTCAGATTATTTGAAGCATTTGTGAAATTTGGAGTTTGTTCTTTTTCTGTACATTGGAAGATTCGTCCCAGTTGGTGTTTCAATAGAAGACATTCCTTGGGCTTCAATAGACGGAGATAGGAGGGGCTAGACCTGCCGCATATTTTGGATTATGCATCATTGTGGAGCTTCATGCTTTGTGATTCAGGTCACTGTAAATACTGACAGTACCTGTATAAAAGAAAAATCTCCCGTTGCCTTTGCTCTTATACGTAAGCATCATGTACAGTCTGGCTGCTGCCTCGTTTATGTGCGAGTTTCCTCCTTTTCATCCCTCCATCGTGGCCCCACTTGGAATGTTTACTAGCTAGACCCGCCCAGTCCTAGTATACTGAGGCTGTGTGCTGGTGCCAGACTCATGCAAAGAAGGAGTAGAAAGTAAGGAGGAAAGAAAGTTTATAGAGTTAATAAGTGAGTAGGGTGGAAATAGATAAAAATGTCACAAGAAAGGTTCATTTACAGTTATGGAAGGATGAGTGATGAGAGTAGGTTTGATACTGAAATGAAATATAATGTACATCATAATAGCAAGATAAAATTATTGCCAGTACAGTAAGGTCTTGTTGTAAAGCTGTTTTTGACATTCATTTTTGCCGTTAGGTCCATTGTGAATTCCAGTGCCCAGTAATTCCATTGCTGCCTATAAAGTTGGATTCACAGTTTTCCACCAGTTAATATTGTCAATAGAAATGACAATTTTGAGATTTTTTAAATACATCTTTTGCTCATAAGTAGGACCTCCTGTACATACTACAGTATCTTGACTGATCCATTGAGTGTTATGAATGACATGAGTCACAGAAAGCCAGACGAGTCTCTGTCACATGAGTCAGCCAGCCCAGCCTCACCTTGTTGAGTCCCTCCACGCCATGACAACTGAGTCATCCTTGTGTGATCCATCTGACTCATTGCAGCATACATTTAACTCAAGACCCATCTGTGACCCAGTGAATTAAAGTGTTATTGTTATAGAAGGCTCAAAGTACTGCACTCTTATTTGGACAACTCACAGTTCAGTATTTATATAGATCGTCTTTCAGATTGTTAAAGCACAGTATCCCCTTTTGCATTTACCTGATTGATTCCATAGTACTTACCGTATATATAGAGAATGAATAATCCAGAGTAATCCACATATCCATGACCTTTATTCCAGACATATCCCAGAGTTATCCAGTACTGTAATATCGTGCATTTTTGTTAAGAAAACAGCTAGTGTGATGTCACTTGTATCACGCTTGGGTGTCAACAAAGATGAGTCAGCAGTTTTAGAGCTTAAAGTCTGGCAGCCGTCCCACCCACATGCCCATATGCCAACCCCGCCCACAGCCCACCTTGGCCTCACTCCCACCCACACTCCTTTCTGCTTTCACTCTCCTGTATCTTCCTTTGTTTCCTCCTTGTCCCTCCATTTACATCCTATCTTCCCTTTCTGTTTACATGTGTTATTTATCTTCTCAAAGTCAAATGGCCACCCCTTATGGGATTATGGTGTCTGGCTATAGATAGATAGATTTATCTTCTTCCAACGAAGTGCTATATTGTCCAGTACTGTATGTGAAATTGTAGCACTACTTTCTGTAGACAGACTATACATCATTTCTGCATCTCTCTTTGTATTCTTCTGTCAATTTGTTTCTCCTCTTAGTCTACATTTCACTTATCCTTACTTTCATTTACATCATTCTTACTCCTTTAATGTGGTTCAGAGAGTATGCTTTACCTTATATGGAAGTATTTTGTATGGAGAGTTGAGCAGATATTTTTGTGAAAGTGACACTTAACTTTTTTACATACAGTACAACAGTGCTGATTTGGGCCATAGCATTTGAAATTTTTGCAGCATGGCAGGCTTCTTTTGGTGACAGTGTAAGTGAATTTTTGTGGTGGTGCGTGTGTGGGTGGGCATGTGGGCGTGGGTGAGGACCGACCACGCCTCGTCCACTACCCGTGAGTCCATCCATGTTTACCTGACCTGACCCGACCCGCCCAGATGTCCCTCCCTTACTTTCCTATCCCATTGATTGGTCACTTCTTACCTTGACTTTATATTATCCATTTTCTGTTCTTCCCCCTCTGCTTTTTGACTCGTATAGTATATGATTATGATGAGATCTTTACCTCCATATCTTTTTTAGGCAGTCTTGGCCTATCATAACTGTGGCTTTTTATTATACATTTTCTGTTTTTTACTACTTTACAGCCAACTCTCTTATAGAATTTACTTTATATTTTTACCTCCAGTTTCTTTTATTGCAGTCTTGTTCATTTCTCATTTTGTTTTATTCTTGTTATATCTTCTTCTTCAACTCTGTTTCTTTTCTACCTTTTTGTACGTTAACTTTCATTTCATTTTTTACTTTTTTATTGTATTACTTTTTTTTTTTTCACATTGGCACCTCATATCCCAACACCAAAATGTTAATCTGAATTGACATTTCCAATTCCCTTTCCATTCTCAATCCCTTCCTCCTTTTCCTGCCGCCTTCATTCCATTCCTTCTTCCTTTAGCAGTGTCTTGGTCTTAGCTTTCCTCTTAGCACAATGTATGATAGCAGGATTCCTCTTAGCTTTCCTTGTGGTAGCAGTTCTCCTAACCTCCGTTCATGTTAGCCTTCCTTCCTGTGCTAGTAACTTATCTCTTAGCTTTCCTTTGTGAGATTGTAGCTTTCACATAGCTTCCCTTCATGTTAGCTTTCCTTCCTGTGGTTGTAACTTGTGTTTTTTGCACTTTAACAGTACAGAAGATACCTTCCTCTCAGTTTCTTCATTTTAGCTAGCTTTCATGAAAGTTATCTCAACCCATTCTTATCTTCCAGCCTCCTTTTCCATCTTGTTTAGCTTCATCTCTTCTTAGTCCCTCCTCTTAGCTCCCATTCATGTTTACGTCCCATGACAGTGACTTATTAAGGTCTTCCAAGAGGTGATCCTAACTAGCCATCATCACCTCTTGACTGTATAGTAAGAGAATTTGACATGATCTCAACCCTAATGATTTTGGATATGAAGAAAAGTGGTTGTAGATCTCTTCTTTGATATTTTAGTGTATTTTTTGCTCTTTCATATACAGGTAATTGGAGGTACTAGTGGTTAACAGTACAGTTATGAATATTAAGAAATTACCAAAATTGTATGCACCCCAAATACTGTATTACAAATGACTAAATTTAAGGTAGGTAGATTGATGTTGTGTCAAATTCTTCATAATGTAATTACCTTCCCCTCCTTTTTTCTCTCTTTCTTTCACTCCCCCCCCCCTCTTCTTATTTCCACTTGCAGATTGTGAGTAACGACCTAATACCGAGATTATCATGAGTACACAACATTCTCATGCAAGTATATGTATGCGTGTATGTATGTGAATGTGGTGCTTCTATATACTGTATGCATGTGTACCATGAATCATGCCGATTTCCTCTGGTTTGTTTATAAATAGTTGATGTATTTATTTCTGAATATACTGTATTCTGAAAAAATATATATAACCAATAATAGCAATGTAAGTACTTTTTTGGAGCATTTTTTTGTGACAATACCCCCTTTTTTTTTTTTTAATATTAATACAGAAGGTACCTTTGGCAGGTGTATTTCCTTCTTTGTATTGTCAATAAAGTTTTAAATAATGTTTGAATTTTGGCAATATAGTTAATTCATTAAGGGTTCGTAATTAATTTCTCTATAAACATGCTCATGTTCTTTAACACTTCATTTCACATACATCCCTGTGTGTTATTGTGGATTCTGAAGATAATCTCTGGCAGTGGAAAGAGTTCATTGGGTGATTTGTTATCTCCCAAGCTTATTTCTATACACTCTTGACTACTCAGTGCTGTTCTTCCTGTCAGTGGTTTCCCTCCATCTCTCCATCTTCACCTTTTCCATTCCTTTCTTTTCCTTTCCTTTCCTTTCCCTTCCTTTGCTATCTTGTCCGCTACTCCCCTCTCCTTTCTCTCCTGTAATGCCTCTTCTTTTCCTCTTTTTTTTTATTTCATTCCTACAGCCTTTTCTTTCCTTTCCTTTCCTTTCTTCTTTTATTTATTTTTTTTTTTACTTCATTCCCACAGCCTTTTCTATCCACCTTTTTTTCCTTCCTCTTCCCTTCCTCTCCCTTCCTTTCCATTCCAATCCTTTTTTTTTTATCTGAAGAATTCATGCTTTTTTTTTTTTTATTACCTTCTATGCATTCACAATCTTCATCTTTTTTTTTTTTCCTTCCATTACCTTCTATGTGCGTACATCTCTCAGTTCCGGTTTCCCATATATTTCTTCCATCCATCTTCGTATTTTTATCGGTTATATGCTCCTTTGTTTTTTCTCCCGTTCATTCTTTCTTCTTCCTCATTGCTTTGTTTCATTCTACATCCCACTGTCCCTCCCAGTTTCCTGCCTTTTCCCTCCCTATCTCCTTTCTAGTTTCCTCACTTATCCTTCCTCCATGGTTTCCTCTTAACCCCTCAACCATAGATTCACATTTCTCCATTTTCAATTTTCTCCCAGATTCCACTCTTCCCCACTTATCTTCCTATGTCTCCCACCACTCTAAATTATTTTCCTAAATCCTTCTGTGTTTTGTCCCTGCCCATTTTCCACTCTGCACCCTTCCATCTACCTCTCCCCTTCCAATTTTATTTTTCTCTGTCCTTCACTTCTTCTTCCCACCCTTTTGTCTCTCCTCTTCCATCTTATCTCCATTTTTTTTTTTTTTTTTTTTTTTTTAAATCCCTTCCACAGTTCTCTTTTTTCCCTCCCTTTGTCACTCCTACCTTCCTCCCTGGCACTTGTTTCCTCTCTCTCCCTGCCTCCTTCCCACGTAGACTATCTCTTCTTTCTTCCTTCCTATTTTCCTTGTGTCCTTTTTCATCCCACCTACTTTACTCCCTCCCTCTCCCTCCCACTGGCAGCTCTCCATGTTCTGTACAACTCTCCTTGATATTGTCAATTATATACGGTAAACACGTGCAAATAAACTCCTTTGATTGCTAGCTCTTTCTCTCTGCCTTCATCTTAATTCACTGTGAGAAAAAAATGATGAATGGGATGTGGCTGATTTTCGTTGGCCATTGTAATAATAGTTCTCATACTTCACGCCCTGCCAGGAAGTTGTATTAATCTCATTTTTTTTCTGTACCTGTTGGATCCGTACCGTATATTTCTTGTATATGGACCATGTAGGATTAATATGTGTATTTAAAAAGAGGTACTGTACTGTAATGTAGGTGGTGGCAACCATCATCCACTTACTAGATACAGTGCTGCCTACTTCTTCCTTCACCTTTATCATTCTTTTTCTGTGTCTGCCCTCCTCTCTTCCTATTTCTCCTATCTTTCCTGTCACATTTTATTAACCTTCTTTCCTTTTCAGGTGGCTTTACATTGAGTGACAAGCTTAATGGCTTCCTGTAAGCCAGGAATTCATTTACAGTGTTGGGTGGTAACCATATAACCAGTCCATACATGTTCCCTATGTGTCATCAAGTGGGTCAGCGGGGGGTTAGTGCTTCTCCCCATAAAACAACTAACTCAGTGTCAAATGACCACCCTTTACGGGATTATGGTGTCTGGCAATAGATAGATAGATAGACATACATCATCTATTCCTGTGTTGCCCAATGAGGAGCGTAGGAACCCGGGGCAAGGCTAGTTGGTCTTGACATTTAAGATGAAAGTAGCTAGCCTTACACATCCCTGAGTGGCATTACGTAAACAATAAACCCCAACCATCCCTTGGATGTCAGCCTGCTCAGACTCAATCCGGTTGGAACACCTTAATTACCCACTAAATCACCAGGTGTCATAGTTTGGTTATTTGGTTACCACCCAGCGTAGTAAATGGATTCCTGGTGTACAGGAAACCATTTGGCTTGTCACCCAGTGTAGAGTCACCCATAGACAGAAGGAAGAGGAAAGAAAGACAGATGAGGAAGGAATGAAGAGAGGAAAGGGCAGTCACCCAAGAGCAGCACTACAAATTGAGTGGATGGTGAGCGCCCCCACCCACCTACCACTATTATTATTATTATTATTATTACCATTGTCATTATTGTTTTAGAACACTCAATCAAAGGTCAGCGTAACAGGTCAAAGTCGGCTGGAACACTTTCGAAATTTGAGCGAAACTTAGTGGAATGATTGAGGGTCAAGCAAAGAAGAAAAAATCTGAGAATAACTAGTTGAAGGTCAAGGTCACAATGGAGGGTCAATTCGGCCTTATCGTAGGGCGTGAATGTTGGACTCTCTGGCTCCCCAACACCTCTTCCTTAGCTATTTATTTTGCTTATTACACCTTACAATCTGTCCTTTTTCTGTGTTATATAAACCCTTCAAACATGGCCATACCCTGTATAAATAACATACAAATGGATATTAACAGGCCATATCCAAAAATTAATCTCTGGGGAAGAGGTGTTAGGGAGATTCCTTAACCAACGAGAGTACGGAACTCTGTCTGTACTCCTTGAAGGGGTAATGTACTCCTGTGTGCCCATTGAAGGTGTGATGTACTCCTGTATGCTCATCGAAGGGGTAATGTACTCCTGTGTGTTCCTTGAAGAGGGGAATTTACTCCCTGTGTATTCATTGAAGGGGTAACGTTCTCCCTGTGAACTCCTTGAAGGGGTAATGTTCTGTGTACTCCTTGAAGGGGTAATGTGCTCCATGTACTCATTGAAGGGGGTAATATACTACCTGTTTACTCCATGAAGGGAGTAATGTACTCCTTGAAGGGGTAATATACTCCCTGTGTACTCCTTGAAGGGGTAATGTTCTGTGTACTCCTTGAAGGAGGCAATGTACTCCTTGTGTACTCTCTGAAGGGGGCAATGTACTTCCTCTGTACTCCTTGAAGGGGATAATATACTCCCTGTGTACTCCTTGAAGGGGTAATGTACTCCATGTACTCCTTGAAGGGGATAATGTATTCCCTGTGTACTCCTTGAAGGGGGTAGGACTAATGTACTCGGTGTGCTTCTTGATGGAGGTAATGAAGGACGTATGGATTCTCAACCCGAACGTGTAGAGAGAGAGAGGGGGGGGGGGTGCTTAAGAACGATCCCTAATCATGTTTAATGTCTTTGATGCTCGAGAGGGACACCGTCACGTGGTGGTACTGATTTAACCAGGCGGTGCAGCTGCCTGGTTATATAAACGTCCCCAAAATCCTTTCCTATCCCCCAAAAGGAGGATGTGGGCTGCTGGGACCAGGACGCTTCAGCCATCAGTCCACTGGTTTTACGTTCAGATGTGTTTTAAATAAAATGGTCTCGTATGTAGCCTAACGTTAGTTTTCGTAGATTGTCTGATTAGCGTTTCAATATATTGATATATTTTCCGTTGATACCGACAAGTTTATATCACATTTTACAATTTAAAATCAATAAACGACCATCACTTTTATAACTCATATAACTCAATAACTAGTATATATGCTAAATAAACTGATATACACTGCAAGTAAACGACGGGGAATCGTCCTGACGGCGAGTTGTCCCGAAACCTATATAACCCCTCAAGTTCGAAAAATCCCCCCTAATGTTAACTGCATCGTTTGGAAAGAGGAAGATAATAACCTTTTCAAGACTTACTAAATGGCAGTCCCACTAACCATATCAGGGCATAGCTCTTCGTTGCTACCACTAGACCAGGGGTTCCCAACCTTTATTTACCCATTACCCCGTTTTCCACACCTCCCTTCACTCATTACCCCTCATTGCTTATGTTTCCACAGTTGCATTTTAGCTGCTTAACATTTTGATGCCTAGATTTTAGTTTGAATGTAGGACTTAATTCAAGGTTAGGCTAAAACCAAGAGAGTTATTGCAAGGAGTAATTTATTTTTATTATTAACACTGATACCAAATAAACATGACTTTAAACATTCATCTCTGAATTTTAGTATAGGTCTGAAAGTCTATCTTAACTGGTATGATTTTTAGATTTTTCTATTTTTTTTACCTCCCCCATTACCCTTCACAAAAGACCAAATTACCCCACATGGGGTAATTTACCCCAGGTTGGGAACCCCTGCACTAGACAATGTTATGCAGCTTAAGAGTGGTATCCCATCCTCCGGGAATGGTCTTGGATTAACTAGGAATAAAATACAAAGTTCACAATTCTCAATCAAAACGTTACTCAAGACATTTACTAACTGCTGTAGTAGGTCTCTCTGATCTAGATGAAAGCGTCTGACTTCATCCTGAAAAATTAAAATCTTAACTCCGCCGAAAAGTTAAAATACATTACATAAGATTATCTGCACGTGTCTGACCCAGTTGTGTGTAATTCACCACCGGGTCGGTCAGGATCACGTGATGGTTTTGTGTGTGTGTTTGTGTGTGTGTGTGTGTGTGTATGTCATCCTAAGCACTTGCACGTGTTTGACCCTGTATGTGTGTGTGTGTGTGTGTGTGTGTGTGTGTGTGTGTGTGTGTGTGTGTATGTCATCCTAAGCACTTGCACGTGTTTGACCCCGTATGTGTGTGTGTGTGTGTGTGTGTGTGTGTGTGTGTGTGTGTGTGTGAAGCATGACATATGGTCCATCTGTTAATATACTGACGATAAGTCCACGGCCTTCTCTTGTAACATAATGTGTATCAGGTCCGTGTGCAGAATTTTTGAAAGGAAGGGGGGTTTGAAAAAAAAAAAATCAATATTTTTTCATGAGATAGTTTATTCACTTTCATTCATTCATTTATTTATTCATTCATCTAATCCTGCGTTGCCCCATGAGGAGCTTTGGAGCCCGGGGCTCGGCAAGTTGGTCCTGACATTTAAGATGAGAGTGACCAGCCTCACTTATCCCTGAGTGGCATTACGTGAGCAGTAAACCCCAACCACCTTTTGGATGTAAACCTGCACAGACTCAGTCCGACTGGAGCGCCTGCCCACTAAACTAAGTAACGCATTACGGTAAACTTAGATACTGTAACTGACTAAAGTGCTGACAGGGTACAAACTTAGAGTAATTTACATACTGAACTCTTCAGAACCGTAGAAGTGAAACAAAGAATTCATTCATTTACTTGACACCTTTCACAAATTAAAAAAAAAAAAAAAAAAAAAAGGAGAAACAAGAGCAAACACTTCTTCACCCACTGATTCTGACCGTAAATTAACTCGCTGTACTGAAGTACCGGTTATATACCCTTATGAAACAGGTCTTAGAAATTTCCACTACGTTCTACAAACTTCCACTTTTTTTTTTTTTAGTAGCCTTCCATGACCTGCCATTTATTCTCTTTGGTAATAAAACATTCTAGGATCTTCGTGAAACTTCTTGATTCGTACATTCTTATATTTTGTAAAACCTTTTGCTTTTTTCTATTATTTGTCTCTCTCGTATCATTCTTACTAGGATTTAATTGAGTTAATCAGTTGCGTTTTTAGTATTATTTTCATTCGAATATTTCATTCTTTCCAAATGGGGGGGTTAACCCCACCACCAGTGTGCTCGGCCTTGATGCGTACAATCCACACGCCAGTAGCTTGTATGCTGTAACCTGACAGATACTCCCAACCTCTTTCAGTTCAGTCCATGTCCAAGTTTAGTCAGACAGAAGGGTGGATATTAGTAACCAAGGAGATTCATTCCTCCACCGTAACTATGGCTCATAGAATTTCATACAGCCACGACTTAGTATTTTTGGAATTAGTCCAGTTCCGTTAGGTGAAAAGAAAGTGACCATATTAAGCTTACAGTAGATGCAAAAATTTCACAACGAGAGGACTCCCTTAAGCTGAGTAAAAATGTGTGGTCGTAACAAGAATTAAGAAAAAAATGCTGGAGAGATTAAGGTAAAAAATCGTCTTGGATGGGCTAACCTCTTCAGTCCGACGACTCCTTTTGACTTTGCCATCCCCAGACGATTCTATGCAGATTGGGGAACACCTTTAGATCCCAGAGGATTACTGAAAACTTTATTTAACTCTTTCAGTTCCAAAAGCCTTCTCAAGACTTAGTAAAATCGTCTGATTGTAGCAAGAAAGCAGGGATGTAAAGCGGGAGGAAAGGGAGAGATGGACTGGAAGGACACTGAGAGAGAAAGACAGAGACAGAGACAGAGAGGAAAGCTGGGGGAGAGAGGGAGAAAGTAAAACAGAAGCGGAGAGGAAGGGGAAAGGAGGAAAGGTAGAGATGTATGGAGGGGACACAGACTATGATGAGAGGGAGGCAGAGAAGAAGGAAAGGAAAGGGTGGATGGAAGGAAGGCCAGATTATGAAACGGAGGGAGGGAGGGAAGAAAAAGTAGGGAAGGAAGGAGGTAAAACTATGAGAGAGGGAGAGTAAGAGGAAAGAAAGGAAGAAGGGGGGGGGACTGATGGGAGAGAGGCCAGACTGTAGATGGGAGGGACAGAGAAGGAAGAAAGGGAGAGATGAGAGGGAGACCAGATTATGAAAGGGTGGGAGAGAGAGAGTGAAGGAAAAGGTGGAAGGACAAACTATGCGAGGAGGAAAGGGGGATAGCGTATGGACAGACAGAACTGTGTGAAGGAGAGAAGGGAGAACTGCAAGGAAAAAAAAAAAAATGCTGAGAATTATGCTTATCACAGTACGAAGGTCATTAGGCCATTGACTACGATGCCTTTATTTTTTCTTGCTGCCACCAGACGCTTTTATTCAGATTAAAGAGACGTTTTGAACTGGGGATGTTAGATATAATTTTTGGTAATCCCTCTCATGCAAGAAGCCTTTCCTAGTTAAATAACAGTATTTGGAGGTGGTAAGATTAGACTATGATAAGATATAATCGTGGTGAATGGGTTAAATCTATGCATGAGAGGAAGTAGGCGAGGGATTCCAGGCTATATAAACCCTCCTATCTCTCACCTCAACTTCAGTGCAGCCGTGAACAGCGAGATGGCAGGAGCTCAGAGGAACCTGTGGCTGGTGGTGGCTGTGGTGGTGATGGTGACTCTACCCATCATTATCCAAGCTAAGAGCCTCCATGGTACGACAGAAACATTTTTTGTTTTGTATTTAAAGTTATGGCGTGTGTTGGTGTAGTGGTT
This sequence comes from Coenobita brevimanus, assembly GCF_032717465.1. Taxonomy (NCBI): domain Eukaryota; kingdom Metazoa; phylum Arthropoda; class Malacostraca; order Decapoda; family Coenobitidae; genus Coenobita; species Coenobita brevimanus. The sequence goes on along the minus strand of NC_137031.1, from coordinate 42,784,462 downwards.
AGTAGTCATGATGGTAGCCCTCCCCTTTACAACCCAAGCTAAACGCCTGGATGCTACGACAATGCATGCATATACTGCCTGGTATTTAGGCGAAAAAAAAAAAAAAGTCGGGAATCTGAAGATAATGATGATGATGATGATGATAATGAACTGTAGTTATGGTGCCTAGTGGTCTAGTGGTTAGTGGTGGTGATGATGGGTTTCTCCATCACCATCCAAGCTAAGTGCCTCCACGGTAGGGGAAAATAAAATCATGTATTTGAGGGAAGAATGGCACTTAGTAAAAATGTATTATGTGCCAGAATGACCCTCGCGCAGTCATTTGGTATAAAACTAAGCTTTCTCCCTCACCTTCTTCTTCGCCCAGGACCGTGCGACTTCGAGACTGAGGATTTGTGTGGGATGGCTGGCTTCCACTACTTCCGCGTGCATGAAGGCCGGCCCTCAATGGACTACGAGGCTATGAACTCAGGCTACTCAGGTTCCGGCTACCTGTTACTGGAGGACTTCAACGAAGAGAACGTAATGGAAACTCCCGCACTGAGCCACGGGTACGATTGCATATCAGAAGGTTCTAGAAATTCGATGAGTAAACAATTAACATTAGAATTCTTCACTAAAACAGTAAGAACTTCCCTACAATTAGGAACGTTATCATACTTCTGAGAATTAAAAAAAAATCACATTAGAAGGACATGAATATCGATGAATCTGGTGAAAAAAAAAAAAGTACAATTTCATACAAAGAAGCGAAGGTATAGAGTTTCAGTTCGTCTACTGTATGAATGGACAAGTGCAGGATGCCTAAGTTAGAGGAAAAGTAAGCTACCAAAAGTCGCTATCGTATTGAAAGAAGTAGACAGTATATCAAGTGTTTGCAGCAAGCATAAGTTACTGTAAGACATCATTATATAAAAAAAAAAAAAATCGCTAAATTTATGGTTTTCTTCAAAGGAGCGAAGGCACAGACGTTCACTTCGCCTACTACCTGAATGGGCGTGGGGATGGCCACTCGTACCTAAAGCTGGTGCAGGAGGTGGATGGAGAGGAGGCCGAGCTGGTGTGGGAGGCGAGCCAACACGACCATAGCTGGCACTACGTCAGCGTCACACTCAGGATTCCGGAAGGGGCCTCATTCAAGGTGAGAAGGGAGAATGTATTAGAAAATTGAAAAGGTTAATAGGATGAAAAAAAGAGGAGTTACATTGGATAGTAAGAAGACAGAAGAGCCTTTATCATGGACATATCGAAAGAGTAGTTAGAAAGGAGAGCAAGAAGAAAGAAGGATCTGTCTTTATCATAGACCTATTGAAGGAGAGGCTACAATGGATAGTTTGAAGAGGGAAGGGCCTTTATACCAGACTTACTGAAAGCGAGAGAAGTTAGAAGGCATAGCAAGAACAGAGGAGCTTTTTTTTTTTATTTTTTTTTTACCATAGACCTGCTGAAAGAAAGAAAAGTTAGAATAACTAGCAAGAAGACAGAGGTGCTTTTATCATAGACTTAGTGTGTGCATAAGGAGTAAAAACGCACTCCCAAACGTGGCCCAGTTACACAGATAAACCCCCACTGTGCCTGCAGGTGAAGTGGGCGGCCCTGGCACATAGTAACCAGTGGATGGGACAGAAGACATACCTGGGCCTTGACCTGATAGAGGTGGTGACTACTGGAGGGTCTGAGAACTGTTACCGACCTCCTCCTGTACAGTATGCTGATCCTTGGCAGTGCACGGCGCCAACGGAGGAAAGGTAGAGTGAGAGAGAGAGAGAGAGAGAGAGAGAGAGAGAGAGAGAGAGAGAGAGAGAGCACGGAAGTGAAATGGGTGAGAGACGTAGACAAATCAACGAAATAACGAAATATCTTTCCCCTCTGTCACCTACTTCTCCCCCTCCTACTCCCTCTCCTCACATTTCTCTCCTCTCCCCCTCCCTCGTCTTATCACCCCCTCCCCTCCCCTTCCCTCTGCAGGTCAACCCCACGTGAGGAACTACCTGAGAGTACGGTGTGTGTGACGTCCTGCTGGCCCGGGTTCACTCCCCAGGGCACCCCGGAGCTCACCTGTGTGGACGGCGATTGGCTGGAGGACGGGGAGGTAGTCTTCATGTGTCTAGGTCAGTACAGGGATTTTTTTTTTTTTTTTTACTAGGTCTTCGCTAATTACATCCTCATCGGTCTTTGTGTATTTAAGTCTTCATCTAATTAGGTCTTCAGAATAGATATCAAGTTAGGTCTTTGTCTACTTAGGTTTGGATCACATTAGGTTTCATCAGATTAGATTTTCATCATGTTAGGTTTTTCCTCGTTAAGTCTTCATCCGGTTCTGATAGTAGTTAAGAACGTCGTATTTTAATTCCTACTAACACCAACCGTTTATATTCAGGCCAGAGAGAGCCACTGCAGTCAAATCGTTAAAGGAAAATCATAAAACAGTATGACATTAATTCCATAAAAATTATATGCCTCCTACCCATTCTGTGGGGATAAACATAAAACTTACAGAGGCGCATAAAAGTTTCAGTGATTGACTCCTGCTTTAGTGACACCATCCCATACGAGGAGCAAAGCATAACACTCAGACTGATAGATCCAGGGAAAGACTAAATCATACAGAGGTGGCCACATACACGGAATAATAGATCTGGGAACCTGGCCTTGCAGAATTATATAAATCAATAGGTGCTGGGAGTAGACTTCATAAAGGTGAAACTATCTTGTACAATGCAGCAGTGACAAGCGCGTGGGTTTTGATGTCCATGCTTGATAATACTTCCAGGCCAGATGCTGACGGCCTAACATACCATACGCGTTTACAAGGTTCACAAGTTTTCATGAGTTAAAAGGTTCAGAAAGTGCAGTCTATAATCCCCATCCCCAGACACGGAAGCGCCTCAGTTCAGTCCATGCCCGGAGAACCAGGAGGTGTGGACGCCTTACGGATGGAGGTCAGTTTGGTACAGCATTGAAGAGCCAAAGGTTAATGACAACACAGGACACTGGCTGATGCAGGTGGGTGAGAGAGAGAGAGAGAGAGAGAGAGAATTTCCGAATTATGAGAGGCTGAATGAAACTGTCTAAACGCAGCAAGGATAATTTAATGAAATAATTAATAAATAATGAAATAAATAATTAGATAATTGGCTTCATAAATGTAAAACTACTTTATGCACCCCATCCAAACTTAATTTAACACAGCCTAATCCAACCCAACAACACCCAATCTAACCAAATCCAACTCAACCCAACCCAAACAATCTCAAGCCAAATCCACTCCAACCCAACCGAACCTATCCTAACCCTGAGTCTAAACCTAATCTTAACCAAACTTAACCTAACCTAACTCTAACTTAATTTAACTCTACCTTAACCTTACCACAGCTGTACATCGATGGAAAGGCCCAGAACAACAGCACACTGACCACCGTCCTCAGCCCCGGCACCTACACCCTCACCTTCATCGCCACTGACGCAGCCCTCAACCAAAACACCTGCACCTACAACGTTACTGTCAGAGCTGCGGGTAAGATGGAGGGGAAAGAGAGGGAGAAGGGAGGAGGAAGGAAATAGGAAGAACTGAGGTTATAAAGGCTGAGAGGAGGCAGAATGTGTGTGTGTGTGTGTGTGTGTGTGTGTGTGTGTGTGTGTGTGTGTGTGTGTGTGTGTGTGTGTGTGTGTGTGTGTGTGTGTGTGTGTGTGTGTTGGGTGCGAGGGGGAATGGGGTAGAAATGATCTGAGGATATGAGGTGAGGTATGAGGAAAGCAGACTGTAAGTCAGATTAGATACCTAGTGCCTAATCTTATGCAGTTCATCACTCTTCATCAGAATGGTCATACTTCTGATAAATACTTAAAATTAATCTCTCTACATCAGCTTTCTTGGAGAACTTTATATGCGGTATCATTACGACTCATTAACTGCCTTTACAGAATATAGTGACATTTGTTCCTAGCTTTCAGGTATTGTACGTCACGCTACATCTCACTCCTGTTATCAGCCCCCAACTCCTTCTTGTCCATATATATTTTTTCACTCTCACAGAGTTCTCTGTTATGCTAATTTTATCTGTCTTTTATTCTCTCTCTCTCCGTGCCCTTCATCAACACTCGCCGCCATCACCCTAGTTCATCACGCTCCCCACACTCAGCACTTTTCTTTCCTACTCTTTCACTGCCCCCTCGTCCCTCTAATGTCTCCCATTAATATTCCCTATTCTCACTCTCCCTTTCCTCGGGGGAAGCAGCCTACGTATATAGAGATAGATAAATTCTCACTCTCCTCCCCCTGATTTTCCCCATTCTCCATATCCCCCTTCTTTCCCCTTGTCATCCACCCCCTCCCCTTCCTGCCTACAGATCAGACACCGCCCACCGTGGTCTTCTGCCCGCAGTCTCAAACAGTGGAGAGCGACAGTCCGGTCTTAGCCGGGTGGACTGAGCCGGTCTTCGTGGATGATACTGGATACATCGATAGGGTGAGCAGCTGGACCGGTCTTACGAGGTTCTTATGAAGTATTTTGGGTCTTACTCGGATTCTAACAATGGATCTTGGGTTTTGTGTAGGGAGTTGTGAGGGGTCCTGGGTCATTCGTAGGGTTTTATGTAGAGTTACGAGTATATCCAGGGGTCTTATAAAAGGCCTTACGGTTGGTTTTTCAATGGGTCTTCCAGGGATCTTCCATGGATCTTACGAGAAAGCATATGAGGAGTCTTACATGGGGACTTGTTAGGGGTCTTAGAGGTCTCTTCCATGGATTTTACAGGGAACATACCGGGGTCTCAGAGAGGGTCATGGAGAGTGGCTTACAGTGGGTCTTACAGGGATCTAAGTATTGGTCTTACAGGGATCTTACAGTGAGTCTTAGACTGTATGTTATTCATATAACTTTAGCAGTGACACATTTTGCATCGGAAACGTTGAAGAGGATATCGAAGTGTAAAGTTCTGATTAAATCGCTAAGAAAAAGGTGTTACAAAATCTGCAAAACTACCTGGAATACAACCCAACGTTCTGACCCGCATCGTGCCCCAGGTTGACAGCAACTACGACCTGGACTCAGTGATGGGGTGGGGGTACCACGAGGTCGTCTACACCGCCTACGACAACACCTCCAACTCCGCGTCCTGCTCCTTCACCTTCACCGTCAATGGCCTTCCCTGTCACAAACTGGAGCTCCCTGTCAACGGTGCCTTAGTATGCCACGACAGCTACACGGGGAGGTTCTGTGTGTCCATGTGTGATGAAAAGGGGGATTTCCAGGTAGGCTTCTGGCTATCATCGTAGCTTGATACATAAGAACTTCACCCTCATTTGGAAAAGCTTTACTGTACTCTTTTTGCTCTAACATGGCCTAAAACTGCCATCTCTCCTATGTGAATGTTTAGTTTTTGTTTAGGTGAAAACATGATTAGATACAGAAATTGGAGATATGTTTATAATAAGCAGCTTCTCAGTATTAAAAAAAAAAAAGAAATATAATGTCCAAATGTAGAGATAATTCTTCCATTTCCAGGTTCCCAGTTCTGACCTCAGTGTGCCTAGCGACTACCTGTGCTCCACCTCGGGCCACTGGTACCCCTACGAGCTCATCTACAACTGTCTGGCGCCCTACGGAGATACGCCGACCATGCCCAGCGAGTATTATTACCACGGCGAGTGTCATCAGACGGAGGCACAGGAGAGCATGAGGCAACAGGCACTAACCCTCTTCAACACCCTGAACACAGATATCTCTCTAGGGCAAGATCTAACACCCGAGGACTTTTACGTACAGTGTGGACCGTCTGGAAAGTAATGCAGAAGCAGCTTTCGATGTCAGAAAGAACCACAAACATTCATCTAAATATGTCATCAAGTCCTCTCCACACCATCATGCACAGCTGTCAGTTATCGGGCAGAACTGACAATCGCTCTATAAATACTGCTACTGATGCCAGGGTCTGTCAGCTCCTCAACCCACCAGTGACTTTCCATTATCCTCTTACTCGTGGCAAGAGTCAGGATATCAACATATACCATATACTACAATTAAAATATTCTGTCTGATTCAGGATAGCCACAGAGCATTCGTTGTCAGAAACTGATGCTTAGGTAAGGATACTGTCGCATATACCTGATTCATCTGTAGAAGGTGGTAGGCATCCCCTCAGCGACAAGTATTTAGGTGCATGAAATTGCACACTCTAACCAACAAACAACAGTGAGGACACCCTGGTAACGCCAACGATTAACTGTCACCCATGATGCTTTTGATAATTGTCAATAATTTATGACAGTCTTAAGGGTTCGTTGTTTTTGCTCAGAGTAGGAGTTCTCCACTGCATAATATAACCATTATCATATAAAGGGCATAAGAGAAGCCAATGCTTTCACTGCACTTAGCCACTATCATACATACTGTACAGCAAAACATCCTAAATATTCGCTGCACTGTAACTGCTGTCGTAGATAACATACAACAGAGCATAGATTTTAACGTATGCCCTAAGTCATTTTCATCGGCATCAAGATTAACTTACTTCATAAACTTTTCACTGTTTCATTTATAAGCACAAGCCTCAGTCATGGTAGTTTTTTAAGTTTAAATAAAGCTTTTATGTATACGCATATGAAGTAGCCATAATAATGTTTAAGGTTCATAAATACCAGTATATGTTCAATAATCGTGTGCTTTATTCGCTGCCTTTCTCGTAGAATTGCTTCAGATGCGGCCCATGGCAGAGTTGTAACTTTTGTGGGTTTCGAATCGCGATTCATCTCACTGCCTTGGCACGAACATTCGTGTGTGTGTGTGTGTGTGTGTGTGTGTGTGTGTGTGTGCTTATACCTCTTACATTGGTAATGTACAGTAATGTCACGTCGTGTAGAAAAAAAAAATAGTAGTTCAGACTGCATTAATAAATATGGGTTGCGAGTATTTAAAAACTGATTAGTACTGACTTCTAAAAGTTGTCACCAGATGGCGCTGGCCGCGTCTGCCCGGAGGAGGATTCTTTGACGGGCTATGGCGTTCGGGCAAGATTTTTTCTTTTCTTTTTTTTGGGGGGGGAATATTCATTTTAAAATGCATAGAGTAGGTTTTTCCTTTTTCATTCTTAAGTAGTGGGTAGACACATATTTCAAAATTAGCGAAGCAAAATGTATGATTTATAGGCTTGTAAATGAACTACGAAATAAATGGTCGTATTCTCGTGCTGCTTAGCTGATCAGTGCGAAAAGAAGAAGAAGAAGAAGGAGGGCAACGGGCGAGACGCGAGAGTGAGTGCTGCGTGTGTGTTTATCCTCCAGTAACCCATGTTTTCGTCTTCTGCGGCTGTTCATTGTACCGCCAGCCACTCTTTGTACAAACAAGATCGCTGACCTTGCTACCAACACCTCCAAAAGGTGAGCTGTGGACTGTTTTGACCGAAAAAGACTGGGGAATCGCGCTCGTGAAGTTCCCGAGTGAATGTGGAGCAGGGTTCGTTTGGACGCCGCGCCGTCTGACATATGTAGTGCATTTTTTTTTTTTTTACTCTCTCTCTCTCTCTCTCTCTCTCTCTCTCTAGTAATGATTTCCATGAGGTAAATAAAATCGCCCGTCGTAAAGTGAAGTAAATTCGTGGGATCATTATTATTCTAGGACAGAACGTTAATCTTGATAGTTTAAAACGTTTTTAGTAATAGCAATAACGTCTAGCTTAAGCCAGAATAAAGTGATAAGTAGGTAATTCACAGTTAAATTGGTTATCACAGAAAACGGCGTGATCATGATGTTTTTCTTGATGTTTATATAAAGATGATAACCCTTTCCTTGTTGATGTTGATTTTAGCTTTGTGTTTTCGATGTTTTTGTTGACTTTAGCGTCTTGTTAATGTTTTGCTGGTTTTCGCTTTAGTGTTTTGTAAATGTTGATTTTGCGTCTTGATGTTTATAGTGTTGGGTTTTACGTCTTGTGTGTTGATTCGTATTACAGTTTTTAAAAGCTCGCAGAGATAATGCCTGTCCCATTGCTTGTCACGAAAATATCGCTTTCTATCAGATTGTGAAGCACGAGCTCTAAATTTAAGCCATAGAGGTTCCCCTGTGACAAGAAAAAGAAAATGAGTGTTACTGTTTCAGAAAACGGAGTAAGCAACATGGTTAACTCAGCTTTATTTTACATTGTGCCGTGCCATCGTAGGTGTTGGCGACCATGGATTTCCACTCTTCCCTGTCTCACGCCATGTGGAGCAGATCTGTTTTTCATTTCTTTACCATTACACCTTTCTGTTCCGTTCATGTCGCTGTCTCTAGCTCTTCATCCCTCGACTTTGCTGTTCACACACGGATTGTCCAATTTCTCACATTATATCATCTGTCTCAGGAACCGAAACCGCCTTCTCTGAATTGTTTCCATCAGCACGTACCTATTCTGTTAAATTTAATCTCCAGACGGATATAGTCCATTGTCCGAGGACGTCTTTGGCCTGTTTGTCCTTGCTAATCCGTCTATCTGTCCATAGCCAGACACCATAATCCCTTAAGGGTTTTCTTTGAGTTAGTTGTTTTACGGAGAGGGGCACTAACCCTCCGCCAACCCACTTCCTGACACGTAGGGAACACATAATATTATGAGTTGGTTATATGGTTACCATAATGCCATCTAGTGTTGTAAATGGTTTCTTGGCTTATAGAAATCATTTGGCTTGTCACTCAATGTAAATCCACCTGAAAAGAAAACAAGAGTAATAAAAAGTGACAGGAGAGACGGGAGAAATAGGAAGAGAGGAGGGGAGACACAGAAAAAGAATGATAAAGGTGACGAAGACGTAGGCAGCACCACAAGTAAGTGGATGATGGTCGCCACTACCTACTAATCCCAGACGATTTTGTTCAACGTATGAAGCATTCCTAGTAGTCAAGGTGTTAATTTAGGCAGCATCTAACCTTCTAGTTTAAAAAGTCTCCTCCAAGCTGAAATGGAGTTGATATTTGAGTGGCCACCCCTTGCATGATTAAGACATCTGGTTATGGAGAAACACCCCACAAAAGACTCTTATTGTCAGAAAAAAAATCTTCAGAGGATGGCCTGAATGAATTAGAAATATCGTTGTAGGGAAAGGATCGGCTTTTTCATTATTTGTAACGCATTATGTTTTGTTTTGGCTGGTAACGATGATTTAGTTAAACTCTAGAAGAATCTCTGACTGAAAGGATTAAAAAAACAACCTTCCTCATCCTGTTCACCACGATTATGCCATTTCTTTTTTGTTCATGCTGCCACCAGACAATTTTTATGATGCTCCATAAGACCATAGTATATTATAGCAGTATGTGTGAAAGAAAACGGTGTGTAAATAACGATGTGACCAGCTTCGTAAGACATACTGCTTCTTTACTTCTACTTTTTCTCTTCTTGTTGGGCCTTACATCACTCTTTTTTTATGGTAGGTGGAAATCAGAGTTGGATTGATGATGATGATGATGATGATGTATTACGCTCAAGCAATAAGCAGTTTCCTGACTTTTATTTCCTTGGGGATTTAGAAGACTTATGTAAGAGAAGCAGGGGAAGTAATGGAAGGGGTGTATGGTGAGTAAAAGGAAAGAGAATATTGAGGGACAGAAGAGGGAAGCGTGTTTTGTGCGGGAGAAGAAATGGAGACAATAAAGAGTGGAAGAAAGATAGGGAGCACAGAAAAAGAGAAGGTCGGAGAGCAGAAGAGGGAAGTTGTCTTGTATGAGTAAAGCAGTCAGGAGTATAAGGAAGGGATGTCTGAGGAGCAAAGAAAAAGAGAGGATAAAGAGAAGGAGAAGAGGGAAATGTTTGTTAGAAGCAGCAGAGGCAGTGAAGAGTGGAAGAGAAGATAGTGTGGGAGCAAATGAGGAGGAAATGGAAGAGGGACAGAAGAGGGGTGTGGCTTTTGCATGGGAGAGGTAGCAGAGACAGTGAAGAGTGGATGGAACGACAATGAGTGAGGAATTGGGAAAGAGAAGGTCAGGAGACAAGACGGATGTAGTTGTGAATATGAAATACGGTGAAGATGCTGGTGTTGTCCACGCTTCTTTTCACTGGCTGTTGACAGTACCCCACTTTTATGCTTCCTCTTTCTTTGTTTCTAGATTCTACCTCACCCCATCTTTACAGGTAGGAATAAGGGTTGAAATAATGATGATGATAAGAGAGCAAGCCTGCTTCTAAATTGCACCTTTACCAGAGAGGGAAATATATAATGGTTCGGGAGTCGAGAGAGAACAGATGAAGTGTGGAACGTAAAGAAGCTTGTAATGGGCGTAAATGCACTGATACACTGCATAGAGTTACAGGCATACTGATATCATTGTGTGTAGGGATCACTGTAGGGTGGACATGCTCTCACCAAGTGATATATTGGCAAACGATGCCTATGATTCTGTTCTTGAGAATTTGTCAGAAAGGTTAGAGCCTGTTCTTAGTTTTAACCGTAGTAACATGGTTACACAGCCTCTCCCTTATTAGTGTAACTTGCTTGAGGAAGGGAAGAAATGGCTTACTCCATGTTTTTCTTGTTTATTTAAGGAAAGGTCGGTATAAACAACGTAACTAATTACACAACAAGAGGCATGACTGTACACAATAAATATGTGGTGTGCTAGTAATCATAGTAGTAGTCGTTATCAGTTGCTGGTGGTGGTGTCGTTCTTCTGCTGCCAACCCGCCCTGTTTGCGGCCGCCTCACCACGAGAACGCTGGAGGAGGCGGGGGCGGCAGGCGGCTTCTCAGTCGTGGGAGGTTCTGTGGAGGCATCTGCTCCAGGCAGGGGCCGTCTTGAGGGAAACCTGGGTCCCACCCGTTGGCGCTGTGACTCAGGCTGTGTCTGTGTGCTGGGTGAGGCGGACTGTGGGGAGTCCTGGGTCTGGCTGACTGGCTTCCTCCTGACACTGACCCTGCCACCACTGCCGCCACGGTCATCACCAGATGCTGGTGATGCCTCTGCCTCTGTGGCTTCAGCAGTCTGGTCCTGCACTGCCGGCCGCCCGCGAGAGCTCCCACGGGTCCGGCTGGAGGGGCGGGTGCGACGGGCCTGGGATGGGGCCGGGGTTGTGGTGGTAGTGGTGGTAGTGGTGGTGGTGGTGGTTGTCACCTCCTCGTTAGCGTAGTCATAGTCATCATAGTAGTAGTAGTCATCTGGTGCTGCCTCTGTGGTGGTTGTGGTGGTGGTGGGTTTCTTGCGACGAGGTCCCAGCTTTGCCCCCGGGCGGTTGGGTCGGCGGCGTCTACCCCCGGTGCCGGTGGGCAGGTTCTGTAGTCCGTCACCCACAGTCTGTGGCAGCTGCTCACGGGGTGCCCCGCCCCCCTGCAGGCGCGACCCCCGTCGCCCAGTACCCTCACCCCCGCGGTTGGGCCCCTGGCGGTTTCTCAGACGACCGCCGGGGCGGCCTGGCCGGCCACCAGGACGTCGGCCAGGGCGACGACGAGGCCTCTGGGTGGTGGTGGTAGTGGTGGTTGTGGTGGTCTTCTCATCGGCATAGTCATAGTAATCATAATACTGGTCGTAGTAATCATAGTAGTCATAGTCATAGTAGTCTGGGGCGGGCGTGGTGGTCGTCGTTGTACGACGGCCAGGACCACGCTTGCCTGGACGCTTGAAGGGGCGGCGGGGGATGACAGGGCGGATCCTGCTGGGGCCGTTCAGTGGAGGGGGCCGCCGCTCCACATACACCACCTGTGGAGTGATTGGCCTGATGGTGGTTGTTGTGGTCGTCTCGTACAGATCGTCGTTCCTGTGGGCAGAAGGGGAAACATGAGGTTAATGAGAAGTTTTGTGAATCAGAGTCGTATGTTAAGCGGCTTTGGAGATTTCTTAACATCTCTTCCTTAGCGATTTATTCTGAACACTATACCTGAATAACCTCTTGTACTTTACTGATGCTAAGTACATGTTTCGATATTAAAAAGTTAATAATATACATATAAAACAATTTAAGTTGTAATATGCAAAATAAATCTCAAAGGAAGAGGTGCTACGAATCCTCCTATACCACCCAGTAATACGGCCAATAATTTCTGTTCAGTTCACACACACACACACACACACACACACGCACACGATTTAAATGCGTAATCTGAGGACTATGTGTTAACCAAAATTACTAAGCCAAAGAGATTATGAACGTCTTTCACCACTGTCTCTAACAACACCTAAGCACCAGACCCACTATGTGATTCTTGTAAAGCACCGCGACTGAACACACTAGACAAATCACAACCCCAGCCTCCTCATAGCACGGTTACAACACACACCTATATATGGCACTATTACCTAACACCTGACTGCCATTTATCTGCAGCACACATCTTTGACGTATAACACAAAGAATCATTAACCCCTAGCAGCACCGCAAAATAACCACATCACACCATACATTACCTCACCGTACCACCACAAGCTTCACACAACATTACACCGCACCATCACAAGCATCACACCACACCACCACAAGCTCCACACCACACCACACCACCACAAGCTTCACACCACACCACATTTCACCACATAACTACATCACACCACACCACATTTCACCACATAACTACATCACACCACACCACATTTCACCACATAACTGTATCACACCACAATTCACCACACCACACCATCACAAACTTCACACCACACTAACCTGTCATAATGTTGCTCTGAGTTTTTACAGTCAACCTCGCTGACGTAGTGGCAGATGAAGTTCTTCTGGTCGAACACAGTGTAATTGGCACACAGGAAGTCGTAGCGCTTACCGAACAGGCAGTTGTGGTATACCTGCGGGAAGGGAGAGGACGTCAGGTGTGGAGAGGGTGGCGACAGTTGTGGAGGTGTGTGTGGAGGGGTTGAGGAGGGAGTTGTGGAGGAGTTAAGGTCCTTGTGGGGGGGTTAGGGTACTTGTGGAGAAGCTTAGGGGAACTGCAGATGGGGATGGTGAAAGACAGGTAACTACGAGTCTGGTGGCAATTCTGGAGGGGGGGAGGGGGAAACTGTGGTGGCATTGTTTTTGAGGTGGAAGGGAAATGTGGTGAAAGAGGTTGGGGTAATATTGGAGGAGCATAACCTCTCGAGTCAGATGATGCATTATATTGGCGTGCTAAGATTAGGACGATTTTATTCAGCTTATGAAATGCGTCTCTTAGTGGAAATGTTTGATATTTCCAGCCACTCCAACACAAAGTATCTCTGGTGCTGAATAAAATCCTCTGTCGGCAATAAGATATGAATGTCCTCGGAGTGAAGGAGTTAGAGACAGATGTATATGAGAATGGTGAAAGTTATGGCAGGAAGTGTGTTAAGAGGTTAGGGAAACAGTCGAGGAAGGGGTGCTAAGACGAGAGAGAGAGAGAGAGAATGTATCTAGGCGTCTCGAAGTAAACTATTCTCAACTTTATTTGACTTATCTGTATTTGCAGTGGATAGTTTTGCAGGCTCCTAGTATTTGGTAGGCAAAGAGAATTAGTTGGTGGAGTGGAAAAACATCAGGTGGAGAGACAGTGTGATGAAAAGAGTGATGGAGAAAATGGTGGAGAGACAATGTGGTGGACAGACAGTGTGGTGGAGAAACAGTGTAGCGGAGAGGCGGTCGTCGCGAGACAGTGCGGTGAAGAGACAATGGTGGAGAGAAAACTGTGTAGTGGAGTGAAGAAACTGTGTGGTGGAGAACAGTGTGATGAAGAGACAGTACTGTGAACAAACTACCATGGAGAGATGATGTGTTAAGATAGTGTGGTGGAGCGACAGTGCAGTAGAGAAACTGTGTGATGGAGAGACTGTGAAGGCGTGACTTTTGCGGTAGAGAAGCATTAAGTGGAGAGAGACTGGTGGAGAGATTGTGGTGGAGAAAATCTGAAGTCGGAGGAGTGACACTTCGGTGGAGAAACTTTAAGCGGACAGAGACTAGTGGAGAGACTGTGATGGAGAGACTGTGGTGAAGAAACTGTGTGGCTGATGCCTGGACTGTAAGATGGAACAATGGAAATATTCTCCATTGTCACCTGGATTGCGTCCTGTCATGTCCACCATTAACAGAGTCTTTGCCACCAGAGACCGACAACTTACCTGCGGGGCTACCTGAACTACACACTAAGTTACATTGGTATATTCTGTTTTGATTAATTTATACCACAAAGTGTCGGTATTCTGTTTATGCTACCCTGTTACTTTGGACTACACAACACTGGTATTCTACTGAGAGTGCTGTGGGCTAAGCATCATCATCATCATCTTAATCCACCAACAAAACGTAGCTGATATTCCTAATTAACCTCACTGATTTCTTCTTGCTAAACCTCACTTATTTTTATGAAGCTAGACTGACGCTCTAACTGGACCTAAAATTACCGTCTCTTCATCCTTAATGTTGATTTGTAACAATATTAACATAACCGTATGGCGCTAGACAGGAGGAAGTGCTATGGAAAGGAAGCAGAGCCTTAGCAATGTTTTTTTTCGTTCACTGAGTAACTTGAACCAAGCTACAGGAGGGAGAAAGTATGGGCCAGGTTAAAGTGACAGAAGTATAACATATTTCATCACGACTCAGTACCGTAATAACGTCGTCTTCTTATTTTCTTTCCATTTCATTTATACCACATACGAACTTTCCCCTCCCCTACATCTGCCTTCCTTCCCCATACCAGTACTTTCATTAGTAATAATATCTGTCTCCTTCCTTCCTTCCTCTTCTTTTTTATAACGTGTTGCTCGGTTATATAACTTCATTTTTACTGTTCTAACTTTTGTGTACCATCTCCCTCTTTGCTAAATGTCATTCTTTTTCCTTTCGTTTATATAGCTTTAATAATTATCATCTTCCTCGATTACATAACTTCCTTATTTTTTTTCTAGTTGTAACCTTTGCGTACCGTCTCTCACTTTGCTAATTATTTGTATTTTTTTTCCTTTCACTTTTCATTTTTATAGCTTGGGTAATTGTCTTCTCCCCCAATTAAACAACGTCCTTTTTACCACGGTATCCATGACACACATACTCCCTCATAGCTGATATTTTTTCCTTTGTGTTTTTCGCATAGCCTGTGCGTGTAATATTTTCCTTGATTTTAGATTTGACATTCCCCTTCTCCACATTATAATTCGTTTCCCATTGACAGCATCGACAACAATCCTTCCTCTCTTTCCTGCCTGCCTATTTAGCATTTCCTTTATAATCGACTGTGCAGTATTCTCCTTACGACTTCAGCCTTTTAGAAGTCTTCCTCATCGCCAACCAGTTTTGCCATCTTCCTTTCCCTTTCAAAATACGTAGTTCCGAGTACTTGCCATTCTCCTCGACCATACAACTTCTTTTTTCCTAGTTCTTGTGGTGTCTTCGACGCTGATAATTTTTGTGCTTACCTATCCTTTCCCAACTTTCTTTTTCTAAACTGTCATTATATCTTTGTTTTTCGTTTGTAGTGCCTGTATAGACTAACTGCCCTTTCCTCTTTCTCTGTCATAGTCATTCGTCTTTTTTTTTACATCTCTCTCTCGTTTTTCATTTTCTTTCTCTCTGTATGGATTATATAATGACCTTTCTCCTTGATTATACAACTTGCTTTTTCTTTTTCAATTTTCCTTTTTTGGTGTGAGTGTTTTATGCATGAAGTAGTTACCTTCTTCCTCGATCATAAATATTCCTTTCATTGTTTCATTCTTCGTTCCCTCTCTATCATGTATAGACTGAATTATTGTCTTTTTCCTCGTTTATATGACTTCCTATGCTTCTTCCCTTCCCACCACAAGCATGACTGTTTTCCAGAATCATAAACCTTGCTTCTACGTACTTCTCTGTTTCATCATTAATTTCCTAGTCATTTTTATGGCTGGAATTATTGTTTTTTCCATATATTATGCACTGTCCTTTGCTTTCTGACTCTCTCCCAGCCCACCGCCACCTCCGTCTCTTCTTCGATCGTAAATCTTTCCCCTCCTTACATCTTTGCTTCGTTATTCATTCCGTCTGTTTTGTTACTCATTACCCTTTCACTTGCATAGACTGAATGATAACCCTTTTTCTCCATTATATATAATCCTCTGCGCCTTCCCTGCCCACCACCACCACCACAATCACCACCACCACCACTAAGCCCTGACGCTGGTGAAAGTTGCGAGTGTCAACCCCTTCCCTCTTCCTTTTTTATGCTCTCTCTCTCTCTCTCTCTCTCTCTCTCTCTCTCTCTCCATATACTGTATACTGTACACCTGTAGGCTATATGAATGTCAGCCTGTCAGTCTATTTGTCCATCTATCTATCTGTTTAGCTGTTTGTATATCTATCATTTTATCCATCTGTCCACCTATCTGTCTGTTGAGCTATCTATCTACCTATCTATCTGTCTGTCTATCCCTCTTACCTGGCACTTATGAGGAACCGAAGCGTAGAACCCATCATGTCGATCATCACAGGTAAAGTTGAATTTGGGGTCAAGGAGGTCAGGGGGCAGCTTGTTGTAGAAGGGGTAGTCGCTGAGGTCGTAGCCAATCAGCTCGTGGGGCAGGTTGGGGTCGTGTTTGTAGTCTATCTGGGGGTTTCCGGTGAGTGGGGGGCGCGTCGACCCCACCGTCTCCCCCTCCCCCTCAGCAGCCCCCTCCCCGCCCCCTCCTGCGCCCTCTCCTTCAGTCTTGGTGGCGGGTTCCTCCTCCTTCTTCTTTATCTGGGCTGATGTCACGGTCAGGAGAAGTAACCCTGTGGACAATTAAACTGAATGTTAGTTATTTTAACCTTGAAATAATTTAGTAACAATGAATAAAGGTCTAAGCATGAAAATCTACTGACACATGAATAAAAATGTATGTTTTGGTAACCATGGGTATCTAGTTACACAGATGCTGAAACTCCTGTTTTTTTTTTTGTTTTTTTTTCCACAAATAGTCGCGAAAGTCTAGTATCATTTATGAACAAAACCGAAGCGAGATTTATATAACCCTGAGAATCTAGTGACAGTGAATAACCGACAGATATATATACAGAGGGAGACAAAAATAAGGGGGGATAAACAATTAAGAATAGAAATGAGAGAGAGAGAGAGAGAGAGAGAGAGAGATATGCAGAGGAAAAAACGAGGGCATTGCTCCTCTTGCGGTACCCCACCCCCGCCATGTCGCCGCCACTATCTCAAACACGCATCTTCTTCAATTATTTAACCCCCTAAAGCCCAGAAGGTGAATATATATCCCATGCTAGTAATCAGAATAAATTTGCATATCTTCTGGTAACAAACAGCAAAAATAAATACTTAAATAAAAATCGCCTGGTAGGGTATTAAAACAGAGACTGTCAGCTGATAATCGAAACATATGTAAAATTTATGTTTAGCGGTAGTTGAAGGAGAGAGAGAGAGAGAGAGAGAGAGAGAGAGAGAGAGAGAGAGAGAGAGAGAGAGAGAGAGAGAGAGAGAGAGTGAGAGAGATTATGGAAGGATATAGAGAAGAAAAAGAGTACAGTTTCAGTTCCACCTCAGACTGCTGTTTTCCCCCTTCGCATCCCCATCTTTCACTCCCATTAAACCGTCCAGTTCCCCCCACCCCACCCTTAGGCATAATTGGGCCGTATTCATAAAGCTTTCTTGAACCGAAGGTGTTTTAGACTGCTTGTTAACACTTTTATGTCCACTCACGCAGCTGCCAAACGCTTCCCATACAATCAGGTGTGAAGATAAAAGTGATAATTATATACACGAGGAAACAAAATTATTCTCAGCGATAATTAACTGCTGTGGAGACCTGTTTATCGTAGAATTTGACCAAGGTCCTTTATAAATACGATCCTTGTATAGCCTGTGGTCTTGCAGTATGAATAGGGAATGTGGCTTTAAAAGAGACGGGAAACCGGGATGGCAGGATGAACACCATACTGTAGCGTCAAGGATAATAGACAGATTGATAGACATACGAAAGATGAGGCAGAGGTTCAGATTTTAAGAGCATGGCTTTGGAGACTTCGTAACAACTCTTACTTGGCGATTTATTCTGCACGTTACACTTCGCTATTCTCCTGTATGAAGCTGATACAAACTCTGCCAGTATTAAAAGATATAATTAAAATGTAATACGCAAAATAAACCGCTATGGAAGAGGAGCTGCGGAATTTCCAGTACCATCTAGAATAAAGCCCAGAGACCCACAAACAGGAGACAGTGGGCTAGGTCTCCCCACCACACAACATCTGACGGTACTGGGGGAGGGGGGAGGGAGTGCACCGCAACGGGTTCCACTACATTACCCACTGCAACCTATTTATATACATACTGGCATAAGGTACAGTACGTCTCTCTCTCTCTCTCAGGTAATGAACAAAATTATACTTGATATTTTAAATGAACTGATAAGTTTTCGCGGGACAAAAATATCACCAAATATCGCTCACAAAATACTCAAATTTCACGCACATGCACACCTACACAGGTACAGTGTGTGTGTGTGTGTGTGTGTGTGTGTGTGTGTGTGTGTACGCCTGATCACGCCAGCCCGACTACTTTCCCTTTCCGTGAGAACCGCAGGCCCGGAGTTTTCGTACAGTACAGTCTAGGCATCTCATCCTTTTCCTCCGAGTTCATCATTTTTCGCTTGTATTCATGATTTTTGTTCAGTTCCCCTCGAAAACAGCCAGCAAGTGATAATTAAGATATATGAATAAACTGGACCTGCGAATAACTTTTAAATCTTGTTTCTTCTTTCTTTTACGTCTGGTACCAAGGTGTTTGTTTACAATTTATAGTCTTCAATGATTCTTTGCGTTGAAACTGTAGATTTTAGTGTTTCTAAGAAGTGGGCAAATCTAGACATTGAACATAAAGAGCACGCGTTAAAATCTTGCCCCCTCCCCTCCCCCCCCCCAAAAAAAAGAGGGGGTCGAGGAAAGTCCAAGAGAATCACGATTATTGAATTAAATGAAAGCAGGGTCACGAAAAGAGCCAATCAGACAAGAACGCGTCACGAATGAGGAGCCAGTGGGAGAGGATAATAGGATCTCGATAAGGACTGGTGATTGTGGTAGTGGTGACGGCAATAGCGACTCTGGTATCTGTGAATGTAATAGTGGTTGTGATAGGGATAGTGAGGGAAGGGGTGATAGTGACTGTAGTAGTGGTGATGAACTGGTGTTGGTGATGCTAGTGACTGCTGTGGAGTTGAGACTGTGACTGTTAAAGATGATGTGATCGTGGTGATTGTGATGGTGATGGTGAGTGAGAGCAGTGGATGGGTAGTGAGTGGTGATTGTGGTGGTGATAGTGAGTGAGAGCAGAAGATGGATAGTGAGTGGTAATTGTGGTGGTTATAGTAAGTGGGAGCAGAGGATGGGCAGTGAGTGGTGATTGTGGTATTCGTAGAGAAGTTAGCTGTGGTGGTAGAGGTGATGGTAGCCGTGGTAGTGGTTGTTCTGGTAAATGGTTACGCTCCGGCGGTCGTAGTAAAGTGAATGTTTGGTGGTTGGCGAAGTGTTGAAAATTGGACTAATAATTAGAGGCACTTATCGTTATGAAAGAGATAATTAGCTGATATAATTAAGGCTGTGGGTTGTTGCTGTATGAATTATTATTATTATTATTATTACGTGAAATGTTAGGATAATTGTAATGGGGGGTAATTTTGGTGAAGGTAGTTTTTGCTGCAGTGGAAACGATGATGCGCGGCCTGGGAAAGAGAGAGAGAGAGAGAGAGAGAGAGAGAGAGAGAGCCGGGAGCCAGAAAATTGTATTGTAATGATACAGTTTCGTTATTTTAATGTCTCTTATAGAAATAGACAGATAGATAGTGATGTACAGGCAGACAGACAGACAAACTGACAGATATACAGTCAGACAGATAGACAGACAGACACACCCTCTTTCCCTGCCTCCCTATCGGGCGAATGAAAGCAAAATGACTTTTATATTTCCGTATCACCTAAGGATGACCTTGACCTCTGACCTTCACAATTAGTCATGCCTTTAGACGAGACAGCCAGCAATTTTGTGTCTTGAGATTTTGCCAGGTGTTCGTGCAAATACCAGGTTAACCCTCTCATGGTCAGGGCAACTCTAGTATTCTATGCCAGACGATTTTATTCAGCTGAGTAAATATAGGAGGCTGGAGTGTTTATATTGTCACCATTGTCTCTGTCATGGTCGCGTCTTCATATGTTTTCTTTCCAGCTAACGCCAAGGATTTTTTTTTTTTCACCTGAGAGTAAGAATGGGAGCCTGGGAGTGTTAATATTTTCACATTGAGTCAGCGCCAGACGATATTATGCAGCTGAGAATGTTAAGAACGCGTTTCAGGAGCACCAGCAACAGCACCAGCATCCTACCCCTAGTTTTCCACTGTTGTAAATGGGGTGGGTGTTATTAAGAATTAGGAAAGATATAAGAAGAATAACTGTCGACAGAATGCTAGTGAAAAATGCCGGTCACCCATTCACTGATCAGTCAAGCATTCAATATTCTTGGTCGCACCGCATTGTGAAACCGTCCAACCTCAACGCAGCAACAACAGTACGGTAATGGCGATGGAACCAGGAATGGACTGTTAATGATGCATATCTTGATGGCGGTAATTGATGCACTGTTACATGTAGGCTAAGGTAACGGTGATGGTGTAACAGGATGAAGGTAACAGCCAGTCCCTTATTTCTTAACAATAACAGCGACAGAAACAAGAATGGGCTATTGATGTTACATATTCTAACGGCAGTAATTGAAGCACTGTTACATGTTTGCTTGAGTAACGATGATGGTGTAACAGGGTAAACGTAATATCCAGTCCTTTATTACCCTCTTCGGCGTGTAGGGTCCCTAGGCTAGGATATTGCAGTCGACAACATTAGTGCAGGAGACCGCCCTACACTTCAGCATTGTACATGACTGAAAGACCTCCAGGAACCTTCAGGAAATTCGAACAGTTACGGGAAAAATACGAATATCAGGCCAAGCCAGTACCCTACCACTTGACCACGGGGCATAGTGGGCGTAATAAAGGCAATGAAATAACATAAGCTCTGCATTTTTTTTTTTCGTCGGCTGTGGGTCATAAACTAGGCCGTCCGTTCCTTCAGTCCCATCATTTCACTTACGCACACCTGATGGCGTCACCCATTTTCAGAAATAACAGTAATAGCAGTAAGAGTAACAGGGAGTATGAGTATGCATAACAGGATTGGCAACAGTAATATCAAGAGCAACAGTAATAACAGCACAACGGTAACAACTATATTAACAGTAAAAATAACAAACCAATATTTAACAGTAAAAATAACAGTGAAATAGCACAACTGACAAAATAACACAATTACTAATAAAAGTAAGACGAGTAACAGCAATAATAATGAGGGTAAAAACAAGAATATCATAAACAGCAGGAGAAATACTACTGTAGAATAATGTATAACTGAGAAAAATAATTTGAATAACAGTAGAACAGCCCAGTTAACAGAAATGTATCACAAGTAACAGTAACAGGAGTAACGGTGATGGTGGCGATGGTTGGTGGCGAGCGTGACAGAGCCTAGGGTGAAAGTGAGCGTGTTGCCTCTCTCTCTCTCTCTCTCTGTAACCTCTTCACCACGAAATATCCCTTCCAAGTTTTCTGACAGTAACAAGAATGAAATATAAAAGACGTTCTCATTCTGAAGAAATGAAGGAAGACTTGTTAAATCTTCACTACCAGGGGACTTCCTTAAGCTGAATAAAATCGTCACGCGGTACCCTTATTAAAAGAGAAAGTCATGACACTGAAAGAATTAACCCCGTCATGGTCAAGACAGCTCTGGTATGCTACCCTAGTCGGACGATTTTATATAGCTGGGTGAGTCATAGGAGCCTCAGTGATAAAAGATCCTCTCTAACCTCTTCACCAGAAATCTCTCGTAAATTGAATAAAATCGTCTGGCTGTAGCAGGAACATAACCTCGCCAGTCTGTGTGTGTGTGTTTTTTTTTTCGTTTTTTACTATTGCTGTGACAGTTTTATTTTGCATGGGAGGTGTTTTTCAAGTTAATGGGTTTACTCGTAGGTATAGCTTTCATTAACGCCTTTCACTACAGCTGAATAAAATCGTCTGGCAGCAGCAGCAAGAATTAAAAAAGAATAAAGGACTGGGGCTGACGGGGTTAATGTTGCTTGAGGCTGTTGCTCGCTGTGTGACTACGGTAAATGTTTTTAAGTGAGGCCATCGTAAGTCGAGTAAATATCTTCTTCCGTATTAGCAGGAACTTTCTTATCTAACTATACATCTTCATTCCTTTGATAAGTGTTCCCGCCCTTTTCTTCTCCCCCTCCTTTGTTACGTGCATTCTTGTTTTTTTTTTTGTTTTTTTTGGGGGGAGGTATTCTTCTATGCCTCCTTTTCTTCCCTCGTCTCTTCGACATACGTTTTTATTTTTATTTTCTCATCTTTGTTTTCCCTCTTTTTGTTGTGTTCCTCTTCTTCCTCTCATTCTAATTATCCATCTTCCTTTAGAAGTGTTTCATTCTTTCTCCTTGCTTCTCTTTGTTATGTATACTTCTGTTCCTCTTCTAGCTCCATCGTGCTGTGTTAAATGTTCTTTCTTCTTTTCTTTATTCCTTCCCACTCGTGTCTGCTAAGTGTTTTCTCTTTCTTCCTTTCTTCCTCATCCCTCATCCACCATTCTCCACCCCACCCTCCATCATCTTTATTCTTCCTCCTTATCCCTCCTACACCTTTTTCCACTTCTCCTTCCCATGTGTTGTTGTTTTTTTCGTCCCTCCTCCACCTCACCATCCACCATCTTTCATCATTTCTCCCTCTTCCCCCTTTCTCCACCTCTCCGTCCACCGTGTTTTATCTCCACCAGCCATCTCCACCACCACCACCCCTCCACTCTGCTCGTAAGACCCTTATCTTAAGCTCACTGCTGTATTCTCACCGTGAAGAAAAGAAATATTAATCTTCTCCCAGGCACCATCTTGTAATAAGTGGGAACTGGTAAGGAAATTCTCTCTCTCTCTCTCTCTCTCTCTCTCTCTCTCTCTCTCTTAGCTAAACTGCATGTCCCCAAGCCCTTTCTAATTATGGCAAAGGACCTTCAGTATGATAACGTCTTTTTTTATTTTAATCAGAACTGGACATTTTAATTTCACCATAAGAAGGACCTTGAGAAGTGAAGAAACCAATAATTTTTTTTGTGTGTGTCCCGGCCAATATATATAAAAAAAAAAATCTACGCTCAAAATATATTCCTCTGGTGATAGAATGAATAAATTACAAAATAAATCATCGTAGTAAAGGGGTCAACTGGTTCCTGTAGTGGGGATGAGATAATAGCACAGGTCGCCCCCTCAGGTCAGGCAACTCCATGTCTTTGCCCTGATCCTGTTTGTAGATGAGCTTACGGTAAAAGGGGTCAGCATATTTGTGTGTGTGTGAGAGAGAGAGAGAGAGAGAGAGAGAGGAGAGTTATATATTATGCAGGTACCAAAACCACACAGACTTAAGGATCTCAGTTAAGTGCTTCTGCCTTATCAGTAAAGCTCGTATTCGTACTATATTCACATTCGCAGAAGAAAATAATAGGACGGAGAGAGAGAGAGAGAGAGAGAGAGAAACTTAAGTGATGCCTGTGTGAAAGAGAAAGGGTTAGGGACAGTGATATATGGGAAGGGATAAGTGAGGTGGGGAAGGGGAAGGGGAAGGGAGGGGAATGGAGGGGTGCGGGTGGTAGGGAAAGCTCTGGTAGGGAGGGGAGAGGAGGGGAGGGGAGGGGAGAGGGAGAGACTAAGAGTGCATAGAGGTTGGGAAGAAGAGTGTGGGAGGTAGGAGGGGGGGGGAAAGGGATGAGGAGGGGGGGATATTCAGCAGGGGAGGGGGAAGGGGAGGGGGCGGTGCAGTCTTGGAAGAAGGGAATATGCTAACCCTTCATTACGAGTCTCTCTCTCTCTCTCTCTCTCTCTCTCTCTCTCTCTCTCTCTCTCTCTCTCTCTTCTGACGCCGGATCCTGTGAGTGGAGATCTAGAAATAAAAAAAAAAGCTCTAATACCATCATCCACAGCCAGGATTCGAATCAGCGCCTGTGCGATGAACTAAAGAGTGGAAAGGGGGAGGGAGGGGCCGAGAGAAAGCGACGATGGAGAGGAAAAAAGAGTGGAGGTGGGGAGGGAGGAGGGCGGGTGGAGCCATCTTCAGTGTCGTAGGGATGGGGGGGTTTGAGAGAGAGAGAGAGAGAGAGAGAGAGAGAGAGAGAGAGAGAGAGAGAATTTAGTACCTCTATTTTGCCATGCGTTCACTTCAGTATTTATATAAGTTACATTTAAAGACGAAGGGAGGGGAGTAGTTGCAGGGGTGAGGCTGGAGGAAAGAGAAAGCAACAGGAGGGGGAGGGAGAAAGAGGAGGAGGAGGAGGAGAAAATGTGGAGCTTAAGAGGATGCCTTAAACAAGATGCAAGAGATTTTTCATCCACCACAAGCCTGCGAACAAATTTATGGGAGCACTGATTTACAATAGTTATCCTTTTACTTGTGTTGTAGGTCTGGGTGGTCTCTCTCTCTCTCTCTCTCTCTCTAGCGCATCATGTCAAAGCGATGTATTCCTCTGTGTCTCACTAGCGATTTTTACATATTCTTCTGTGTTACACCACCGACAGAAGATGCTTACTTTCTGTCTGAGGAGAGAAAGTCTGACCTTCACTAATTTATATCTAGTATTCAAAGACCGGCCATCCCGTCATAGAATCGAACCCGGCTCAGACTTTCTCTCTTCAGACATAACCACATAGCTAACTAGGTAACTGAAAAAGGGTATATAATATTATGGGCTATAAAAGTTTGTATCTTCCCTTCTACTTTGGCGACCATTCAAGTATAGTGACTGTGTTTTGAAGTGAGTAGGACTATCACCACCGCCTCCATCATCATCATCATCAACATCATCAACATCATCATCATCATCATCATCATCATCATCCTTGCATTGTGAATTAAAGCTCCCCTTCTACTTTCTCCATTCTGCTCTGTTGGGTGTTATCTTGTTCCATCCTACCCAGGCAAATTTCAACGTCTCATCCTCACAAAAATTTCATCGTCTCATCCTCACTTCTGGTTATGTGTTTGCCTCTTCCTCACACTCCGTCCCCGGGCTAGAACTGTTCGTCGGAAAACATGATCCTGTCCATATATATATTTCTCAATTTTGACATCGTCGAGAATCGTGAGCATGTTCCACCTCTGATGCCTCACTTTACTCTGACTTGCATTTTTCATTACGAGATCATATTCCCCTATAGTTCTGTGTTATCATCTTGATTAATTACCGGTATCACGTTTGCCATTTTTTTTTATCTTCCTGTGCTTTCATGATTCTTGCTTCTACATTACAAGGGAAGGAGACATTGTATTCTTTACTCCAATGTAAACAGACTACGACACATACACACATATACAGTACGAGTATATCTCTCAGACACTTTTCCAAGTGCTTATATACAGCACAAAAGTCGCCACGTTTCTTTTTCGCTTTTGATTCTGGTGAACAGAATATTAGTACGACTATAAGTCCCTCTTCAGATGTCTGTATAACCTTAAGGTTGTCATGCGTACCGAAAGTAGCCTACTGTGTTCCTTTTATTTTCGTCGAATGTTACTGTTGTCATAAGCAGGATGGGATGTTTTATTTTAATCCCATTCTAAGGTAGCAAATATGATTACGATTACCATGCCAACCAGATTCACTGCCTCCTAGTCTTTCTTCGTGTGGTGTTACATCTAATCCTGTTTTTTATTTTTTATGTGGAATTACGAGCAAGTCTTAGCTGAATATAAAAAGTTCAGATTCCATTCTCTAACAAAGAAGTTAAAAAGTTGACGTGTTCGGATATTCAAATCATTTTTTGTTCCAAGACGCAAGGAAGCATTAAACTCCGCTGTCATTTTCATATTCTCTGACTCGAGGAAATATTGTGCAAACTTTCTCTGCCTGTTAGTGGATGAGAGAGAGAAAGAGAGAGGGGGGGGGAGGACTCGCCGGCATATTATCATTTTTATCACTGTCAGGGAGAGAGAGAGAGAGAGAGAGAGCGAAGGGGAGGGCTTCATATTTCATCCTTTCCCTCACTCTCCGAATATTATCATTTTCCTTCCCCCCTGGTAAAGCATGTCTAACCCTTCATTAACCTCAGCCTTCCCTTCCTACATCCCCTTCCCTCATTCCCTCCATGACCTACAATTCTTCCTTCCTTTTCTGCCTCTCCTCCCTTTCCTCTCCTCCTACCCTTTCTGCCTTTCCTCCCTTTTTCCTCTCTTCCTACCCTTTCTACCTTTCCTTCCTTTCATCTCTCCCTTCTCTCCCAAGTGATGGAGAGGGACGCCTTCCTGTGGTGGCATTGTTTTAAATCTGCAGAAGAAGGGTATGTTTAGCCTGCAATCCACCGAGTTCACGTCCAGATAAGCCAAGAGTAAGCAAAGCACAACAATCTCTCTCTCTCTCTCTCTCTCTCTCTCTCTCTCTCTCTCTCTCTCTCTCTCTCTCTCTCTCATTTTCCCGTCCACTTCCTCTCTTCCTCTTTCCTCTCCCTCCTCCCTTCTCTTCTTGCGCCACACCTCTTCTCTTTCCCTTTCACTCGCTTATCCCTTTCCCTTCTCTGTCTTGTCAGTCTGTCTCTCAGCCCGTCTTCCTTCTGTCAATTTGTGTGTTATAGACGGGAAAAACACAGATAGATCAAAAATAGATAGAAACTTTGATACACGTAGTTTAATAGACAGACCGACAGATACACAGAGACAGATAGATAGACCGACAGACTGACAGCGAGACAGATAAACCAATTCATAAGGAACCACAAGAATAATCGAGTAAAAAAAAAATAATAATCGGCTTACACAATCCTGCTTCAGTAATTTCAGTACAGGTAAGACTATTTCAAATAATAATAATAATAATAATAATAATGATTATGATGATAATAATAATAAATGTAATCAAAATGAAAAAGTACCACCCGAAATCGTTAACGCAAGACAGTTATTAATAATTTCCTTGAAAATAAAACAAAAATTCCAGAAAAGTTACGGGAAGGAAAAAATACATGGGGAAGAGAAAAATATAACGAAAGAGAGAGAGAGAGAGAGAGAGAGAGAGAGAGAGAGAGAGAGAGACCTTGCTGACAGCAAGTGAAAGTGAGAGAGGGGAAGCGTGTGACAGGAGCAAGTGGTTCGCCTGCATTCTGACTCTTATGCCAACCCTTCATAGGTACCAAATTCCAATATTTCACAGTTCTAATCCCTTACCTGCATTTTTAGCCTTACCCCAACTCTCCATAGGGTCCAGAGTCCCCTTTTATGTTCTTTCATGACCCCATCTCAATTTTCATCCGTATGTCTGCTTTCCATACAGTTCGAAATCCCATCTTATATCATTCTAATCATTCTGATAGACTCCCTGTATTTTCACCCTTCTCTCCAAAGATGTCAGAATTCTTTTTTATACCTTTTTATAACCCCATCTGCATTTTCAGCAATATGCCAACCCTCGGAAGCCCCAGATTCCTTTCTTGCACTGTTCTTATACTCTGCTTCCTTGATCGCCCTTGTATCAATCCTTAATAGATGCCATAATCCCTTCTTGAGCCCTTGTGGAATCCTCTATGCATTTTTGCCTTTATGCCAACTTGCTATAGAAGCCAAATTCACTTACTAACCTGTACCTATCGTCTCCATATCTTTTGCCCTTATGCTTACCTTCTACAAGTACCAAAACGCCTTCCTACACCGTCCTGAAACTTAAATGCATTGTGGTCCTTACGCCAACCCTCCACAATAGCCACAATCCCTTGCTACGCGTTTCAATAACTCCTCCCGCCTCTTCGCTCGTATGTCAACTCTCCACAAGAATCAAAATTCCTTCCTACACCCTCCTAGGATTCTCTGAGCATTCCCGCCCTTCCACCAACCCCCCACAAGAACCAAAGTCCCGAACACCCTCGCAGAACGCTAACAAAATACAACCATTAGGTTAGGTAAACATTATGGACAGTTTTTATTGTATTTCCAGGTTACGCAAGAGATGTGTCGACTTACATATGGGTTGTGTTGACGACCTCATAACCGAGATAAAGATATGTTATTTGCAAAGCCAACGCAAGGTCAGTGAGCGCTTTTGCTGTCACTGTTGTTATTTATTTTTTTTATTTACTGGTGGCGATGGCTTTCACGTGTTATTGCTGTTATTGTATATTATTGTTATTGTACTCTGTCATACTGTCTTTATTTAAGTTATTGTACCGGTATCTGTTGTGCTTGTGGATGTTATTGCGTGTTTATTTAATTATTTATTTATTTATTTACTGCCGCTGTATGTATTGCAATCATTATTTTCCCCGTTATTGCTGTTTTTTTTAATCTTTTTAGGCTGTTTAATATTGTTGTGTATTTGAAGATGGAAGGAGGTGTTGTGAGCCAAGAAGAAAATAGATGAAGATGGTAAACAGAAGTGTAAGAACTCGAGGTATATAAGTTTATCCCCGGTAAAAAAGAAGAAGCGTGATTTATATACCATTCTTTCCCCTCTAATTTGCATTTCTTTCCCGTTTTGTTTTTCTTTTTTCATTCTTTCAGTCAAAATATCAAATATATTCCTTGATTTTTTTCCACCTTCTTTAAAACATGGCCGTCTTATCGTGTGACCAATTATCCTCTCACATTTTATTTCTGTTGTTTATGAAATACTAAAAAAAATGATAAATATATACGCATGAGACTAGAGGGATTTAGTTGTTGCAGGAGTAGGTCAAAGACGTTTCTCAGGCCGACTGTTTACATGATGATTTGATGATGGTGATTGCTGCTATTATTATTATTTTTATTATTATTATTATTATTATTATTGTTATTATTATTATTATTATTATTATTAGGATTCTGGGGGCTTGAATGATGAGTGAATGGAAGTGTGGCCTATTTGGATTGGGCAAGTTTGTGCTGTCTGGACATTGCTACTCCTCACCCTGCCCTTGGGTGGGAAAGGAGGTCCGGATGATGATGATGATGATTATTATTATTATGGACGGGATATTCACACTACTCAGATTATCATGAATACTACCGTGGATTCTGTTATCATCACTGTTGATGTTATTACAGTCCCTCACGCGATAGTCTGTCTTTGTTTTCCAGCAAAATATGACGGTAAATATTTACAAACATCAATACAACGGATGCCACTGCCTCACGATATCATTCATCCGTCATTATTAATA
Source organism: Coenobita brevimanus (assembly GCF_032717465.1). Taxonomy (NCBI): domain Eukaryota; kingdom Metazoa; phylum Arthropoda; class Malacostraca; order Decapoda; family Coenobitidae; genus Coenobita; species Coenobita brevimanus. The sequence continues at coordinate 42,755,302 of NC_137031.1, read as the reverse complement.
ATAATAAAAATAGTATTAGTAGCAGTAGTGGTAGTATAGTAGTATTAGTAGCAGTAGTAGTAGTAGTAGTACCTGTAGTAGTAGTGGTAATAGTAGTAGTAGTAGTAATAATGATATGCACACACGATCCATCGCTCCAGTAGTGCTTTCTAAATTGCATTATAAAAAAGGATGGCATTTGCATAAGCTCATTTGCATACAGAGTCCATGCCATTATTCAGAGCTAAAAATGATGCCACTCTCGCCAAGGCATAAATGGCATCACAAATAACAGTTTATTTTTGCATATCTGGTAATAAATAATAACCTGTTCATCCTCTTCACCCCGAGAACGTCTTTTATTCGTTTCTGTTCTCTCCTGACGATTTTATTCTGTTTAACAAAAATCTCAATTATGGGGGGATTAATGAAGGTTCTGTATTAATCTTCTAGCTCATTAAGTCTTTCCTAAGCTGAGTAAAATCGTCTGTTGTTAGGAAGAATAAAATATAGAGTACATCGTGGGGGTGAGAGGGTGAAGTTTGTTTGACTAGGGAGTTTCAGGTAGATTTATTCCTTTCACATCGTTTTGTGTTTATTTCGTCTATCTACTAGGTCTCTCTCTCTCTCTCTCTCTCTCTCTCTCTCTCTCTCTCTCTCTCTCCCCGATAACACCGAGCTTACGAAAGAGACGCTAGGAATGCAGCCAAAAAATATCGAGACTTTGTTGGTGAAAGGAATGTGAGGACGGGACTTGTTTACAGGCGATAGTGTTGATGGAGGTGTTGGCAGTGTCTATGAAGAGTACTAAGGGTGTATCGAAAGCTGTAGGTGTAGTGGTCTTTAGGGTGAAGAAGTGGTGGTTGTGGTAGCTGTGGTGCTGGTGAAGGGTTATGAGAATCGTCTGTCTCTGCATAGGCTATATCAGTCTGTCTGCTCCTCTATTCATCATTTTTCTACCTATCTGTCTACTTGTCTGTCTGTTTGTCTAGATTTTTTTTCCCTTCTGTCATTCTCTTTACCTGAGTTTCATTATGTGAGCAATAAACCTCACCCCATCCCCTCAACTGCTTTTTACGGGTCAAATCCACATGAAGACCGTAACCCACTAGACCACTAGGCGTCTGGAGAAACCTTAACAACTTCATTTTTGCTTTCGACATCATAGGGGTAGCTTTTTTTTTTTTTTTCTTAAGGAAAGGGAGGCTGGGAATTAAAGCCTGTCCAGGTGCATATTGTTCCCCGTCATTGGGTACAAAATACAAACAGAGGCATAAATACAACATCTTCGAGGTTTGCTAGTGGGACAAGGGCAAGGTTAGGTTGGAAAAAATGAGAATAAGGAAGGTGACAGCGCTGCGATTTCACCTTTTCTGTCGCGTTTTCTTTTGGCATATTTTTTCGCCTTCAAGTTCACGTTAATTTACATGAATATTGCCCATATAAGTTCCATTGCTAACTTTGAAGCTGATTTGCTAGTTCTCTTTACTTACATTGTCCATATGAAAATGCAGTGGTATTTTAGAACACTTCTCTGATATATAAGGAGGATCTAATGTATGTTTATTTATGCTGTCTTTCGTGACCCTGTAAAGCTGGCCTTGATAGTGATGGGCTTGTCTGGGTTATGGAGTGGAAAGAGAATAGACAGACCATCAGTATTGTTTCTTACATGTGACTTGATAAAGGTGACTGGAGTGGAAATAGGGAAACATCGTGAATGGAGTGGGTACAGGGCTCTCTCTCTCTCTCTCTCTCTCTCTCTCTCTCTCTCTCTCTCTCTCTCTCTCTCTCTCTCTCTACACACACACACACACACACACACACACACACACACACACACCTGAGGCGTATCTAGGTGTGGTGGTGGTGGTGGTAGTGATAAACTGTGGTGATGTCATGAGGGTGAAGATGATGTTGGTGTTAGTTGATGGTAGTGGTGATGGTGATGATAATACATAGAGTGATGGAACAGTTATGATGATGAAATTCAGGGTGGTAATGAGGACTATGACAGTATGAGCAGTTATGGATATGGTGACAGAGCTGAAGGTGATGAGAGCGAAGCTAGTAGTGATGATGATATTGACAGTGAGGAATAGTGATGAAGATGGAAGTGATGATGAGGGTAATGCAAAATGAGGCTAACAGTGACAGTGTGGTGAAGATTGTGGCGAGTGGTGATGATAAGAGTGATTAAAAGTGAGGCCAGGAATAGTGAAGATGACGATGGTGGTGTGCTGGAGCCCCCACTCTGAAGGTCATGCTAGGTCCACCACAAAAGGAAGCAGGTGGCAATAACACGCCTTGAAGGAGAACACTTTTATTTCTTTTTTTTATTTTTCAGTCCCCCCCTTCTCCTTCGTCGTCTTTTTCTCTTTCCTCCTCCTCCTCCTCCTCCTCCTCTTGATTTCTTCCTTCTCCGGTATCATCCCTTGGGGCAGAACACATTCATTTTAATAGGTTTCATCTTCATCCTCCACTTCTTCCTTCTTCTCCTACTCATTCTCTTTTTCCTCCTCCTTCTCCTCTTCTTTGTCCACTTCATGCCTTGTGAGAGACCACATTATTATACTGTTTTATTTTGCTTCATCGTCATTCAGTTTCTTTCTTTACTTCATTCTCCATCTCTTCTTTCATCTCTGTTCTCCTCCTCCTCTTCATATTTTTCAGTCCCTCCTCCTATTTCCTCTCTATTTATTTTTCTTCCTATCTTCTTCTCTTATTTTATTATATTTTCTTCTTTACTCCTTTCTCTTTTTCTTCTTCTCCGTTTTCTTTCTTCTCCTTTTTTCAGTAACATGTCTTTGGGGGAACAATGTTATTATCATATTTTCTCTCCGTCCACTCCTTCATATTTCTTTTCTCTTCTGTCTTTCTTCTTCTTGCACAAAAAAAAAAAAAAATCGTGATCAAGATTCTTTTATTTTCGTTTTTTTTTTTTTTTTTTTTTTTCAGGCCTTTAATTGAACTTCCCATGTTTTTCTGGGATTTCGTGTTGGTTATCATTTTAGGCTGCTTATAGCGTGGAAGTATATTCACGTTTTTCTAAGAGTTTCGTGTCGTTTTTTTTTACTCTCTCTCTCTCTCTCTCTGTCTCTCTCTCTCTCTGTCTCTCTCTCTCTCTCTCTCTCTCTCTCTCTCTCTCTCTCTCTCTCTCTCATTCGCGAGGCCACCAGACAATTTTACTTTATTCAACGATATTTATGCATGTTTAGTTTGGAGGGAGTTCATTCAAGCCACACCTAGCCCTTGCAGTTTCATACACCTCATGGAAACTTGATATAATCGTTAATAATATCAGTGAAATAATAAGATATCTTCCCTACAGTTTGGGTTTATACATAGTGGAGTGGGGATATACATTATAGTTATTTACTCATAGAAATTTGAGCTGCTGTTGAGAGAGAAAGTGAAGAGCATATCGTAATCTTTCAGGGTGTACTCGCACTTCTCTGGGCAAAGCATTTTCAGTGGGATACGAATCTAGAGGTCCTGCTTGCTGATGGTTGTGGTTGGCAGTGGTGACCATGTGTCTGTGTAGCAGCCGTGGTGTGGTGTTAGGCGGTGGAGGGAATATTTCATACCTTCTGTGTATTCTTACATTTGGCACGACTCAAACTTCCATACCTGCCCATACATTCCACAACCTTTAACTATAGTTCATTGAAGAACAGAATTATATTTACGTGTGATGGAGTGACAGTGAGGAAGTAAAATCAGGTGTGAAAGGGAGTGGGTCATGGCCAAGTGTAATTCTAACGTGGAGTGAAGTGTACATGAGTGAGATGAATATGTGTATGCCACCCATGCTCATGTGGTCCTTGACTAGAACTGCTTTTGCTTCTTGACGAACTTGATATGTATTTGTGGGCTTTATTTACCCTGTACAGAAGTAGAAGATACTGCCAGTACTGGGAGGAGTCGTGCAGGCAGTAATTTACCACTTAAACCTCGGAAAATCTCGGCTTCAGCTCACAAGTACTAACAGTGAAATTTTTACGGAAGAAAGCTACCCACGCATAAACATACACTCAGTTATACACACATAAAAGCACACTCAGTTGCGCTCATAAACACACACACACACACACACACACACACACACACACACACACACACACACACACACACACACACACACACACTAATCAACACTCACATAAACACATACTCAACCAGCCACCTAGGGAGACAAAGGTAAGGGCCACTAAAAAGCTGTCCTAATCTGTAAAAGCCATGAAGGGACGCAAGGCCAGTGGGTAGACAATGGTTGGAGCCCCATGTTCTCCCCTGGGGCCCCCGTTCTGGATGGTGCCTCCCCTGGTGGTAAAAACATGACCCCCCTCCTTCCCTGCAAAAAGCCGTCACCCTCCAAAGCAAAGACTGACGGGCGGGCTGCTGGTTGTGGGTTGGAGGGTGTGTGTGTGTGTGTGTGTGATGCGTGGCAGTGCTTCCTTGTTGTGGGGTAGCTGAGGGGAAGGTGGTAATTGTGTAACAGGTGTGGGAGGGGTGGTTGTTGGCGGGTGTGGAGAAAAAGGGTGAGTATAGGTTTAGAGGGGTGTGTGTGTTTGTGATGATACTTCTTTGTGCAGTATACAAAGGGAAGGTGGTATTTGTGGGACAGGTGTGGGAGAGATGGTCGTGGATAGGTGTAGAAGGGGTGTGCGTGATGGATGATGGTGCATACCTGCTGTGGGGTAGCTGTAGAGAAGGTGACAATTATGCTACAGCTTCCTTGTTCCTCTTTAGGGCAGTTGTGGAACATGAGGTGACGAAGGACCCTTGGAGGTGGGCACATAAAGGGCAGGACACATCTTCCTTGTGTACATAATAGGCTAAATGAGGAACATGTTTAGAATAGAGGCTGGCATAGAATGACATAAGAAAACGGGTGTTATTTTCTTATTATGGTGCAGAAAGACAACTGTGAAAAGATGTAAACAAATGTGGGACATGACAGATGGAAGACAGGTGTGAGGGATATAAAACAGGTGTAGGACAAATGTGGGGACAGACAGGCAGATGTGTAGGACAGGTGTAAGGCAAGAGAGATAGAAAACAGGTGTGGAATAGGCTAAATAAGGGGTAGAACAAGTATAGGACAGGTGTGGAATAGGATAAGTAAAGGACAGGTATAGGAGAGGACAGGTGTGGAATAGGATAAGTAAAGGGCAGAACAGGCATAGGAGAGGACAGGTGTGGAATATGACAGGTGTGGACTGGGTAGCAACACACCCAGGCGGCCATCATCTGACCTTCACAATCACTCCACTTATGAAGAAAAAAAAAAGATTAATAGAAAAAATTGACCGTTAACATTCCTCTATTATTTTGGACCTCTAACGTCCCTCCTTCTTCCTTCTTCCTCTTCCTCAACCCTCCTCCTCCTCCTCCTCCGCTTCCTCTTCCTCCTCCTCCTCCCATTTCTTCCTATACCTCTTTTTCTTCTGGTCTGCCACACCCTCCTCCTTCTCATTTTCGTCTTCCTCATCATCATAATTCTCCTCCTTGTTTTCTTCTTCCTCTTTAAAATAATCCTTTTCCTCTTTACCTCCTTTGCTTCCTTCTTATCCTCCTCCTCAGTCATCTTCCCCATCGCGTTTTTCTTCCTACTTCTGTCCTCCTCCTCCTCCTCCTCCTCATTAATTTTCAAGATATCGAACAGGTTATTTCTTTCAATACAGTAATCTTTTAGTCTTTATTCTTCCTTCCACCCAGCGATTTTATTCAGCTTTGACGTTTTGTAGGGAAGGAGACAAAAAATACCATTAACCCTTTCATTACGAGAGGTCTTCCTTAAGCTGAATAAACCCGTCAAGTGGTGGCAGTAATAAAAATAATAAAGGAATCGGCAAAAGATAATAACAATAAATTAACGAAAAATGAAATGATGAAATAATAAATAATAGTAAAGATAAATTAAATGGATAAAAAAAAAAATCATCACAGTGAAGAAAGGAGAATGACATAATGCTGATAAGGGACAGGTTGAAGAGCAAAAAAAAAAATAATAAAATAAAAATTAATATAAAAAAGTCCCAGGTAGAAAAAACACCTTAGAGATACCTTTCTTTCTGTTATCTTTTTTTTTCTAGGTTAAAAAAAGACTAATTAACATTTTTTTCTAAACTTTCTGACAGGTTTTAATAGGTTGGTATATTTTTTTATTTCTTATATCTACCCACTTATCTATCCCTCCTCCTGTTTTCCATCATCATCATTAACTTCTCTTCCATCCCCATGCACTGACAACATCATCAACCTTACATCCTCCTCCTTCTCCTCCTCCTCCTCCTCTTCCTCCTCCTTCTCCTCCTCCTCCTCCTTATCATCATCATCATCATCATCATCATTTACCCCACCTCCTCCTTGTTGTCCTCTCCCCACTCCCTTCCTTATCTTCTCCTCTTTCTTCTTTCATCACTCAGCCCTTCTCCCCTCCCTCCCTTCCCTCCTACCCTTCCATTAAGCAGGAGACCAAGGCTATTGGGTGTGCCTGCTGACCGCTGGCAAGCAGGCAAGCAGGCAGGGAAAAAGTAGCAGTCAAACCCTTCAGCGTGTCTGCTTTCTCTCGTTACTGTTTCCACCAGGCAATTTTCCTTCAGTTTAGGGATGCTTTTCAGGTTGGGGGTATTAGATGTTTCACTGATCCCTTCACTGCTTCTCTTCCACTCCACCGGGCGATTTCTCTTGTGTTGCGGGTACGGCTTAGTCAGCGTTATCAGTGTTTCTCCTGCATAATTTATTCATTGCCTACTTCCACGCCCACAACAGCAGACTGAGCCGTACCCGCAACATACAAGATACAGCCAGGGAGAGGAAAGAGGGAAGGCAGAAAGGTGAGCAGTAGAATTTATTAAGAGCAATTAAGGCAGGAGATAAACAGAAAGACAGAAAAACGGGAGAAAGAGGAGAAAGGCAGGCAGGTAAGAATCAAGCAGGTGGATTCATTAAGTGAGGCAGGCAAGATGCAGGCAGATAGATGAGGATGCAGAAGGGAGAGGAGAAGGAAGGAAGGCAGGTGTGTGGGGAGAGGGGCTAGTGTCGTATTTCTGAGTGGCGTAGGAGGCTCCATAGCACTTCTTCCTCAACGATTTATTTAGCATACAACACCTCAACATTCAACCGTGTGTCAGTCATGGCGTTTCAGTATCGGTATAGTGTCCGTCAGCAACATACGAGAAGATAATGACATGTAGTGTGCAGGATAAATCGCAAAGAGGTGTTTCTCAAAAGCCACTGGAAATACAGAAGACAGGAAGTAAGGCAGGCAGGAGGGCAAGTAGGAAGGCCGTCAGACAGTCATGTAAGTAGGAAGGGTACCAAATAGGAGGGGTGCCAGATGGGAAGCGTGCCAAGGAAAGGAGGGTAGGGACGCAGGTAGGAGATTATGTGAGTGACGTAACAATAGCTCATAAATGTAGCTGTGGTGGCGGCCTGTGTCTTTGTGCACAAGGCCACTCCACTTCCTATTTCATATCACACTCCTCCAGCTTCACTCATACTAATTCCCAATTATTACTCTCATTCTTCTTATTCTTATTGACCCGTTTCTCCTTCTTCTCTGTTCTTGTTCCCTATTTTAACTCCTTTATTCTTTTTCCTTCATGCGTACTTCTCCACCATCACCTCCTTCATCATTCTTTCTCGGTCCTTCTCATCTTTACTTTTGCATATTTATTGCAGCGTTACTCCGCCATTTAAGTCTCTCCTGAATATTTACTACCCACCATCATCATTCTCTCTCTCTCTCTCTCTCTCTCTCTCTCTCTCTCTCTCTCTCTCCTCTTCTCTTCTCTTCTCTTCTCTTCTCTTCTCTCTCGTTGTCCTTGAATAAGTAATCAAAGCCGTCTCGAAAACAAATGGACCCACGAACGCTGAAAATAAATCCGGATCAGTGTAATTTGAGTCCGCATGTAAACGAACTGGATTTGCGGGACGTCGTGTGAGTGAGAATAATGACACCACCAGCTAGAATAACTGGATTTTGATTGTGTGATTGATTTTGATGATGATGGCGGTTACGGTGCGGTGTGGTGACGGTGGTAATTTTTCATGAGGAGGAGGATTTAGTCTACCGAGCGATAATTTATTCTCATGATGGTTATAATGGTGTAATAAATTAATGCTGATTTAGACTAACGATGGTGTTAATTTGGGCTGGTGCTGTAGTGATAAATTAGCCTCGCGATGGATATAACTGAAGCTTGTAAGGACTGTAAATTGGACTGGTGTTGACTGATAGTTTGGTTTTGTGGTGATAATGATACTCTAATCTGGTGATGGTGACAGCTCAGTTTAGTGATGGGGATAGTTTAATCTGATCATGGTGGTGATACAGACTATGACATGAACTAAGCAAAATATGACTTGAAATATTAGGGGTATGATTGCTGGGATATAACTTGAACTGGGTAGGACATGAAGTGACTAAGATATGACTTGAAATGACTAAGATTTTACTTGAATTGACTGGGGTATAATTTTAAGTGGCCTCATTGTGACATGGGGATGTGATGGGGACTGGGAGCGGCAGCATTATGGCTTCGACTGGTATACGTGGCGGCGGTGACATGAACTAACCCGGGTTGACCTTGGCGCCGTCAGGGGACACACACAAGCTCAAGGGTAACTAACTCGAATATTTCCCAGAACCACCGCCAGAGGAACGTCCGGGTACATGGCCGTCTCACCTTTAATACCCAAACCCTTCGCACTCACTCACCTCAACCAGAAATTACAACTTTACCTGAACGTGATAAATCAGGAAATGTCAAGCTGATATTATATACAGGAAATGATAATAATTATTGTGGGTTATATTACTGTAACAGCTGACTAGCATCTGTTACACTGAAAACACTCTCACTCATCTCAACCGGGAATTATTATTTTACCTGAACATAGGTGAATCAGGAAGTGCCAAGGTTGATAATGTGTGCTGGAGTAAGGATTAACTGGTATATATTTTCTGTAAGTGTGGACAAATGGACCCGACCTTATCACTCTCCCCACTCGCCCAGCTCAACCGGGAATTACTATTTTATCTGAGCCGGGGTAAATCAGGACATGCCATGGATGAAATTATGTGGAGGAACAGGAATAATTTCGGCTGTATGAAGATACTGGGTAACCAGCGACTGTGACAATGAAAAGACCAACCTTTCTCTCATATCAACCGGGAATTATTATTTTACTTCCCCTCGGGTGAATCAGGAGGTGTCAAGTTTGATAATGCGTGCAGGATCAGGGGATGATTGGGATTATATTGCTACGACAAGGAAAACATCCAGTCCCTTCCCTGACCTGGGGTAAATGAGGGAGTGACTAGTCTGATATTACGAGCGGGAACTTAGAATAATTAGCATGATTTCACTGTAGCTACATGGTAACTAACTACTGTGGCAATGAAAGAACCCCTTCTCTTCACTCGTTTCAAACCGGGTTTATTTTAATGGAGCTAGGGTAAGTCATGAAATGCCAAGGCTGAGATGATGTGCATGACCAGGAAATGAGTGATTAGTTGTAATGTTATACCTGACGTAATTGAACGAAGCTGATATTTCGTCCGACAACTAAGAATTTTTTAGAGTTTATTGCTCCATCTGGAATGATATTACTTCAGGTAGAGCAAATCAGGAAGTTTCAGACCTTTGTTTCAGACCTAAATATTGTTAAAGTTTACTCAAAACTTGAATAATTTTACTTCAAGTGGTATAAATCAAGAAGTGTCAGATCTAAATATTATAGAGATTTTAGTACTCAGTCGTAATGTTTTTACTTCAGGTTTAGTAAATCAGGAAGTCTCAAGGGTGATTACAATGTATGAGAACTGGGAATCACAGATGCTACAGTCTTACAGTGCTGGTGACTAGCGATTGTGACAACGAATACACCCAGATACAATCACTCACATCACTTCCCTTAACCGGATGTTATTTTACCTGAATTAGAGTAAATCAGGAGGTGCCCAGGTTGATAATACGAAAGAGAACTTGGAATTATTCTGGCTACATTATTCATTCAGGCATAAAGTTACCTGAACTATATAATCAAGAAATGCCAAGGCTTAAGTGCAGCAACTGAACTCTACTGGTCTTATGTCCCTATAATGGTTGCATATTTGTTTATTTACGTATATCCTCATGTTGCAAATTTCGACAGATCTAGAACTTCAGAACTAATTGGATGGGCACGCAAAAGAGTACATCTGTGTGGCACACCGAACAATTGGGTGTTTCAGGCTGGGCCAATCTCCGTATTTCGAGGGTAAATCTTTAATATTCTGTTTTCTTTTATATTGAGAGTATAATCAGTTCCTGACTTCGTCATCGTTTCATCAAAATTCAAGACTTTCGTCCTTGTGCGAATAGGCCCACTCCACAGTTTTCCATCAATAGCCCATAATTAGTTTTTTCTGTAAACCAGTGGATTGTCGGACAGACAGATGGAAAGAGAGATAGGCAGACAGACAGTTGGACAGAGAGATAGACAGACAGACAGATGAACAGTGAGATAGACAGACAGACAGACAGAGGTGGCAGCATAATCTTCGCCAAGACAGAAGCAGTCTCAGTGCTGAATTCTAAATTGGCAACCTTGATATCCAGTTAAACAATTTTTGCCGTACTGTCTTCGTGTATTATTTCGTGTATTGTTGAGGCAGTCTGACCTTCTTAGGAATAAAAGAGAAGAAAAGGGGCCTTCATGGTGATAGAATTACTTTACCAATGACCATGAAAGACTGTCTTGAATTGCAATACTAATTCAGCCCGAACATGTCTTTGCTACAAGATATTTATGGGACTTGCATATAAGCAGTCTTATACACCCACTCACTTTCTATGGACGAGGTTGATTATTTAACTCAGGCATCACAAATCAATTTGGTTCAGCAGGGGAAAACTTTCATAGCTAAAGGTTAAAAAACTGTCACGACATACTCTTGCAACACTCTGCACTCCTCACGCGAACAGTAGCGGAGATTTGACCTAAATAAAATACTCAGGTGTGTCCAAGGAAGAGAAATAGTTAAGACCAAGAAAGTTTGTTTATATGAAACCAGGAACTTGGGGTGTCATTGTGAAGGTGGGAACACTGAGAGCGGAGTCCCTATACCAAGACGGTCAGTGTCAGAGGTTTTGTTTACATTGCGAGGGCGGGGCGTGGGAGCGTCTTCGGCACCGTGAATAATATTGTTTCCTGATGATACAAGTTCTTTATTTTACGAGTGCATTTCTCTTGTACACTTACCCGTCCCTTATTGTGAAGGAAGATACACAGAGCAAAAAGTCCCTATACCAAGACAGTTTCAAAAGGTTCTGTTTACAGAGCGAGGGCAGAGTGTGGACGCGTCTTTGGTAAAGTGAATAATATCAGTATCAAGGCGTAAAATTTTCACTTTATGAATGAAACTCTCCCATTTAAATTGTTACGTATTAAACGAAGTGTAGTTGTCAGTTTAGGCACACTGGAATATTCCCTAGATATTGTCACACACACACACACACACACACACCACAAAGTTCCTTGAAGTATCTTTCTTTTCACGAAGGACTAAAGGAAATGATAATGCAGAATCTTCCCCTGTGTCTTATCCTTCCGGCGAGAAACAAATTATAGTTTCAGAAGGAAATTACTGTAAGTTCTATCTCAGCCCTGGGTCCTAATTTTTGCACCGCACCGAAGCGTCTGTGGGAACGAAGTCTTGCCTCGCTGCCATCTTCCTGTGTTTATCCTCACTTTTTCTTCCTGCATTTTTCACGTAGTTATTTCTCTCTCTCTCTCTCTCTCTCTCTCTCATAATTCATTTTCTCTTCTTTCTTCTCCTTCTCCTTGCTTTTTTTCTCTTCTCCTTCCCACTTCTTCTTGCTTTCCTACCCTTATCTTCGACTGATAATTACATACTACTATCTTCTCTATATTAAACAGCTTAGAAAGGAACATCAAGTCTATAGATATATACTGTACTTTTCTGTGTCCTCCTTCCTTTTCCTCCTCCTCCGCCTCCCCCTCCTGCTATTTACTTTCCTTTGTCCTCTTCTTCTTCTTCTTCTTCCTCCTCCTCCTCCTCCTCCTCCTCCTCCTCCTCCTCCTCCTCCTCCTCCTCCTCCTCCTCAGTTACCTGGCTTGCAGACGTGACTGGGATACGCTTAAACACACTTAACTGTTAGAACTTGAAGTCAGTCACTAACCTTGACTAACTGTGACTACTTCTCTCTCTCTCTCTCTCTCTCTCTCTCTCTCTCTCTCTCTCTCTCTCTCTATTGTGTGTGTGTGTGTGTGTGTGTGTGTGTGTGTGTGTGTGTGTGTGTGTGTGTGTGTGTGTGTGTGTGTGTGTGTAAGTACTTGCACGTGTTTGACCCTGTATGTGTGTGTGTGTGTGTGTGTGTGTGTGTGTGTGAATATCCCACCTGTCTATCTGTCTGTCTGTTCCTCCCCTTCACCGCCACCCCACTCAGTGTCCATGGCCCCTTCATAAGCACAACCACTCCCCACCCCTACGGCACATCACAATATCCCCACTGCCTCCCCTCCCCACCACACCCACAGTATTCTCTTGCTTACACC
>NC_137031.1:42560250-42735250 GCF_032717465.1 Coenobita brevimanus | reverse complement strand
GAGAAGATGAGGAAACACTGGAGTGATGATGTTGGTGGAAATGGTGAAGATGTGGGATTGGGACACAGTGATACTCGGAAGATGGGTAAAAGAATAATACTGAAGGAGAGGGGAATAAAACGATGGGTTAGATAATACGGCTTTAGATAAATTTTTGAAGGTTGCGAACATCTTAACCCAATAGTTATTTAAACCCCTTCATTACGAAAATTCTCCCCATGAGCGGAAAATAGACGATAGCAAGAATGAAAGAAAAAATACGTAATCGTCCTGGAGGAGTTTATGGAGATGGATTTCAACCCCCTTACAGAGTTCCCCACTAAGCTGAATAAAATCGTCTGGCAGCAGCAACAATAACAAAAATGACGACACTGCATTGAGTAACAAAGCCTTTTATTTATTTATTTATTTATTTATTTCGGCATAGAGTTAGACTAGGTAAAAACAGTGCCTTTAATAAAACAATTTTTTTTTTTTCCAGTGCGGAATAAATCATTTGATGGACCGTAGATTTAAAAATATAAATTGTTATCGCCGTGAAATTACTAATGGAAGTTGCTTTTATCCTCTACAATCCGACAGATCTCCTCAAAACTAAAAGAAAGAAAAAAAAAAAGAAACTGCAGTTGGCTTGTGTAAAAAATAATAATGGAAATGAAGGGATAAAGCCTGTTGAAGGAGAGGCCAAGGACAGAGGGGCAGTGAAGGATAAGTGTGTGTGTGTGTGTGTGTGTGTGTGTGTGTGTGTGTGTGTGTGTGTGTGTGTCAGAGAGAGAGAGGGGTTGAACACACACACACACACACACACACACACACACACACACACACACACACACACACACACACACACACACACACACACACACACACACACACACACACACACACACACACACACAGAATCTGAGTAAGACTGTGAAAGAAGACAAAAGAAGTGGAGACTGAAGGAGTGAGAGTGAAAGTAAAGATAAAACGATCAATATAAAGTGATAAACGAGGAATAAAGATGGAAGAATATAAAAAGGAAGAGAGTGGAATAAGAAAAGGATAGTGAGGAGGGACGGAGGGAAAGGAAAAAATAAAACACTGAGGCAGGGTAAAAAGGAGGGTGGAAGAAGGATGATTAAAGATAAGAGGGAATGGAATGGAGGGAATGAAGGAGGGGATGGAGGGAAATGAGGAAACAGGGAGGGATGGGAGGAGGAAGGACAAGTAAGAAAGAGGGACCAGGAGGAAGGTAGGAGCGGAGAATAGGGAAAGGGGGAGGGAGGGAAGAGAAGAGGGAGGGACGGAAGGACAGGGAGAGGGAGGGACTGAAGGACAAGGGGAGGGAGGGAAGAGAAGCACAGGGAGGTAGGGAAGGAAGGACAAGGCAGAAGAGGTGTAGGGCAGGTGAGCTTTGGAAGGAAACACCAGGTAACGGGTTATGGACGTCCTCTCTCTCTCTCTCTCTCTCTCTCTCTCTCTCTCTCTCTCTCTCTCTTTCACACACACACACACACACACACACACACACACACACACACACACACACACACACACACACACACACACACACACACACACACACACACACACACACACACACACACACACACACACACACACACACACGCATCATGAGCCCTGTACTAACCATACAAGAAAGTCGGAAAACACACCAATAATATATCTGTCTAGCCTTCTATTGACAGACGCTTAAATCCAGAGTTAATTAAAGGTGACCACGATAAAGGTGCCTCCAGGTGAGAAAATAAGTTCCTACCTCCTAATTATCTTTCTGTCTACCTGAGGACCTTTTGCGACAGTCAGGATCGAACAGATCTTTCGGAATGCAATCCAGTGTCTCTTCACCCACATACGCCTATACCCGCCCACATCCCTACCCACACCTCCGTTTCTACCCGCCTACACCTTTACCCACACATACCCTAGCCCACATAATTCTCTTGCATCCAGACTCCTACCCACACTAACCCCTCTTCCTAGCCACACACCCACACCCCTACCCACACAATCCCCACATGCAAACTCCTATCCACACCTCCCCCTCTACCTACCCACACATCCACCACCCTATCCATACAGTCCCCTCCCACGCAAAGTTGTACCCACACCTTCACCTCTACCTAGTCACACACTTAACCACCTCCACACACAAGCATACCCACATCCCAACTTCTACCCACACACCCCTATGCTTACCTAGCTCCTACCCACCCACACCCCACACACAACTCCACCCACACCCTTACCCACACCTCCCTATCTGCCCACCCTCCCACCCCCACCAAGCACATTATCAAGGACTTCTTTACTGTTTATCACTAAGTTAAAGGTCAGGAACGTCCACTTCTCTTTACGTAATAATAATAATGCTGCTTGATCTCTGGTAACTGTATAGCGGACTGGACTTGGCTTCCTGTTGAGAGAGAGAGAGAGAGAGAGAGAGAGAGAGAGAGAGGGGGGGGGTTTACAGACGGACGGACTGACAGAGAAACAAATTGAGACAAACATAACGTAAAACAGGAAGGTAGACAGACCAATTCAGACAAAATTATGTATAAAACAGGAAGGTAGACAGACCAATTCAGACAAAATTATGTATAAATGAGAGAGAGAGAGAGAGAGAGAGAGAGAAATGGAAACATCAGGTGAAATATTTGCGAAGTGTTTTCCTCCCTTCAAAGTCAAGTTTCAATTTGCATGACAGTCACGAACGTCATGCACTCTTTCACTATTATTCAGCGTTTTCTCCATGGACAAGCAGAAAAATAACAAACTAACGAATAAGCACAAAAGAGTGGCTTATATTACTGCGGTAAATATTATGATTATTAATATTCATCTTTTTATATATGTCTTATGCCTGTTTTGTATTCTACCCATTGAAATAGGAGGAAAATGGGTGATGATGATGATGATGATGATCAGAAGGAGGACACACACACACACACACACACACACACACACACACACACACACACGGTCATGAACCTACTCAACCACATGAATTATCGTGTCATGAGTGTGGGGACCCTGAGGTAGTCATGATAGCCCCTGAAGCAGTGTGTGTGTGTGTGTGTGTGTGTGTGTGTGTGTGTGTGTGTGTGTGTGTGTGTGTGTGACTAAGCTTGACAGTCTGTGGTAAATGTATGTAACTATGCAAATGTAAGCATGAGATACAGCATAGTCCATTGTGCATAATAAAATGCAAGTGTGTGTTTGTGTGTGTGTGTGTGTGTGTGTGTGTGTGTGTGTGTGTGTGTGTGAGAGAGAGAGAGAGAGAGAGAGAGAGAGAGGGAGGGGGGGGAAGGGGGCTCTTAAGCAATCTTGAACAACCTGTAGCCTCACCCCGAGAGATAGGTGGGTGTGGGAGAGGCAGTAGAGATGAGAAAATTATGATAAAAATAAGAAAGGAGAAAGCAGACTGATAGAAGGAGAGAGATGACTATGAAGGCATACAGGTAGAAAGATAAAGAGGGTGATAGGATGATAAGAAATTACAGGTAAGGAGGTGATTATAAAATATATATGTAGGACAGATAAATGTACCATAGATAAATGAACAGATAAGAAATAGACGGATAGGAAAGGAAATAAGAAGCTAGAGACATACAGACACTAATAAGAGAGAAGCAGATAGGGAGGAAGAAAAGGAATTACAGATACAACAGATAAGAAAGAGGTGAATAAGCAGGAACACAATAAAATAAGGAAATACTCATGTAAAGATAACAGCAGAAAGACGTTCAGTGGCGTCCGTGCCTTGGCTATGCCGTACTTAATTTAAACTTCCTTAAACCACCTCTGTGTCCTTGTCCTTTGACGTACTTTCCCCAAATTAAATCACGTCATCCTTGAACCAATACGAACAACCATACAATTGCCATCATGATCTTTTAGTTTATTTTGCATGTTTTTTTTTTTTTTCGAAGGTAAACAAACAACCATTTTCACCGTGGAGGTAAGAAAAAGTAACACGTAGAAGAATGGAGTACACAGGAAAAAGAGAAGCACAAGAAGAAAAGTGAGGAAGAGAGAGAGAGAGAGAGAGAGAGAGAGAGAGAGAGAGAGAGAGAGGGAGGGAGGGAGGGAGAGAGAAGGCTGGTCTAGGGTGAATGTTGCTCACCTTGTAGGTTGCTTAGATAACTTGCAATCCCACTCCACGTATCCACCTGCTCCCTCTCATCCACCTACACACCCTCTCACCCACCTACACGTCCCTCTCACCCACTTAGACAATCCTCTCACCCACTTAGACAATCCTCTCACCCACTTATACACTCCTCTCACTCACCTAAACACCCCTCTCACCCACCTACAAACCCCATTCACCCACCTACACACCCTGTTACCCACCTACACACCCCTCTCACCCACCTACACACCCCTCTCACCCACCTACATACCCCTTTCACCCACCTACATACCCCTCTTACTTCCCTACACACCCCTTTTACCCACCTGCACACCGTTCTCTCCCACTCATGCACCCTTCACCCACTTACACCCACTTAAACACCCCCCTAACCCACCTACGAACCACCTCTTAACCAGTTACTTCATTTCTCCCATTCCTTTATTCCCTTCACTGTTTTTTTCTCTATGTAGGGGTCAGTGAAGGCTCTACATAACCTCTCCAGCTCGAAATGCGTCTCTTAAGATGAGTAAAATCGTCTGGTAAAAGCAGGGTTAGATTATGAGACGTTGTTGTTGCAAAGGCCTCTTCACCGCGAGTTTTTTTTTTTTAACTGAATAAAATCGTCTGGCTATAGGAAGAATGAAACGAAGAAGTATATTAATTTTGAAAAGGTGATAGTATTGGACAGAGGAACCCCTTTACTCTCAAGCCCACTCATAACCCACTTCTCCCCACCTCCCCTGCAAGTCTCCTCCCTTCATTGCAATTCTCCCCACCTCCTCTACAAGTCTCCTCCCTTCACCCCATTCCTCCCTGTCTCCCCTGCAAGTCTCCTTCCATCATCCCAGCCCTCTCCACCATTTTTGCATGTCACCTCCCTTTATCCTTATCCCGCACCTCACCACCAAGTCTCCTTCCTTATCATATACAGTACCTCCGGACCTCCCCTACAAGTCTCCTCCCTTTCTCCATTTCCCTCTCCCTTCACCCGTCTCGCCGCATCAGCCTTTCCCTTCTCGTATCACCGGCCCATTCCCTCCCTCCTGCAGTCCTTCCCACTACACGCAAGTCCACTCACCACCATGCGTCCAGTCACCACCATGTACCCAATCACAAGCATATTATTCCACTTAGCTTCACCCCACTCCATCCACCCCTGCTCATTATCATCCCGCTCTACACTACAGTACGTTCACTATAACTTGACAAAGATCCCTGACCTCTTTCAGCTCAGCTGATGGCCAAGTGTTGTCAGACTGGAGAAGTAATTTGACTATATACACTCTTTTTACTTTCACTTGGTCTGAAATTGCCGTCTCTCCATCTTGAATTCTATAAGGGGAGTTAACGCAGGAATACGGTGCTGGTCACGAAGAAATGCTATGTAAAGGATGTAGAGCCTTAGCATTGTCTTTTTCTGCCAGTGAGCTGCAGGAATTGTGCTGCAAAAGAACGAAAACCTGGGCCAAGTTAAGATGAAACGAGTATAGTAGCCAAGGAGACTCATTCGTACCTCATAAGTTGTACGTCCCAGTTTCGTCAAATGAAAATCAACTGACTAAGCCACTTTCATCACCTGCACCCCTCTCACCACTCCACTCAACACCTCCTCAGGTCAGCCCACTCCACTCCCCACTGTTATTACCCTACTCTAAGTCTGTCTACCATCACCCCACTCATCACCACCCCATTCCAACCACCCCCACAATCACTCCACTCCAACCACCCCCACCACCACTCCATTCCATCCACCCTCACCAACATTGTACTCCAAGTACGCCCACTCAGCCCACACCCCACTCCAAACACCCACTCTGCCTACGTCCCACTCCACCCACCCTCGCACACACCCTCTTACTTTCTTTTGACCACAGGGCGGGATCAAGAACGTGACCTGGGCGATGTTACTGTTTGTTTTAGTCTGTTTGGTCCTGTTGCTGTCGCTGTTGTTCTCTTCTGTTCGTCCTTTCGTTGCCTGTGTTCTCCTGTTGTGATCTTCTTGTTCTGTTGGCCTTGTGTGTGGCTGTTGTTCTTCCCGTAGCTAGTAGTGAGTTTCTCATTTGTTACAGTCACCTTCTTCTGCTTTGCTTTTTTTCTTTGCGTGTGTGTGCGTCTCTCTCTCTCTCTCTCTCTCTCTCTCTCACATTCCTTGTCCCTGCTAGCCTTGTACTATTATCCTCCGTTCAGTTACCTGTTCTTGTACGTACCTGAGTTCACCTGCCGGACGTAATGAACAAGTTTCCGATTTTATTTTTGATTTTAACATTTAGTGGCCTTGCATTTACTACCCTGTTTATTTTTATTTCTTGTTCTTCAGTTGAGAGAGAGAGAGAGAGAGAGAGAGAGAGAGAGAGAGAGAGAGAGAGAGGAGGGAGGGAAGTTGTAAAATAAAAGCTATGTTTTTTTATGATTCTCTGTAGTGAATAATTAACTCCCTTATGGTCGGGACAACTTTAGTATTCTATTCCAGTTAACCCCAGACGAATTTATTCAGCTGAGTGAGCCATAGGAGCCTGACAGTGATAATATTTTCACCGTTAACCCTTACATGGCCTGGAGAACTCTATTATCTATTCCAATTTACACCAGACGATTTTATTCCACGGAGAGAGAATCAAAAGAGCATGACATGACTAAAATATTTTCTTGTGAATAATTCCTCTCATGGAAATTCTGATTATTATCGCGTAGCCCACTGGAATTGTTTTAAATTACACTGCGAATAAAATCTCACGTAAAGTAATATTTTTTTTTTATAATCAAGGCTAAATCATTATAAATATTAAGTAACTGATCTCACATAATTTCTATTGTTTTTTTTCCTAGTCTTAACTTCTGTCGTTTTTTACAATGAATTGCTGAGCTCCTGTCATTACTAAATTCATATGCATAATCCTGCAAATTTATTCATGGCAGTTTTAAGCCCTTTGACTGCCAGTATTCTCTCAGTTAAGCACAATCATTTAGTGTTTGCCCGAATAAGATATCATAGTCCATGCATACCAATGACAGACGTCAAGACATCTGTCTACCTGTCTATCTACCTATCTTTATACAGTCCGCCTATCCGTGTAACTTTCTATTTGTTAACCGGTTCGGAGCGGCTTTAACAAGAATAGTTGACTGGAAAACATTTGGTGCTTCTGCTTGTTGATGATGCGCCAGGTGAAGAGAACATGAGCGCGCACGCGCACACACACATCCATTTCTCTCTCTCTCTCTCTCTCTCTCTCTCTCTCTCTCTCTCATTAAGCTGGTTGAGCTTTATGGAGTGGTAACAGTACTTCAGGTTGCTTGTGACCTTCCTCATCCCTCCCTCACCCTCCCCTCTCCCGTCCCTCTCTACCTCCCCTTCCCACTCCCCGTCCCCCTCCCCCTCCCACTCCTCGTCCCCCTCCCCCTCCCCTTCCTCCTCCCGCTCCCCTTCCCCCTCCCCTTCCTCCTCCCCCTCCTCTTCCCCTTCCCCCTAGCTTCTCTCCACTCCCCTCTGGCTTCCTCCTATCCATCCCCTGGTCCCCTTCCCATCCACCCTCTGCCCACTCCTATTCCCCCTCCCACTCCCAGTTCTATCTCCGTCCCATTTCTTTTCTTTTTTTCTCATCTTTGCTTCTCTTCTTTCTCCCTCTCTACTTCTTCCCTCCTCTCTTTCCCTTCTAGTCCTCCCTCTTCTTCCTTGCACAGCCTCCTCTCTTTTCATTATCCACCTTCTTTTCCCCCTCTCCTTTCTCTCCTTACCTTCTTCTTCATTATCCTCTTCTCTTTTCCCCTTCCTTCTCCTCTCCTCATCATCTTTGTTCCTCTCTCCTCTTTATCCTCTTAGTCTTTTCCCCCATCCTTCTTTCACCACTCTTATTTAATATTCCTTTACCCCCTACCTGTTTCATTCCTGCTTTCTACCGGTATCCTTTATTCCCCTTTTATTTTCATTCTGCTGACCTTCCCATTTTTCAGAGTACGACCCCCCCCGCCAAAAATAAAGAAGAAAAACTAAACATACACGTTATCTTTCTCTTTTAACAGCCCCGAATATAAATACTGATCCACTTCATCAATATCTATAGCGAGACATTGACCAGTTACCTTCGAAACCCAGTGAGGAGGCATATGGAGCAGAAGCAGCGTTTCCAGAATATTATGTCTGATTTTCACAGTTGTTCGATCAAAAACTGGAGCGATATTACTCTCCGCGACTGTACCCCAAACTGAGAATGTATATCCATTGGTTCACTCACCGACTAATCCAGCCAACCACAGCCACCGCGGCACCATGGTTACCTGTACGGAGAGAGAGAAGATCATTAATTAAAGGTGAGGCATCTGGAAAACAATTAGAAACAATCAGAGCAATGGGTTTGAACAGGTAAGGGGTAATAGTTCACTACTAGGGTATTTAAAAGTAAGAGTACTAGATCATATACTGTACTTTTAAATATAGTCAGAGAAATAACAAGTAAAAAATAAAAATAATCTGTTACATTTCTTTAAGACTGGCACAATAACTCAGGGTTGTCCAGACGTTTTTTTCATAGGTAAAATAAATATGTCGTATGATATTATTTTATTCTGGCCAGCGCCGAATGAGGAAAACAATCAGCGGTCAATTATCTGCAAAAAATCACTCTTACTTTGTTGAAATAGACAAGAGGATATCACACACACTAGCACGCGCGCGGACATTACTACCGCCACAATCACCACTACAACCACCACCGTCATCATCACCACCACCATTACATCACATTGTAGCATTCACACATCGGTTACGCAATGTCAATAAGAGTGTTCCACATCTAACGCCGTACAGGTATAAGCTAGTAATCAAACAGCGGTCAGTAGTTCCGTTACGCCGTGTCAGACGCTAATGAGATACCGTTAAGTCAGTTAGCAGTATTCACGTGGGGTGCAGTATAATGAATCGTAACCCCACACCATTAAACCACATTAGGTCATAACTCATTACTAACACTGAGAGGTTAAAGGTGTATGGAGGCCCTTAAGTTTTGAAGGTTCTTTGTAGGCCAGTTGTGTGATTAGATACGATAAGCCTGCGTGCCACATTACATATTTCTCCTTCCATCCCGAACATCAGAGTATGCTTTCATCTCACACTTTCTAGCAGTGTGTTTCATATCGCTAGCACACAATTCTAGTTCACGTAACATTTTTCGATCGCCACGGCTTGCGGGGAAGCGTCGGTGAAATTTGGGTATTGATAGCAAAGCCACATGTCTTAACCCAGTTGCGGAAGCTGTCCATCTCACCGCCCACACTTGACCACAGCAGGGCCACCGGGTACTCAAGGGGCAGCCAGGTACCTCAAGCAATATATAATAAGTGCGAGGACACCTTGTTTATATTTTACTTGGGCTGCCACAACAAGCTTCTTTTTCTGTCTCTCTTTATTTATTTATTTTTTTTATTTTAGAGAGCTCCCCATAGTGGGTTAGAAACTGGCTTCATAAATCCCTTCTGCGCGAGGTCGTCTATTTGATATCATCCTGTCTGCTACTTTTTTTTTTTTTTTTTTTAAGATTAGGAGACGTGTCTTAGATGGTTAAGAACTGCCTTTGTACACCCCATTAGTGCGAGAACGTCTTTTTTTTTTTGTGGTCTACTACAGCTTTTTTTTTTTTTTTTTTTTTTTAGACTTTTCATAGTAAGTTAAACTCTGCCTTTATATATACCTTCAGTGCGAGGACCTTTTGTATTGTGCTACCTTCGAACTACCTGGATACATACAGGCATTTCATTCAAGCTTACACGAAACGATTTTATTCAACTGACAATCCACCTGGCAGTCAGAGATAACTGCTGTCACTCACGGACCTTTTCGATACATTTACGCGTGTGTATATTATGCAGACTGCCAGAGACACTTTAGTTCTCCTTAGACAAATCGTAGCAGTCATGTGGTTACAACTTCTAAGAATTCCTTGTCACAACAAACATAATAGTTTTATGACAGCGCAAGTCAGAACCAGACTACAAAATAAATAGCACTTCCATGATTTCCAGTGCTAAGAGAGGCAAACTCCGCACCAGAGAGCGTGCGTTAACATAATACCACGCATACACAGTGATGTTACGTATGCCAGCCATGCCAGTATTCAGGATAAAAATAACATACACGAGACTAGCAGAGAGAATTAAACCCACATACTGTACTGATGCTGTACTGTGGAGATCATTTTAAATATTGGTTATGAATCTTCCATTTGATAATTCTCAGCGCCGCGAAATCAAAAGGAAATCAAGACACATGCACAAGAATATGCCTAAATACTACTGAGTTAAGCAAATGGCGACGAAGAAGACGAGTTAGACAGACTCGTCACACCATGAGAATGCAGTCCTTAAGAGGCCGAAATGATTATGGAACATCTTATACTTTAAAAAAAAAAAAAAAAAAAAAAAAAAAAAAAAAAAAATCAAGCGACCTGTTTACTGCATGCCGTGGACGAGGTCATGGAGGGGGGGAATAAATAATGGGGAGGAGTAAGGAAGGGAAAGAGTTAATGGGGGAGGCCAAATGGGGAGGAAGAAGGGGTAAGGGGGGAGGAGCTAGGGAGTAAGGGAGAGGAGTTTGGGGGTGAGGGGAGAGGAATAAGGAGAAAAGGGAGAAGAGCTCTTTATGGGCAAGAAGAAAGAGGAGAGGAGTCAGGGGTTAAGAGGAGAAGCAGGTAAGGGAAGAAGGAGGTGGGGAAGGAGCAAGATGGAGAAGAGAGAAGAGGAAAGGGGGTGAGGTGAGGAGTAACGAAAGGGAGGGGTATGGGGAGAAGGGGTGGAAGAGGAGTAGGGTAGAAGGAGTGGAGGAAGAGTAAGGGAGGAGGGGTGGAGAAGGAGTAAAAAGAAAGGGAGAGGGGCGAAGGAGGGAGGAGTAAGAAGGGAGTGATGAAGAAGTGAATGAAGGGAGAGGGAGTACGGGAGAAAGAAGTAATGGAAAACAGGAAAATCATCATAATAAAGGAACTGAAGGAAGGAGAAGAAGAGGGGGCAGGGAATGGAGATGTTAGGGAGGGATGAAGGGGCAGAAGGCGTCAGATTGGGGATGTGAACGAGATGGGAATGGGAGAATTTGAGAAAAGGAGAGTGGATGGGTGAGGCTGGAGAGGAGGGACGAGGTAGGTGGAGGAATGAGAAAGGTTAATGATGGAGGAGGGAAATGGATGGGGAATGGAAGGCTGTGGAAGGGGAAGGCTGGGGAGGGGAAGGTTAAAAAGGGAGGAGGGAAGAGGATGGGCAAGGGGAAGGATGGGAAGGGAGTGAGGAGAGGGGCATTAGGAGGTTGGGGCAGGGGGAAACTTGAGAAGAAGGGGGAGAGGGGGAAGATGGGGAAGGGAAAGTTTAGGAAATGGCTAGGGAAAAAAAGGTTACTAGGGAAGAGGGGGAAGAGGGAGATGGAAATAGATTACTTTGACCTTTTATGCGACTCGAGGTCAAAGTTTACGCCCCACATGTGTGACCTAATATACTGAGGGGTCACTGGGGGTCTTTTTACATGTTCAACCAGTCTGACCTCTTTTTGTGCCATGTAAGGTTGGTTAGTCAGGAGGTACCCCACTTCTGACCTTTCCTCTCACTCCTCTCTTGCTGTCTCTCATTCCCTCTGCTCTTCGTCTCTTCTCCCCCCCCCTCCCCTCTCTCTCTCTCTCTCTCTCTCTCTCTCTCTCTCATGCTTTTCTATCAAGCCCCTCCAATTATGCCTCCTCCTTGTTCCTTCATATCCATATCCACGTTGACCCGGGCTTTTCTATATTCTCTTCCATAGTATCTCCAGTGTTACCCTGTGTTCTCGATATTTCCTTGTTTCCTGATTCCTCTCTACATCCTTGGAATAGCTCTACTCTTATCTTTGCTTCCTGGCGTCTTGAGCGGCTCCCTCCACCCATATTTTTTACCTCTGTACCCTAATTAATGTCAGAGCACCCTTGAACATATCTTCCTATTTGTCTGATCTCTTTGGTTTTGTTTTTTTATGTCCTATGATCGTGTTCTGTGATTACTCATTCCGTATTTTTTTTTTTTCTGGTCACTATTTTCACTGCTGTGGATGCCGATGTCTCAGCTTTTTTTTTCCTCATTAACCTTTTCCAGCTCTTGTGTGACATAGTTTTTCTCTACATTCCAAATAAGTAATTTAACTGTTAATGTATTCTGTAACTTTTGCTTAGCTTTCTCTCGATATTTTCACCACTGTGGATATCTGTATTTATACCTCTTTTCCTCAGTATCTTACCTTAAAAGTGGTTTCTGTCACTAATTTCTCCACTTACATTACTTCAGAATTATACTGTCACCCGTTTTTATATTATTATCTGGCTGTGTGATGGTTTGTGGTGTATCCTTTGAGTTATGGTTCCAACAAAAAGATTTCCATGGATTTTTTTGTCCTTACCAGTAACGACAACTTTCCTCAGTACCCCCTCCCCCCCTCCCTTCATTTACATTCCTAGTCTGTCCCTCCACTCTGTTCCTGGGCTCCTTCGTCTCATCCATCCATCTCACTCTTATGCAGTCCCGTAGAAGGTATCATCATCATCATCATCATTAACATCATCATCATCATCATCATCACCACCACCACCACCACCACCACCACCACCACCACCACCACCACCACCACCACCATCATCATCATCATCATCATCATCATCGTCATCCAAACACACTTCCATTATTATACGCATTCGATGTGTTGGACTCACGATCAGGAAACTGGAAAACACTAAACTATGAGACCCATCATGAGAGGTCACCTGTAATGGGTCACACCTTCATTAACTTCACCTTTCCAGCCTTCGAAACCCCCCCATTAGTTCAGCCATTATAAAGTTCATTGACGCCATAAACAGAGATGGAACCTGTCACAGTTATCCATAAAGACGATCCTCTCTCTCTCTCTCTCTCTCTCTCTCTCACACACACACACACACACACACACACACACACACACACACACACACACACACACACACACACACACACACACACACACACACACACACACAAATCCTCTCGGCAGTTCCGTTCACATCCACTCAGCTTTCTCTATCATTAGTTACATCCTTCGCAAACTGGCTCAGGCGATCTTAATTTTTTTCATCTCAGTCTCACTTCCTCTCACCGTACTCATCTCGACTTGGCAGGAAGAGAGGGTGGGGGGGGGTAGTTTTGCTCTTCCTGTTGCCGTTGAGTCAGTAGGTCAGACGATTTAACCCCTTCACCACGATGATGTCTTTTGCTTATTATTCTTTGCTAACATCGAGCTGTTTTGCTGAAGCCGGGAGAGACTTTTTAAACTGGATAAATTAGATAAGACCTTCATTTATCATTCACTGTAAGAAATCTCCCATAAGCTGAATAAAAACGTCTGTAGATGTCATGAATAAATTAGTGAAAGATGTAACATGTTTCAAGGAGTCAAGAAACCAAAGGGTGTTATGCGTTTTCCAGTGAGATCTATGAGACTACCTTCCTTCACTGGTTTCAGAGACATTTTTAACCCGTTCTGTTTTGCCACCACCAGATAATTATGTTCAACTTCGGCCACTTCTATCTGCGTCAATGAAAGCTACATCAGATCTTGTCAGTTCGAAATATCCAGGGTGAATAAAATCGTTTGGTGTATACAAAAAACAAAAATAATACATCCACGGGTTGAAGAGCTAAATATGGCCTCCAGGGTTATCGATAACTTTATAATGCATTATGTGCTGGAGCAGTGAAAGAAACTTATTACAGCCTATGCAGAATGTGAGGTTTATCGTAAAGTGAGGTGTGAATGCCTTCCTTACGAGGCGAGGTCCTCCATGGCGCAACAGCAGCAACAACAACATTAACAGCTACAACATTTACAACTACAACTACAGTAAAAACAACAACAGCAGCGCCACGCAACATTACCGCGAGCGACCTGCTGCTCTGGAGGTTACGTCACGCCGAAAAGAAACGTCAACTCAAATTTTTTTCCCGCCGTCGTTTGCGTAGCCTCATACCCAAAGTTCGGGCTCAGATAGATGGAAATTATCTTTTTTATTTAGTTTATTTTTTTCATTTCCCATATCTGTCAAGCAATTTCGGTTCAGAATTTTCGTGCCATCTTTAGCGTAGTTTTAGTAACGCACCTGGTGTTGAGATTTGGCGAGATTATTACTTTTTTCATTAGTCTGATGTAGTGATGATGATGATATTATTATTATTATTATTTTTATTATTATTATTATTACTGTCATTATTATTATTATTATTATTATTGTTATTATTATTACTATCATTATTATTATTATCATCATCATCATCATCATCATCATCATCATCATCATCATCATCATTTACCGGTCAAAATAAAAACTTTGGCTCAGTTTTTCATGCTCTCATTAACATAGCCACATTATCGTTACCTGTGATGAAAGTTTTGAAGATCATTTTATTTTAATACTTGTACCTGTCTCATGACTTCGTTTTCTTCCAAGACGTTACGATTTTCTGAAAAGGCGTTAAATTGGTCTCGTTAACATAGCTTGTGCCCAGACCTATGTATTCTCTCTCTCTCTCTCTCTCTCTCTCTCTCTCTCTCTCTCTCTCTCTCTCTCTCTCTCTCTCTCTCTCTCTCTCTCACTTTCTCTCTAAGATTGCATCCGAGGGGTTGTTTTGGCTTATTTCTCTCATACCGCTCAGTGAAGGGTAACTGGTCACCGTTCCTTTAAATAAATGGACTTCACGGCCTAGCCCCGGGTCCTTACTCTCCTAATGGGGCAACAGAGGTTTGGATGATAAGCAGATAGATTGACAGAGAGATACTGTAGATAGATAGATGGATGGATAGATGTACGGTGGTTTTCATGAGATTAACACACACACACACACACACACAAACGTTGGCACAGACTTTGCGTGCGGTCGTTCTTTAGTATTAATTTCATTAGCATAGCTGGTTCTGTAATGTGTGCAGATAGTTTTTTTCATTATTCGATTTTTCTTTTTCATTTTGTATATTATTTTCTTCGAGGTTACGTAACAGCTAAGAGAAACGCCAGCTCAGACTTTTCGTGCAGTCAGTAGTTTAGTTTGAAGTTTCTTAAGTTTTATTTCTCACATGTAAAATGCTTTTTCTTAAAAGAGGTTTCGGAATATATATATATATATATATATATATATATATATATATATATATATATATATATATATATATATATATATATATATATATATATATATATATATATATATATATGTATGTATGTGTGTGTGTGTGTGTGTGTGTGTGTGTGTGTGTGTGCGCGTGAGTGAGTGCGCATGCACTCAGATGTCTCACTTTTTCGTCAACTTAGTCTCATTAACATAACTGCTCAGATTTTCAAATATTTTTGTTCTTCTCATCAGTATGAGGCACAGACTTTTTTTTTTTACATTACGACACTCCGAGGAGAATAACTGCCGACTCGCATTTTTCATGAGGTCGTTAGCTTAGCGTCATTAACCTCTTCAGTGCGGTAACGTCAGAGCGAGGACGAAGATGTAACTTTGGTGGTTGTTTCTGTTTCTGTCTCTTCTGTATGTATGTATGTATGTTAGCAGAATATTTCATGAATACCTGATCAGGTTTGGATTAAACTTCGCAGATACACTTTGCGTGAGGGTAAAAATTTGTCAACTTGGTGCAGGTCAATCAAAGCTCTAGGTCATGGATTAAGGTCAAATTTTGGTTGCAAGGTCGCCGTGTGCTCTATATGCTCATTTGTTCAGGTTTATGTTTTGTGGTTACTCTCTCCAGACGGTTTGATCCAACTGGGAAAATTGAAGGAGCTCGACAAAGGATAAATTTGATCCCTCCATTATTAGACGTTTTACCTAACTCAAAAAAAAAGAAAAGAAAAAAAGAATCGTCTGGTGGTCGCCCCAATAGAATGAAACTATCACTCGTGTTGGCATTTGCTTGGATTATATTTTGTCATTACTGAGACGTAGAAATATTACATTTTTCGTTTTTTCTTTTTCTGTGTAACGTTATTCATACTTTTTTACCGTCTTGTAAGTGCGTTCGGAAATACTTCAGTCGGTTCATATCTTGCATTCGCCTCTCAGCCACGTCTGTTATTATGCATGTCCGCCTGGCATTCCGATCACACAGTTTTCAGTTATGTGAGCGTGCTGGAGGTGTGTGTGCAGTGTGTTTGAATAAGAGACGGTGACCGCAAGTGAAGGTGCACACACACACACACACGGTTCACTGTTCGCGCGGTAGTTACGAAACCTCCTGACACGAACTTGATCTAGAAATCCTGCGTCCACCCATCTGGCAACACCGATCTCGACACACTCCATATTTTCAAACTTTTTCCCTTTATAATGCATTCTCAAGCTCCCCATTTTACTTCCCTTTAGCAGGATATTAATGTGTTTTCGTGTAAGTATTAGCTGGAAGGAATTAAACAGAGGTAGATGGAGTAGGGAAGGGAAAATAATTGAGTGAGCTGGTGAGGGCAAGGGCTCCGTGAAAGGGAGAGTTGAGGGAGTGTCTCGTCTGAGTAGGTTAGGACGCTAGGCCAGGCTGGGGGTGAGTTGAGGTTTACTAGGACCAGACTAAACTGAAGGTATATTACGGTCATCTAAGGCAAGACAAGGAAAGGTTAAAATGAAGGGAGGTAGACTAGGGAAAGCTAAGACAGGCTAGGGCTGTGTTAGACTGAGGAGAGGTTGACAGAATTAAACTGAAGCGGGATAAGGCTATGCTGGACTAAGTCGATGCTGACTAGAGCTAGGCTCAACTGAAGAGAGGTAGTTTAGGGTATACCAAGGCAGATTAGTGGTAGGGTAGACTGAAAAGCGGTAGACTAGGGTATACTAAGGCAGGCTAAGGCTAGAATAAACAAACTAGAGAGGCTTGGGCGAGATGAGAGTGAAGTGGGGGTAGGCACAACAGAACACTAGACGAGCTTAGGCGTGCAGATTAATACAAGCTACCAGGAGAGACTGAAGCAAGACGGACTTAGAAAGCTATGGAAGGCTGAAATTAGGACGACAAGCCAGAAATAATCGTGGTAGGAGAGAATATTGAAGTTAAGTATTGTAGACTACAAACAAGATGTGAACTAAGGCAATGGAGAGACAGACTCGAAATAATGGACAGATTAAGAGTTCGGTAGCCTGGAGAAATTGAGAAACTAATGATCATGCATTATAAGGGTCACGTAATTTAATAATCATGGATACTGAGTCATGCGGGTAATGTACGTGCAAAGAAATGGTCCTGCAAACTAATGATTATGAATATTCCTAAAGGTCGTGCAAACTCACGCAAACTAAATACCATACAAACACTAAGGTTGTTACAATCTAAGGGTCATGCAAACTATATGGCATAAGTAAGAGACATTCAAATCAATGGTCATGCAAACTAAGGGTCATGCAAATATAGCGAGTAACTAAGGGTAATGAAATATAGAGTGAGGCAAACTAAGGGTCATGCAAATTAAGGACCGTGCAAACTAAGGATCATGCAAACTATGGGCCACGCAAACTGAGAATGATGCAAACAAAGGGTGAGGCAGACTAAGGGTGGGGCAAAGTAAGAGCCTGACACAAACGCCACGAAAACTAAGGTACGTGCAAGGTAAGGGGAATGCAAATAGTGCCAGCCTAAATAAATTCGTCTCGCAGGCGGCAAGAATAACATTAAAAAAAAAAGATACCATCGCAATGAAAGGGTTAAACTATGCAATCAGTGAGACCAGCCATTGTAAACGCTTTTTTTTTTTTTTTTTTTTTTTCCGCAGTTTTGGTCACCTTCCACCGTTGCCAAGTCGAGCTTCTGACTTTCTCTGTGGTGTTTTTGCACACACTTTTCTCTTTTGTTATTTTTTGTTTATATATTCATCATTGCCGTGGATTAATCGCATTTCTCGAAGCTGAACAGAATCATCAAGTATTTTAGTTCTCTCACTTATGACCAAGATTTTCGTCGTTTTGCAGCTAATTTCACGTAGTTCAACAGCAGAAAAAGACAATGCTAGAACACTGTATCCTTTCCACAGCACTTCTTCGTGACTAGCACTGTATTCTGACACAACAACACAATATTCAGTGTGGAGAGATGGCAATTTTTGGTCAAACCTTAAAAAGGGTTCCTGTATAAGGACAAATGTTGGTCTTCTAAGATATGAAGTACGATAAGATCAGATATGGATTTCCAGTGTCATTTGCACTCTCTCTCTCTCTCTCTCTCTCTCTCTCTCTCTCTCTCTCTCTCTCTCTCATACGTCCATCTCCACCCTATTTTATCGATAAGAAGAGAATCCACCAACTTACTCCAGCATCATAAGATCCAAAAACTCCTCTCGAAAGTTGTTGTGTTCTGGCTTTATAGGTGAAGTAGAAAGCTGCGCGCGCGCACACACACACACACACACACACACACACACACACACACACACACACACACACACACACACACACACACACACACACGAACGGACGGACGTGAGAGAGGGGAATATTACCGTACAATCATACACATCAGCAGCAGCATCTTCATCTTTAGCATCGTCATTTCGAGATATGGGATAAGAAAACCACCACCATCATCATCATCATCATCATCATCATCATCATCATCATCATCATCACCATCACCATCACCATCACCATCACCACCACCACCACCACCACCACCACCACCACCACCACCACCACCATAATGATCAACATCATCATCATCATCATCATCATCAACTTGAGACGGGATACTATTAGTGCCCTCATTACCAAAAATTAAGGCAGATAATATGCTGCTAATCAACAATAACAACATCAACAAAGAAAATCATCATCAGATATTACAATGCTGGTTACGGACAGCTAGAGTTTATTGTTTTCATCGCCGTCCTTATTGCCTTTATCATCATTATTATTTTTATCATCGTTATCGTTGCCTTTACAGCCTTCATCATCTTTATCATTTGTACCACTTTCATCTATATCGCCTGTACTGCTTTTATTATCATCATCATCGTCATTACAGTACAACCATTAACTCCTTCAGTCGGATAATGTCTTCTTTGTTTTTTTCTTACCATCTCCAGACGATTTCTTTAAGCTTCAGCACCTCTCTTTACTAGTACGGTCCTCTCATTTAACTTTTAAAAACTGTGTGCTTGAAATAATAATGTACTGAAAAATACTTTCCCGGGCTGAAGGGGTTAAAACAACAGTCACGATCAATTCTGTCACCACAACAACCATAACTCGGTTTATTATTTATTGCACAGTCGGGTTGAAAAGTTCGCAGAAGTTATACACTTCTGTTTCTCACCTTTCTGTGCTGGCTAATATTCCTAAGTGAGAGAGGCTTGGTATGTTTTTCTGCCAATAAATGATTCTCTTTGGTATAATCAAGGGGGAGAGCGGCAGATAAGGCCAAAGAGTGAAGTAGACGCAGTGGAGTAGTATGCAAACTTTGACTCTCGACTATACCGCTGATATTACTACTAAAGCTCTCATTGCCTGGATCCCTATGTACCGTACCTTGACATCACTACCAACACTCAGTACTTGCATCGCTACTTACTGTTGACGTCACTAGCAGAAGTCTTTACTTGGATCACTACTTACTGTTGACATCACTAGCAAAGCACATTACTTGGATCACTACTTACTGCATTTTTGACGTCACTATTAAAACTCAGCCCTTAGATCACTACTTACTGTATATTTGACATCACTAGCAAAACTCAGCTGTTGGATTACTACTTACTGTACTTTTTTAACATCGAAAACAAAACACTGCTTATTGTTGACATCACTAACAAAGCTCACCTCTGTCTGCTACCTCTTCACTCATTAGTACCAATCACTCCCACCACCAGCACCACTGTTCTGCTACACTTTTCACCACCAGCATCACCACCACCACCACCACCACCACTTCTGATTTAGCAGTACACTTTGTTATATCACCTTCATCGCCATTACACTTCATCACTACAGCCACTACTACGTTCTTCTGCATCACCACCAGCACTATTAGCACGTTTCACCACACCACCACCAAACCATATTTATCACAACACGTTTCACCCCCATCATCACCATCACCACAGCCACCATTACTGTTATAGTCACCACATAACCACGGTCACCATTACACTCGAGCATCACTATCACAACAGCACACCACCACCATCACTACTCACCCTTCACTACATTACTACCGTCACTATTCTTATCACCATTACATAAGCACCACCACCATTAACACCATTACACTCGTCACCACAAGAGCATCATCACAAACAGACATATTACATCACAAGCTTTACAACAGTTTTCTTCACTCTCACCACCCTTCATCACCATTACCGCCATCACCACCACAGCTACATTGTTCACCACTACCACAGCCATAAACCACTACAGCCACCACCACCACAACCACCCTCACAGCCACATTCTTCACAAATTCCCTACCACCACCACCTCCACACTGCAGCACCACTACCGCACTCCACCACTACCTTCACAGCCACATTCTCCCTCACTACCTTCTCCAACAGGCTACCACGCATCTCTGTCTCGCCACCACGAAAGCCACACTCCACCACAACTACTACACCTTCACTACCACATTTTTCATAATCACCTTAACACCACAACCACCACACGTTCAATGTATTCTTCACCACACCCACCACACCTTCACAGTATTCTTCACCACCACTATCACCACAACACACAGCACATCAGCACCACCCTCATAGCTTCCACAACACTTCATCACCACCGCCATGGCCTCTACAACACCCCACCACCATGTCACCACACCACAACCACATTTTTCATTGCCACCTCACAATCATCACCACTATACAAACACCATCACCACCATCGCATCAGTACTGCACCACCGGTATCACCACACCTTGACAGCTACATTTTTTCACCACCACCTCACATCCAGCATCACCACCACCACCCCCACATCATCACAATATTTTTTACCACCACCACCACCAGCGCTCCATCACCACCACCACCACCACCTCAAAACTCAACCACCAATATCACCACACCCTCACAATTATATTTTTTCGTCACCACCACCATCATCACATTATCACCACCTCACCACCATCCTCACAGTGTTCTTCACCACCACCACCACCACAGTCACTAGGCACTATCACTTTCCCTACCACAACTTTCCCCACCATCACCACCACCAGGGCGTGTTCGGTAAGGCACACGATTCGGCGCAACTGAATCCTGAGAAAAGTCTGAATTTTGACGATTTCGGTTAAAGTACGATTCGATTTAGCCTTATTTATATAGATGAGAGAAAGCATTATCAAAGGACATAGATAGATGGATAGATAGATATAGATAGATTGACAGAGATACATAGATCGACCAAGAGAGAGAGAGAGAGTGAGAGAGAGAGAGAGAGAGAGAGAGAGAGAGAGAGAGAGAGAGAGAGAGTTAATTCGCCCAAGTTACAGAAAAAGAGCGACCATAATAACTTTCATTATTTTCGTGTACAGTACAATTCAGTTTTACGTACTTGATGTTGACGCGGGGAAAGCACTGGAAACTAAGGCTAAACTGCAATTAAGATATAATTCGGCGCAGCTGGAGTGAGGAGAACCTGGTATTATGAAGATTGCGGCCTTAGCACAGTTAGAGGGAGAGAGAGAGAGAGAGAGAGAGAGAGAGAGAGACGTGAGTAAAATTTTTTGTTTTTTCTGTGACGTAAGAGCTTGGGAGAATGACAGTTGGGCTCGGGTACGATTCGGCTTTATTTAACGTTTGAGAAAGCCTTAAAAATAAAAGTTTGACATGAATAACTATTTAATTCACCCCAACTCAAGTGCGAGAATCTGTGAAATTTTCGCTTCAAGTAATATTGGGTTTTATTTACTTTTCTTTTATTAAGACAAGAATGCATTAAAGAAAAAAAATATTAGCCAAACATGAATAACTACTTTTTATCTAAGTTTCAAGCCCGCTTCTGAACAGGATCATAACGAAGTAGAGAGAGAGACAGCCACAGAGACAGGGACAGACATACAGACAGATTCTAATCCTGTACTTTTCTTGATCAACTTAAAACACAAACCAGAAATGAATACTCTTAACACCTTCCATCCCTCTTCCCTCCACCAGATTTCCCACCCTCCTCCTACCCCTTCCCCAGTCCCCGTCCCTCTCTCACCTTCTCTCTCCTTCCCCTCCGTTCCTCACATAGCCTTCCTCCTTGCCCTTCCTTTTTTCTCTCTCCTCATCCTTCGTTCTTCCCTCTTTCCTCATCATTTCTCCTCTCCCTCTTTCATTTCACCAATCTTCTTTATCAACCTACTCCATCACTCTTCATTATTCATCCACACTCCCTTCCTCCACTCCTGCTTTTCACCTCTCACTCCACTTTTCCTCCTTTTCCTAGTTTCCATCTTTTTCCTCCTTCTCCTCCATCTCCCCCCACCTTTCCCTTCTCTCATCCTCTTCCTTTTCCTCTCCACCTTTCATCCTCTGTCCTTCCTACTTCTCCATTATTCCACTTTCTTTCTTTTTGCCTCCTTCTTCCACCACTCTCACCTTCCTCTTCCACCCTTCTTCCCGCTCTTGTCTTCTTTTCCCTTCCTTCCCCACCATTCCCTTCTCATTCCTCCATTTCATCCGTACTCTTTCTCTCTTCATCCTTTCCTCCCCATTCTTCCTCCCCCCTCTCATCCATCTTCCTTCACCCGCTCTCCATTTCTCCCTCCCCTTTTCTCCCCTCCCCTCCCCCTTCCTCATCCCTCTCCTCCGCCTTCTCCTCCCCTTTCCCTTCCCTCCCCCAGTCAGCAACCATCAGCAGCTGGAGAAATTAACCCCAATACTCTCCCAGTTTCACAGTTTTCTAGGCTCCGTACGAGAGAAATTTTCCTGTAAGTACACGAAGAAAGGTTTATTTGACCTTAGCCTAAGTACGGAGTCGAATTATGGGACAGCGATTGTTGAAGTGTCTAAGTCAATCATTATCAACAGCATCACCATGTCTTGTCATCGTCACCATTATTAAGATCATCATCATCGTTATCCTCCTCCTCCTTCTCCTCCTTATCATTATCATCATCATCATCAACCTCATCATCATCAAAACTTTTTCTTTGTCTTTATCATCGCCACTTTGATCATCATTATCAAATCATCTTTATTATCACCATCATCGCACTAAGCCTGTTACTTATTAGTACATGAGATGGGAGATGCCAGAAATAAACACGAAGGCATAAACGTAGAACTGTCAACAGAGTGCCCAGTGATATGAAACTACTGCAGTGACAAAATGACCATGAAATGCATTATGGTGTACGGCAGCTACTCTGAGAATACTGTCCATTTAAAAAGCAGAACCATAGTTAGGTGTCGTGTTTTGGCCACCTGCGGAAGGAGTTAAACGCTTGACTACGATGTCTTGGTATTATACTTGTTACATTCACACGATTATATTAACCTTAGGCGGGGGTTTGGCACTAGATGGATTAGATATAGCCTTCATTAATCCCTTCAGTAAGAGAGACCCTTCCCAAGTTGAGTAAAATCGCGTGGAGGTGGCAAGGACAAGAATGAAATAGACGCCATGACGGTGAAAGATTTAGTGGACCTTGTAACTAACTTCTTTTAAGCGAGAAGTACTCATGAGATAAATAATAATGTGTAATGATAACCTCAGTGTAAAGGAAAATTGTGTATGCATAGCTCAGCATGAATAAAATAAAGAGGACGCATTGCAAACACGAAGAAAATGAAAAGAGCGTCGTGTTAGTGAAGGGCTTAATGGCTACGACGCAGGTAAGTGAAGTCAAGTACAATTCTGCTTTTGTGTTGCCTGAATAAAATGATGAGGGAGCATCGTACACCGTGAATAAAATGAAAAGAGTGCATCGTACCATGAATAATAAGAAAAAGGCGCATCGAGTACCATGAATAAAATGAAAAGGGCACATTCGAATAGGATGGCTAAAATTAAAAAGGCGCTTCGTACACCATGACTGAGAGAGAGAGAGAGAGGGGGGGGGGACAGACAAAAAAGAAAGGGCGTCCAGGTACTGACGGAGTTAAGAGGCAGGTAAGGGCAGGTACAGTTAGGTGGCGAAAGGGTTGAAGTTGATACACAAGGACGAGTTAGCCAGAAAAGGAAGATAATGCGATTTCGCTTTTTCTCTCTCTCCTAACTGTATCCTCTCTCTCTCTCTCTCTCTCTCTCTCTCTCTCTCTCTCTCTCTCTCTCACACACACACACACACACACACACACACACACACACACACACACACACACACACACACACACACACACACACACACACACTTTTTTTTTCTCTCCTCCATGTCCTTCATCCCTTCTTCACATATTTTTTTCTTCTCTTCACATTTTCCTTGCGTCTCTTGCTCGCACCCCCACCCTTCTCCACCACTGCACATTTCCACTAATTCACCTCCCCTTCACAATACCCCCACCTATTCGTACATTCCACCATCTCCCCATCACAATATACTTTTCTCACACGTCCCCCCCCCCCTCTCCCATCCCCACCAAGGTACATAATAATCACTTCAGTTAATTTCCAGACCTATCCCCACCCACCTACCCCATCACATTCTATCCCCCATTAACCACTTCCCCCACATTTCCCCACCCACTGCCCTACCACAGCTTATTCCCCTCACAATTCCACGGCCTCCCCCACCCATCACTTCATCACAGTATGTTCCCTCACGGTTTCCCCTCATTTCCACTAGTTCATATTTCCCCAGCCTTGACCCTACTCCCCCCACATTTCCCCACCCTTACCACCACAGTATATTTCCTGCTTCCCCCTTCACAGTTTCTCCCCCCCACACTCTCCCCACCTACCTCATATTTTTACCTTCCCCACAACAGTATCTTCCCACATTCCCCCCCCCCCACATTTTCCACCAATCCCCGCACCGCAGTACCTTTCCACAATTCCCCCACCACAGAGTCCCCACCCAGCTCCCCCACAATTCCCCCACCACAGTTTCCCCACCCACCTCTCCCACATTTCCCCACCGTCACCGTGCCTGAAGGTTATCACAGCTCCCTTACTCGGTTCTGGGTCACACACACACACACACACACACACACACACACACACACACACACACACACACACACACACACACACACACTGCATTCTTCATTCAGCACAAGGTATTATACTTTTTTTTTTTTTTTTTGAGGAGGGGAGGTAAAAATTAGTTGCCTTAAGTTCGTGTCCAGCGAAAAACCATGGATACGAAATCTTACAGGAGATATATATATATATATATATATATATATATATATATATATATATATATATATATATATATATATATATATAAAACCACAGAAAACTACTGAAAGAACATATAACTGTCGTGAAAGGACTCGACGTTCATTATTATCTGAAGTATAAAGGTGAACACAGGTGCATTCACGATCCATACAGGCAGACACATCCAGGAACTCATAGTCCTTCTGCGCTGAAACTGAACCTCTGTCATCACACTGTCGGCAATCAAATCTCACAACACATGCAGGCTGACGACTTACAGCTGACGGGGAAAGTATCCACTCAGTCCAGCGCTAACCTCGTACAGTCCTAACTTCGTGGGTGCCGGGGAAATACTGCCGTCCGGCCTTATTTGAGTTGCCACATAAAATTCACTAGTGACGCTAAACTTGCTCTCAAAAGGCGCTACAGTGTCGCTCGATACAAAAAATAAAAAACAGATAACCGGCACGAAAAAATGCTTAAGCATCAACCATATCTCGGAATTAAAGATAAACTCTCCAGAATATTGCTAAATTTCAGTTCGCTGTCTATCAAAATGAACCTTTATATGAATTTCGCTAAATCCAGTGCCAACAGAAGCTAACTTGGCACCCCTGGCCCTCTCCCCGCCCCCGCCCTTCAGCTCCCCAAACTCTCTTACCGCACTGGAAGAGGAGGGGCGAGGGAAATGGCTCCCTCCTTCTCTCCCTCCCACCCTCACGAGCTTGCTGACCTCCAGACATCCCGTTGTTGAGAGAAAGACCACGGGAGAAAGGAGGAAGAGAGGGATAGGGCGGTGGGATTAGGTGTCGCCTTTATACCTACTGCCCTTTTTATCGTGAGTGTTGTAGTTTTCTTGTTTTCTTTAAGTAACAACTGCCTGATTTTTTTTTGTTTACCTGTAACGTAATGCTACACATTAGTGAATCTCGCGCACCATTTCCTTCAACAACTATATTACCAAGACACAACGTCCGCCTGCAACCTTGAACTAAATAATAATAACAGGTACTCAGCGACAGTAACTGTATCTCTTTATTACCCACATCATCCAGTGAAGTAGTGGAAATAATAGGGGTTGGGGTGGGGAGGGGCAGGGGAGTCGGTGAATCCCCTCTACCTCAAAGTCTCAAATGTTGTCCACAATTGAATGTCAGTGCCTGATGTAAACACCTTTTTGTCATCCACTCATTCCGATGACGTACTTTATTTTAATTTTTGGTTGTTATACATTAGTCTGTCCAACATAGCACTTCCTGCAACAACTGTATTGCCAAGATAATACGTTCACCGGCAGCCTTGAACTGAATATAATCATCAGGCATTGGGTGACAGTAACTGTATCTCCTTACTACCCGAATCTTTCAATGAAGTCAGGGGCGTAGTCGAAAGGGGGAAGGGTAAGGGGAAGCATTGTCAGTGAGCTTCCCCTTTTCATTCATTATCCATTCTTAAATGCCAGTACTTGATGTAATAATTTTCTTTACCCCTACAGTCTAGTGGCTTAAGGTATAAATTCATGGTGTTGATACATTTACCTATTCCATATAGCACTTCCTTCAACAACTCTATTGCCAAGATATTATATTTACCTGCAGCCTTGAACTAAATACTCACCAGACACTGGGTGATAGTAACTGTATCTCCTTACCACCCGAATCCTCCAGTGACGTCTGGGGAATAATCGGGATGGAAGTGAGGGGGGAAGGGGGGACAATCGGAGGGGAAGGGGACATAGTCGGGGTGGAAGGGAGGGGAGGGAATGGGGGACAGTCAAGGGGAAAGGGGACAGAGTCGGGAAGAAGGGCGGGGGAGGGGGCGCAGAGTCGGGGAGAAGGGAGGGGAGCAGAATCGGTGAGCTTCCCCGTTTTAAATGTTATCCCTATTTAAATGTCAGTACCTGATGTAAACAGTTTTTTTACCCTTGCAATCCGCTGACTTACTTTATACGAATATTGCACTCTTGTTATTTCCATATGGGTTTATTCACCTTGCAAAAATCTTATCGAACTGGAGGTAGATTTAGCCTTATTAAATATAGCCTTCATTAGCCCCTTCAATACGGTGATTTAAAGAAAACCCACATTAGCGTGTAGACATTTTAATTACCAAACAATTTCGGCAACCACTTCACCTGTGGTATCATACAGTTTCCGTCTACTAATGTTCTTCAAGTCTTTAATGATCATAACAACGCGACCTTACCTACGACCCTTCAGTATGAGAGGCTTTTCGAGAATTGACTAAAATAGCATGACAGTAACAACAATAACGGCAAAAATATGTCCCGGTCTGAAGCGGCTAAGCTGAGAGAAATCGTAGCAGAGACAGAGCAGCTGAAGTGTTCCTTAACCCTTCAGTAGCAGAGGCCTCGCGTGCGATGAATGAAACAGCTTGACTAATCTCAACAAGACACGATGCGCGTTAATTCATAGCAAATCATTAACCCTCGTAGCCATGGACGCACTTAGGTATACTATTCAGGGCAAATCCTCACCATTTTATTCAGCTGAGGGAATTTCCACCATCCTAAAGGTTAATCAAGGCAGTTTCCAACCCTCTCAATGTTAGAACTCCCCTCAGGTTAAAAAAAAAAAAAGTCTTGAGATGGATCTAGTAAACAATGAGTCAGCAGGATTCGAAATGTTTAACAGAATTTCGATTACCTGGTTACTTGCTGTATAAATCAAACTGACGACCATGGTCCCCTGGATAATAAATGCCTTCAGTACGATGATGTCTTTTTAGTCGGCATTCTGCTTGGCGCGAGAGACTTCGAGGTGCCTCGTTCTTTGAGATTTATTTTCCATATTCAGTCTTTTCTCTTGCATGGTACGTGTATCTGCTAATTATTGACAGTTTGCGTCATTACATACGTGATGATTAATGAAGTGTGATGCGTAAAATAAACTGCCGAGGAAAAGGCGTTACGAAGTCTCCCAAACCAACTAGGTACACGGTCCTGAAGGCCTGACGCCACCACTCGATTTTACTCAGCTTCGGAGAGATGGCTGGTAATGAAGAGATTAAAAAAAAAAAAATCAGTAACCATTTTGCTACGTGGTTCCCCCATAGCCGAACCAAATCGACTGGCAGAGGCATGAATAAGCTTAAACAGGCACAGTCGTAGTGAATGGAGCAACCTTTTCAGCCCGGCTATTTAGGGTTCATGTTCAGGCTAACGTCAGATTACTTCATTCAACTAAACATCTCGTCGTGCTGAAAGGGTAACTACTTCAGCTCGAAAAGTGCTTCCGAAGAAAAACAAAAAAAACGCGTGGTCCTCCCGAGACGTACGTACGTACATTACAGACTTTTGATTATAAAATTTGAAATATTTAAGTGTGTCCATAACACCGAAAAGAAAAAGCCAGTGATAAAACCTTTGGCTGCTGGGATTTTTCTCAGCTTGATAAAACCGTCTCGTGTTACCCTGAGTCTACAGAAGAGAGTGAGTTAACTCCTTCAGTTCTAGCATTTTATTTTATTTTATTATTATTATTATTATTATTATTAGTAGTAGTAGTAGTAGTAGTAGTATCTCTAAACTATTTATTATTATTATTATTTTTAATTATTATTACCATCATTTTTATTTGTATTATTAATGCCATCTCTAAACTTATAAGCAGCTAGGGAAAGAAATCCACCCCTTTCAGTACGAGAGGTCTTTCCTAACTTAGAGATGTGGAGGTAGCAAGAAAAAGCTAAATACGTCATCGTCAACTCTCTCATGATCGGAATAGGTCTGGTATCATATTCCTGTTACCGCCAGACGATTTTATTCAGCTGAGAGTGAGTCACAGGAGCCTGTGTTAATGCTATTACCATTAACTTTCTCACTGTCTGGATTCTGTTCCTGCTAAAGCCAGACCATTCATTAGAGAGAGTCATAGGAGCCTGGGTGTTAACATTATTATCATTAACCCTCTCATTGTCGAAGTAACTCTAGTACTTTATCCAGCCAACGTCAGGCGATTTTATTCATCTGAGAACGAGTACAGGAGACTGAGAGTGGTAGGTGTATGACGGTACGCTTGTTTATATTGTGCCTTTGTCCTTCCACATAGGCATCGCCCGTAAATAGAAAACGGGTACTGCAGTGATTGGTTTGCTTCTTGGCTTGCTTTTTTTTTTTTCTTTTTTTTGGTCCTTGCATGCAGTGATGTCGTGATAATATTGGTTGTCCCTTGATGCTCTCCGTCATCATCCAAGGCGGTCAAGATCAGTTGTGCATTCATATCCATTATTTATTTATCCGTCCCAGTCCCGGAGGGGCTCGGGGACGGGTATTTTCACTCGGTTTGTCTGTTTGTTTGTTTGACTGGCTGGCTGTAAACAATTTTACGCGAAAACTACTGGTGCGACTTCGACAGAAATTACACCTGATCACCTGATTCAATTTGGAGCCAAATTGTGCCAAGGCCCAGGCTGTAGGCCCAAAAAATGTAAAAAAATACAAAAAATACTGGTAAAATATCGCCTTTTTGCCATATCTCCTTTCAATTTCGTCATATGGACATGAAAACAAAACCTAAAGGAGTATCAAATCTGCATCCTGTAACATGCCTCATCACATCAGGAAGGGTCACCCCCCAAGTTAGCGGTAGGGGGGTTAATGTCAGATGGGCCGGGCCTAAAATTTTAAATTGGCATAAAATCGTCAGTTTTCAATCAGTTTATTCCAAATTTGCTATGTGACATCTTTGACTGGATATCATATTGTGTTTATACGTCAGCACGAAAAATGACTGCCGGAGACGGGTTTGCTGTGCCTTGGCAACGCTTCTTGTATTTTATGTCTTAATTTTCATGGTGGTAGGTAGGGGCTCCTACCATCCATTCTCTCACGTCCAGGTGACTCAACACTGAGTAACAAATTGAAAAAGGAAAAATCCTACCCATACGCCAGATAAACATTTTTGACACTAAGTGATAACCAGACAACAAACTGGACTGGCACAATAATATCCGTTAGCCTTGTCCAAGTGGTGGTCTAGTAGATTAAGACGCTTCAGCCGGATGTGACCAGTAAGGGGTACTATCCAAGAGTGACCGGGGTTTATTGTTCACACAGTGCCCTTCTGGGGCGGGTGACTTGTGCCACATGCCATAAGTGTCTCGAATGGGTAGGCCAGTCCCAGGCCCCCACCTCCCCAGTAAATAAAACAAGAACTGGATGGTGAGTGAATGGATATCCATTTCATTTACTTCTGTATATGAGGGATGGGATGAATAGATTGAATGCACAGGTAATATCGACAAAAATTTCAACGATGCAACCCATGTCCCTTCCCCTTCTATCTGTCTATCTATCTATATCTATCTATATCTGTGTATCTGTCTATCCATCTGTCTATTAATCTATTCGTATTGATTTTTCTGTCGATCAATCTATCTATCAAACCTGAGTGCTGAGAGAAGAGATGAGAGGTTTTACATCTCTTTACTCCTCTCAGGGACCATGGATTACCGTAACACCCCGACTTACACTTTTTTCCTTCAGAATTTTCCGGCCAGATATGTGAACCAAATGAACTGAATGACGCAAGGGTAGGGAGGTGGGGTATACAATAATATCCAGCTCACACACTCCCGTTAGCCTTGTCCAAGTGGCTAACGATAGAACACACACACACACACACACACACACACACACACACACACACACACACACACACACACACACGGCGGGAGCAAGAAACCTCGGTAGGGGCGTAGAAAGTGAGGGAGGGGGGAGGGGGCGGGTCTGCCTGACGTACGATACCTCCCCCACCTGAGCCACCTCTGGTAAATAACAAATGGAACTGTATTCTCATTGGCTAAGGAGGTTTCGCAACGCCTCTTCCTTAGCGATTTACTTTGCACATTACATCGTGATATCCTCCTCCAGGTCTGTTTAAATCTTCCCAGTATCAACGTATCTTGCATCAGTGACGTACAGGAGTTTATTGATGTGTAATAGGCAAGATAAATCGCTTGAGAAGAGGTGTTACAAACGCTCTTAAGCGCTTAGAACAAGCATGCGACCCACCTGACAATCACGCCTCACAGTTACCCCATCAGCTAACTGCCTTGCATTTAGCTTCTGACTTTTTGCTCTCGTTTTTGCCTTTTAATCCCACTGGCTAGATGTTAAAAGGGTGGTACCACCTGAGGGCTCCACGGTGTGTCTGAGCGAGTGGCTGGCGGAAGGTGCTGCTGAGTGCTGCAGGTGTTGCTGAGTGCTACTGCTGAGTTGGTGCTGTGAAGTAATAGCCTGCAGGACGTAATTTACAGCTCCCTAACTCCGCATCACAACATCTTAACGACACCCTGTTAGAACATCACCTCATCTTTACGGGACCTTCACAATACCCAAGCACCGTTCCACAGCATCTTTAAGACATTTTTTCCGCACTTCACAGCACCTGTATACCACATCACTGCATCTTTCCAGCACCTTCATAGTGTTTCACAGCACCCTGACACCAATTCGCAGCATCTTAACAACACCTGTAGGGTAATCCTCAGCACCCGCACACTACACAGCATCTTCATAGCACTCTTACAGCGCTTCACAGCACCCATACTCCACAGCACTTTTGCAGCATTCCACATTACCCTAATACACCATAGTGCCTGTAAAGTACTCCACACCACCTTAACGGCACTCCACAGCACCCGAGCACCAGACCGCACTCATGGGTCAACACACTGACTTGATACCACAGTTCACGGGTGCCATACCAAAGCACTGTCGCACCACAGCATCCACTGAACTCCCCACAACACCCAGTGAGAACACGAAAACACCTACTGAACACACCACAGCACCTACTGAACACACCACAACACCTACTGAACACACCACAACACCTACTGAACACACCACAACACCCACTGACCATTCAACACCCACTAAACACACCACACCCACTTATAACATCACAGCATCCAGTGAAC
This sequence comes from Coenobita brevimanus, assembly GCF_032717465.1. Lineage (NCBI taxonomy): Eukaryota > Metazoa > Arthropoda > Malacostraca > Decapoda > Coenobitidae > Coenobita > Coenobita brevimanus. Next base: position 42,702,848 of record NC_137031.1, on the reverse strand, counting down.
ACACCGCAACACCCAGTGATGACACCACTACAGCCATTGAACACATAGCATCCAGCGACCACATAGCATCCACTGAACATATCGCACCCTCTGAGTACCTAGCATCCATTGAGCACCCGACAACATCAACTGAACACTTAGCATCCAATGAGCAAACGGCAACACCCACTGAACACAAAGAACCCACTGAACACACAACACTCGCTGAACATGCCACAGAACTCAATGAACATACAACACCCACTGAACACACAAGACCCACTGAACACACCACAGAACCCAATGAACACACAACACCCACTGAACACACAACACTCGCTGAACACACAACACCCACTGAACGCAGCACAACACCCACTGAAGACACAGCACTGATTGAACGCAGCACAACACCCACTGAAGACACAGCACTGATTGAACACACCACAACACCCACTGAATACTTCACAGCCACTGACCATAACACAACCAATGAACACACCACAACACCCACTGAACACACCACAGCAGCTGAACACTTCATACCACAGAACACAGGCGCCATACCAAAGCACTATCACACCATAACACTCGCTGAACAAACCATAACATCCACTGAACAAACCACATCACCCACTGAACACACCACAACACCCACTGAACACACCACAACACCCACTGAATACACCACAGCACCTAATGAATATACCACAGCTGCTTCATATCACACCACTGAACCAATATACTGCAGCACAGCACCTATACACCACAGCACGCTCACACCACAGCACTCACAGATAATACCACCCACACAACACGTCACCTCAACTCTAGAGCACAACACAACACCAGTATATCAAAACACAGCACCCATACTCCACACCAGCCCCACAACACACCACAGCATAGCACCCATACACCATAGCAAGCACAGACCGCGAAAACCGCCGTGCAACAAGTCATCCACACACCACCACAGCCTGCATACACCACCAGAACCACAAATCACACCACTCACGCACCAAAACACCGCCGTACCAGCCGCACATCACAACACCCACACACAACCCAAAATTCTCTCACCACCCAACACCCCACCCACACGCCACAAAACCATCATATTGCACCAGCCACACAGCATACCACTTCTCCCACAGATCATATCTCCCACACACCACAACAGCCGCACACCATATCGTCCCCACAAGAATCCACTCACAAACTTAACCAAGCCACAATTTTACCAGATCACCTTTACACTACAGCCGCCACCCATCACGGCACCAACAGATCGCAACACCACCAATATGCCACAGCAACCACACGCACCACCACACCAGCCACTCACCACACAACCCACACACCAAACCAACGTAACAATACAAAATCAATATGTCACACAACCCACAGATTATACCACAGCACCCATACACCATACCATAACACCCACGCACCAGCCCACTCATACACCACTCCAGCCCCACACCACACAATCCACACCCTACAGTAACCACACCCCACACTTCATACCACAGCAGTTACTTACACATCACACCAACAACACACCACTCCACTCAAATGCCTCACTACCCTCACTACTTAGTGCCAACACATCACACCCCACCAACCACACACTCCACCCAAACGCCTCACTACCCTCACTTCTTAGTGCCAACACACCACACCACACCCCCCATACACAAGATCACATCACACCATCGACACACCATACCGCACCATCCTCTCACCACAACAAGCACACATACTTCATCACCCTGTCACTAAAAAAGCCACTCAGCACACCACAATACCCAAACACTGTAGCACCCACACACCACAACGCTCACACACCACACCACGCACCACCAACACACCAAAACACCCACACACCATACCAAGCACACACCGTTGCACCCATCCACAACACAGAACCACAAAACCCTCACTACACCAACTACACACCATAGTACCACACACACACACACACACACACACACACACACACACACACACACACACACACACACACACACACACACACACACACACACACACACACACACACACACACACACACACACACACACACACACACACACACACACACACACACACACACACACACACACACACACACACACACACACACACACACACACACACACACACCACATCCTCATACAGCAATTCATACCACCCACTCTCACATCACACCGCCTTCATACCACCTCCACACACACCACGCTGACCTCACACAACACAACACTTCCAAACACCGTCACACCACACTCCAAGTCTCCAAGTGTTGATCAAGTTGCAAAGTGTTATGTGTTGCAAACTGATTTTCCGCAGCAAGAGGCAGTTACCATCATTATAAAGCGGTGCCGCCTGCAATGTAAGGTCAGTATTGCTATGCTGCGGGTGTGGGGTCATGTTCTTGTCCCTTTAGGAGGGTTTCAATCGCCATTTCCTTAGCGATTTAATTTACATATCACACCTTAATAATGTGCACTATTTTTTTTTAATGTTAACACAGATTACATACATTACCCCAATATATATTAACACACACAGAAGTAGAGTGGTAAGAGAGAGGTGGTAGAAAGCCGCCTAAGCTGACGTGAATACCTTGCTAGAAGTGGTATCCTCTCCGGATTAGGAAGCTCCCTACTACCTTTTCCTTGTGAGGTTATTTCTGCATATGAGATGGAAGAATGAGACAGGGATGAATGATTTGGAGAGAGGGCAAACAGATGGCAGAGGACAGTCGGCGTGGAGGCTGTTTGTTTGTGGCAGTTCCTTGCGGGATTAAGGCGTTTGGCCATAGACGGATAGACAGATGTTATTAATGGAAACTGTAACAATATTTGAGGAATATAAATAAAGTACGAGTGATTATTATGACGTAGTTTAGTTACGGTAACCCCAAGTCAATCAGAATGTTAACTCAGCGAACTGCAGGTTGAAGTAGCTCCACTCCTCCAGTCCGCATTCCACCTTTCGAGGGACTGGGAAAAAGTCGAGGGACTTTCTTATAAGTAGTCATTGGAACTGCCGGGCCATATTGGTGTCACCACGTGAAGGAGTCCCTCTCCAGCACCATATTAAATTGTAATACGCAAACTCAGTCGCTAAGGAAGAGTGTCTATACTCGTTTTATTCTAACTATGCCTAAAACTGTTATATCTCCATCTTGAATGCTGGATTATAACATTAGATTAACACTTGAATGTGATGCTGATCATGAAGAAGTACTGTGAAAAAATGGAGAACCTTAAACTTGTCCTTTTTTTTTTTACCACGGAGCTACGCGAAATAAGATACGAGAGGAGGGAAATCTGGGCCAAGTTAAGGTAAAAGAAGTACAACAAGCTCCAAAACCGCCAGACTAGTTTATCCTTACTATCGCTTGAGGGATTTTATTATTACTGCTGCCACGCGATTTCATTCTTGCTACCATCAGATAGTTTGTCCTTACTACCGCCGCACGAAGTTATTCTCAGACCAGATTATTCTCATTATTTGTCGATAGTTATCAAGACATTCCAAAAACTTGCCAGTTTAATCCGACGACGACTTTTTATCAATTCTGGTTGCCGCTTTCGACCTTGGTTACCGCCAGGGGACTTTACCGAGTGCAGAACCCGGATTCACGAACAGACTCAGGAACGGGCCCCTTTCGCAACGTATGTTTGATACGCATGAAAGACAAGGAGAATGTAGAAACTATTTTGCTTTTTCAGCTAAAGTACAGTATATATTATGTTATGAGAGGAAAAAGTGTTTTAATTAATTTTGTCAGTTAGAAGGACGAAGGAGAGAGGGGGGGAGTCATTCCTATATTTCATGCTCCTCCTACCAAAAAAAAAGAAAAAAAAATCTTGGTCACGAGGTGGAGCTTATCACTTCAGTCCCAACAAAGACCCCCCAGAATGAAAGGATCAGAGCTTATTTCTATTAATTGCAAATGTCAGCCTGTTCTTGAACTTTTAAATTAAATTAAAGACTAATGTGCCTTTAATTGATAAAGTGCAGAACTGTGTAAACGTGTTACTTATGGATTAGTCAATCAGTCTGCTTTTACACATGGATCTAGACGGAATATGGAGTTTTAGAGTACACTGTCTTCTTACCTCCAACAGTCAGGGGAATAAAGTTCGCCTGTTGTTCCACTGTCTCTGCTTAACAAGTAGGACATGCTCGTCACCTCCCTCAGTGACACATCATATCAGAGAGCGTCGTCTATTATCAGAGAAAAATATCAAGCATCTGACAGTTTAGATGCATTATCCAGATGGAGAAAGTGAGAACTAGAGGAGGTCCACATGCATTACTCAGTTAAAAACAATTTATTTCAGTAGTAAAGCAGACTGTTCATAGAGGGGCGTAAATTTTTGGCCTGGGGATAAGGCGACCATACCTCATCTGGATTGCAGTCAGCCCTGTAACTCCTATAGCACAGGAAAGAGAAATGGAGGGAGGAGGGTGTATGTAGAGCTTCCTTTTTCCTTCAGTTTCGTGTCCCCAGTTGATGTTAGACATTAACTATACGTCCCCATCCAGTGTGAATGGGGAAATTTAGGTTAGCCCCTTCAGTACGGTGGCGTTATTTATATATTTTTTGATGTCTCCAGGCAATTATTATTATTATTTTTATTATTATTATTATTATTATTATTATTATTATTATTGTTGTTGTTATTATTATTTTACTGGATGGGTTTGTGTCTGCCTTCATTAATTCCTCCACTGTTAGGGCACTTCTCTTAAACAGAGTCAAATGTCTAGTAGCTTTAAAAAAATGCAGACAAGAAGGAGGGCCACCCACACCCTTCAGAATTGATCCAAGGGCCGAAGATTGGAATTTGCCCTCTGACTTTGACCTTCGGCCGATTCTCAAGTCTAATTACATTATTCTTGACTGACCCTCAACTCCTCCACTAAGTTTGATCCAGTCGTATTAAAACTGTTAGAGCAGACTGCAATTATTCTCAAAATCGAATTTCTTCATCTTTTGTTTTCCCTCAGACTTTCACCGGATTATAGGGTGACCTTGTGACTGTGAAATTTGATAGATTGTTTTCGAAATCGAATGCCTTCATCCTTGCTTTACCCCAAACCCTTCCGCTAAGTTTGGTCTAAATCGGATCAAAACTGTTCATATTTTAAACTGTGTGACGTTGGCCTTAGACTGATCTATTCTTACAGTCGAATCCCTTCATCCATATCTTACCCTGAATCCATCCAGGCAAAATGGTCTATATCGGATAAAAACTTTAGCGTTGACTTTGCCTTGTAACTTGGCCTTTGATTTATTGTTCTCAGAAAGAGCAGATCAGGCCCTCAGGTGATCCTCAACCCTGCCAACAAGCTTTGGTTCAAACGAGATCAAATGTGTTTTAACTATTTTATTCACACACACACACACACACACACACACACACACACACACACACACACACACACACACACACACACACACACACACACACACACACACACACACACACACACACACACACACACACACACACACACACACATCGAACTTTGCCCTTGATTTGTAACCCTGATTTCTGATTGGTTCTTCTTGACTTGAATTTCTTTAGTTTTGGTTTACCCTCAACACTTCCACCAGGTGTCGTTTAAATCGGATGGCAAGCTGACCTTGCTATATGACCTTGACCTTTTGACTTATTGTCCAAAAAAAACAAGAGGTTAATCCCAGGAGACCCTAAATTCTTCTGCCAGCTTTGGTTAAAATTGGGTCAAAACTTTTTAAAATTATCTAGTTCATACACAAACACACAACACCCCCAAAAGAAAAAAATACGCCCCCCTTGGGCTATCGGCCGCGCTGATATACAAAGTCTCCGTATCCAAGGAGTTAAGATGATAATGATGATGATGATGATGAGAGGCAACACCAAGTAGGGTCTAGATAGTTGGTTTCCGGACAACGTGAACAACAATTTTCGATGGTGTGCGGTAGAGACTGTTATGGTGGAGGTGGAGGTGGTGGTCTAGTGGTGGAGTGGGGGGGAGGGGAGTGTAGCTTGGGTGGTGGTCGGGGGTGGAATGGTGGTGATGGTGATGATGATGATGATGGGAGAGTTGTGATTGGGAGTGGGGTGATGGCGGGGTGTGTGGGGGTGATTGTGCGATATGGGGAGCTGTAATTGGGAATGAGATGGCTTGGTAGTGGGGGTTAGAATGATGTGGTGGTGTCGTGGTGGGGTAGGGGTGATGGTGGTAGTGGAGGTGGGCTAGTGGCGGGGGTGTTGATGAGGGGGAGTTGCAAGTACAGTATGTGTGACAGCTGACGGTATCTATTACTGCTGCGTCATTGAGGGGAACCACTGGCAGGTGTGATTGCTGCCCACACACACACACACACACACACACACACACACACACACACACACACACACACACACACACACACACACACACACACACACACACACACACACACACACACACACACACACACACACACACACACACACACACACACACACACACACACACACACACACACACACACACACACACACACACACACACACACACACACACACACACACACACACACACACACACACACACACACACACACACACACACACACACACACACACACACACACACACACACACACACACACACACACACACACACACACACACACACACACACACACACACACACACACACACACACACACACACACACACACACACACACACACACACACACACACACACACACACACACACACACACACACACACACACACACACACACACACACACACACACACGTGTACGCGTGCGTGCGCAAAAACAGGCCTTGACTTGAGGTATATACAGTATGTTCTTGTCCTTATTTCTTGTTCATTGCTTACTGACATTTATTCCCCCTGGCAACTGAAAGACTATACTCCCACCGTTGGACGCAGTAACAACAAAAAAAGGCACACGGAAAATGAAACACCGTAGCCTTTCAACTGGTCTAAGATCTGAATATTTGACTCTGCCCTGTGCTCTTGACTTTCGACTGATTGTTCCCAGACGCCAATTATTTCATTCTTGCTTAACCCTTAACCCTTCCGATCCTTGTCATTCATCGTCATTGTCTACAATATGGGCTAATATAATTTTTTTTTTTGCCCTAACTATAAAGCCATCAATTCAAAACTAACAATCTCGCCATCAAGTCTCATTTCATCCTAGCGTAAATATCTGACTTGCCAATTAAACTGATCATGGGTGATAAGTTTGTCCAGCTTCTGTGTTTTCCTGTTCCGTCTTCTGGATGCAGCACACCCTCTTTGCAATGAAATTTGGGTGGTGGTGGTGGTGGTGGTGGTCGTGGTATACGAGTGTGCAGATATTATAATTGAATGGTATTTACAGGAAGCTAGATAAAAAGGGAAATATTTGCAGTCATTCAATTATAAGTTTCTTTTTAATAGATATTGATGGAGGGTGTTAGAAGCCCCTCCCCCCCTTCAGATTTACAACACTGGCAGCTGTCCTTGTGGAAACCTTGAAGAATCACGTGAAGGATACGGGTGGTGATGGTGTGAGGTGGTGTGGTGGCGGGTGTGGTGTTACCGTGGTGGTGGTGTGGTGATGGTGTTGTGGTAGGTGTGGTGGTGGTAGGGTTGGGGTCGTGGTGTGGGGATGGTGTGGTGATAGGTGTAGTAGAGGTGTGGTGGTTGGTTTGGTTGTGGTGTGATGGTGGTGGTGGTGGTGGTGGTGGTGGTGTGGAAGTCGGGTGGTGGTATGGTGTATTAATTGTGTCTTCGTGGTGGTGTGGCGGCGGTGTTAGTGGTGGGGGTGTGGCTGTAAATGTGGTGGCAGCAGGTGTGGTAAGTCGGTGTGATGTAGCATGTGAGTGGATGGCAACTCACAATTCAGTCGGGCTAAAAACCTTGCCCTGTGATCGGAGCAAGTATTTGTAAGGGATCTTAGGCAATTTCTACATTAAATAAATCTCAGGAGCAACGAATTATCACCATGAAGTTTTTTTTTCACTTTATTATTTACTCTTGTTTGTTTGTAAAGTCTTGGTGTAGCTGTATATCTTTAAAAGTAAGAAAAAAAAAAAGCATTACACGTAGTTTTTTATTAAGACAGGTTATTTATACCGTCCCAGATCTCCTACAGTTACTATTCATTTATATCATGTCTGGCGCAATGTTGCTTCACCTGTCATCTAAGTTACAGAAGGTGGAGATGGTTTATTCACTCATGTCTGTCTACCGTATTCTGTTTACCTTTGTATGTCTGTCTGTTTGCATGTATGTTCGTATATATGTATGTATGTATGTATGTACTATGTTTATGAGTATGCTTTAACAAAAAAAAACTAGCAGAAGTTTCATGATTAAAATTGTAGGAGTCCTTCTTGATTCAGGGATAAAGTGCTTAAGTTTTGCTTTAAAAAAAAAAAAAAAAGTAAAGATGCAGGTGCACAATCATGCTTTTAAACCTTCACTACGATGGCGTATTAAGTTTATGCTTGCAGGTGGGAAAAAGAGGCGGAATTATGATGATGATGATGATGATATACAGATATACAGAGTGATCCATATATACCGCTCCTTTTTCAATCCACTGGACGAATTCACGTGTGTTGCGGCTACGGCTCACTCACCGTTATCAATGTCTGTCTTGTATCAGTTATTCATTGCCTAATCCCATTGCCACACCCAAGCCCCCACCAGTAACCTAAGCCGTCTCCCCAACACACAAGATACCCTCAGGTGAGTTTCTAGTGGAGCACCATTGAAGGATCACCCTATAGTTCAGCTAAAGGGAGATTTTTGGAACTGGAGGGGATAGATACAGCCTCCGGTTTCCCCTCATACTTCATTTCGAAGTCCAAGGCAGTCGTTTGGGGGTAGCTAGAATTAAATATAAACTACATCATCGAAAAGAAATTGATTTGACTTGGGAAATATGAAGACTGAATTCCGTAGATTTTTGTGGAGGGTTTGTTTATCGAGTCTCAGAGATCACCCTGTTCATTATATTCTTGCCATTTCCAGACGCTTTTATCCGTCTCATGAAGCTTTTCCAACTGGAGGGACTGAATATAGCTATCATTACCCCCTCCACCATAAGAGATCTCTCCTAAGCTGAATGTAGTCGTTTGGAATTAGCAAGAATAAACCCTGCCAAACTTACTAACGGGTAAAAACTGCTGCACCGGAGTAAATTCTTTAATAATGTGTCGTGTGTTTTTCCAGGTAATTCATGTATCATTCGAATACCTAATTATTTTAACACCATAGAGATAAAACATTAAAAAACAACTATTATGTGAGATATATTTCCCATACGACCTCCTGGGGCTGTATTTATAAACGTTCGTAAACATAATCATTCATTGAAAGTGAATAATTTGACCTCGCCTTTTGACCCTGACCTTTGACTTATTTTTCTAAGGAACAGTAGATGTACTTCTTGACTGACCTTCATTCTTTTCACTAAGTTTGTTTTAAATCGGATCAAAACTGAGTTATTTTATTAAAACACACACACACACACACACACACACACACACACACACACACACACACACACACACACACACAAATGTGTATGCGTGCGTTGCCCAAAACATAACACCCGCTTTGGCTCTACAAGAGTGGGTGTAATAGTAGTAGTAGTAGTAGTAGTAATAATAATAATAATAATAATAATAATAATAATAATAATGAAAGTACCACAAGATGGCGAACAACTGCTCTTTTGGAGCAGATTTTTTTTTTTCATGACAGTGACCTTGACCTTTGACCCATGACCCACTTATTCGAACTTAACCTAGATGCGGTCAACAGCTACCAGCCTATAAAAAAATAAAAAAAAGTCAAGAACTCCTTCAATCCGATAACTTAGTTTTATACTTGCCTTCCTACTTCCAGACAATTTTATTCAGCCAAGGACAGACTTTCGAACAGGACGGGTTAGATACATCCATCACTGACCCCTTTAGTTAGAGCTGTCTTTGTTGTTGCTGTTGTTGTGGTGGTTTCAAGCTCATTTGAACGTGCACTCGGTGGACAGTAGACTGAAGCTTTCTTTTTCCTACAATTCACCATCACTGTTTCTTTCCCTTCAGGGATGGAATTGGAGGCTTTGTTAGCCCGGGCAGTGGGACTGCCCGGGTAGGAATGAAGGCCTCCTTTTCCATCACTTCGAGAGGTCTTTTCCTATGCTTACGTAAAATCGTCTGGTGGTAGCGTTTACTAACAAAAATGACGTCCTTGCGCTAAAGAGGTTAAAAAGAGACCCTGAACAAACACAGAGACAGGCAAACTCGACCAAAGACAGTGCTACCACCTATGCGAGGGTTAATAATAATAAAATCATGACTGGCCTGTGTGGGTATAGCAAAATAGTATGGGAAATATCTTTGGCAAACATCATGGGTACGCATCATGGATAAACTGTGCCATTCAGAGAAAAAGTGCCATTATGGATAAACAGTGCCATCAAGCGAAAAGTGCCATCAAGGATAAACAGTGCCATTAAAGGAAAAAGTGCCATCATGGATAAACGGTACCATCAAGAGAAAAGTGCCATCAAGGATAAACAGTGTCATCAAGAGAAAAGTACCGTTAAGGATAAATAGTGCCATCATGGATTAATAGTGCCATCGAGAGAAAAGTGCCATCATGGGTAAGCAATGCCGCTCCACCATGGGTAAAAGGTGTCATCAAGTGTCATCACGGGTACAGTGCGGCATCATAAGAATACCATCACCAGTAATAGTGCCATCACGAGTAAAGTGCCATTGTTGACATTCTTGGGTGTGTGTCAAGTACAGAGTGTGAAGACCTTAGAAACTGATGTCAGCTCGGGCACGTGGCCATTTTGCGATATAGTTTTCTTTTTTAACTATATTATTGCTACTTCAGATTAATTTATTTAGCGTAGAAAAGTTTATCGTATTCAAGAATTTAATGAAAGCTGTATATAACCGCTTAATTTGACGGCATGACTCTTCTCTTCAGATAATATGGAGTTACTTGTGAATGATATACTGTAGCCTAGTGCATTAGCCTGTGCACTAGGGCCGAGCGATAGAACCTGGAGCCAAGAGTTTCATGTACTAGTTTATGTTGCTGTTGTGGCTCCAAGTTCGTCTGAAACGTTATCCCAGGGGGCTACAATCATAATTTACTTTTCTCCTGCAGTCCATCCTCCTCCTTTCGGGGGATAGTGAGGTAGATAGGGGACTTTTTACACAAGCAGGCAGGTGAACCGACCAGTTATGATTATCGATGCCACCACTTGAAGGTGTTCCTTTCCAGCACCTCCATAGCTTAAAGTGACAATGTAGCCTATGGCCCGTAGGCAGGATTTTGTATGTGGGAGGAGAGTGTGCGAATCCCAGGCAATGTTGGACCTTGTAGGGGACACCACAGGAAAAGATGCAGAATGGATCTACCTTGAAAGTGCATATCCTGCTGTAGCCTTCATTACCATAGCAGACAGCATTCACCATTACCACAACCCTCATCACCATCACAACAGCCCTCACCACCACCACAACCACAACACTCGCCACCACTACCACCACAGTACTCACCACCACTACCACTACAGTACTCACCACTTCTTCCGCCACCACCACCACCACCACAGTAGACTACTCACCGTGATTGTCACCATAATTGGCTGCTCATCAACATCATCATCACTGCAATACTTACCGCCAGTACTACCATAGTACTCACCACCACAGTTCCACCACCGCCATCAGCACCACCACCCCCTATCACTACCATCACGTATGGCTCTCTACCACTACCACAACTAACACAAATTATCATCCCCACAACCACCACCACTACTAATTACTACACAACCCTCATCACCACACCATCTCAGCCATCATCATGACCATCACTATCACTGTACATCCCTCACACGGTGTTCACACGGTGTTTGCTCGTTTTTTGCTGTGTGTGTGTGTGTGTGTGTGTGTGTGTGTGTGTGTGTGTGTGTGTGTGTGTGTGTGTGTGTGTGTGATAATCATCTGAAGGGTAATATGAACCGTATCTTTTGGAACACTTTACATAATGATCCCTGAGCTCGCTGGTGCAGTGGTAACGTTCTCGCTTGCCAACTGGTGGACGGGAGTTCGCGCCTCGCTCAGGTTGCGAAAAGTTTCACTGACGAAGTGGATGGTTACTGTCCCCCTTGAGCAAGGGGACGGGTGTGTGCGTGTGTGAAGGTCACAGCCTTGCCCTTAGATCGGACTATATGAGCTCTCAGCTCCCTTCCGGGAGGGTAAAAGCTGACGATCACGACCATCAAGTGATCCTGACCGACCCGGTGAATTACACACACACACACACACACACATCTATCTATCTATCTATCTATCTATATATATATCTATCTATCTATATATATATATATATATATATATATATATATATATATATATATATATATATATATATATATATATATCATTCAGATAACCTGACCATGGGGTGAGGCACAATGAGGTAAGCGGTGTGAATGCACTCGCTGTACTGTACTTCCCCAGGCTACGGGTCTTCCTGCCTTGATTTCTTCTTATCTTAAAAAACCTCCTTTTATGGCAAGAATCAAATGTGGTGATTAAAAGTAATATAAACATATTAATATCATGACAAGATAACAAAGAAGGGGTGTTAGTGATGAGTTTTCATAAAGTACTGAAAAATTTGTTGTATGCAACATTAGAGGTTAACATGCAAACTCTGGTGATGCAAAGCTCTGTGAAACAAGGGAAAACAAAATGCCGAGTAATAATCTTTTTCGATATTGGACTGCAGGGTGGAGTCCTCTAGTGGTCACCTTGGCAGCTCACACCAAAACATCAGCCGAACCATCACAGGTGGGAGCTGGCCGACACGAGCGGCATCACTGAAATGTCAACTTAGCCTCATTTTGCCTCATTTTACCGACTGCATCATGGATTCCGACCCAGAGAACATGGATAAGCAGTTCAGGTAAGTTAAAAACAGGTGTAGCCTCGCTTAGATACTGCAGAATATCGTTACAATTGACAGCAAGTCAAGTCACTGTCCTCAAACAACGCAGAAAGTTAACACGCATATAAAACTGTGCTTGTGGGATGTTGTCACGTTCAGTGTGTGTTATAAGTAGGTTCAGAGCTTTCTTCAGGGGCCGTCTTTTAGAACTAGCTGGAAATGCTGGTCAAAATTTATCCCTGAGCCTTGAGAGCGGAGCATCGTTATTGTGCTGGATGTCGGTGCATTTGTTTGATGTGAAATTAACTTTATTTTAGCCACCCAGTATTCAGACAGCCGTGATAATATTTTTGGGTTAGCATCATTGATTAGGAAAATGTGTTAAGGAATACTGTATATAGAAAAATTGTCAGTCAACCAGGCTCTGTGTTGCTGTAGGTTCTTTTGGTTTAACGTACGGTAGATCTTGTCACGAATAGCATACTTTTTTATTAGTAGGCAACTCTAAAGTTTCACACAGTCCTTTGTTATATTTATAAACCCAGGTTTGTCTCTGATGGAACACCAAAAGTACCAAGGGGCAACTGTCTGAAACTGCAAAAACACCCTTTGGTTTGAGGTGTTTGCCTTTTTTTTTTTTCCCCCTTACTAATTTGAAGAATTATTCATCGTCTTCAGATGAACAAAGCAAGAAGCGAATGTTATGGTGTAGATTATCTGCATCGCTGCTGTGAGTGATGGAATGTTAGCAGTTTTAATGAAGTTTTATCAGTATGTCAAACTATGTATTGTTTATAAAGGCTCAGACATGCATGCATGCACCAGCCATGGTCACCTAATGGCAGCTGCCCATGCTGCTCTGTCTCAGGCAGTCTTTCTCTTCAGTTCCTTATCTCTGAGGTCACACTTTGAGACCTCATCCAAGGTCATTTCAGTCTGCCTTTTGCAACCCTCCCCCTGAAGTTCACACATCACGTTCCGCACCCAATTGTCATCCTTCATCCTCACAGCATGCCCAGACCATCTCAGTTAATTAAAATTATGTTGATGTTTACAGCAACAGGTTGCTGCTGCGCCATGCTAGCCAAAACTCCTTGGACGAGAGCTCCCAGAAGCACTTGCCACGCTCTGAAACCAAGCACAAACTACCTTACAGAAACCCACAGCACTTTCCAAGAGCTTTTGACAACCTGAATTTGATGCGAAGGTGAGATTACTGATACTGTGTATAGAAAATGGATAATGTAAACAGATATTATCGAACCTGTAGTAAATTTAAAGCATTTATGTTATAATACCATATAGGATTACTGATTTTGGCCAGACTGCCTGATTGAATTAGTCTCAACACTTCTTTGATACATAGCATATGGGCATTTGCCATCTGCAAGAGCAGTGCTACCATCCACTTTAGCTATTACCATATTATATTATGCAAATGTGTTTGAGTGGATGAGTAAATTGGGAGTGTGTCATTCTGTCTCAGCTACCTCCCTTTCCTTAGGGGAAGCAGCCAAGGTATATAGATAGATCCATCCATCCATCCATCATCCAAACCTACACTGCCCCATGAGAAGCGTAGGAGCCCGGGGCTAGGCAGCTGGTCCCGACATTTAAGATGAGAGTGACCAGCCTCACTCATCCCTGAGTGGCATTACATAAGCAGTCAACCCTAATCACCCTTTGGATATAAACCTTCACTGGCCCAATCCGATTGGAGTGCAATAATTACCCACTAAACCACCTGGTGCCAAAATTTGGTTATATGGTTACAACCCAGCGTAGTACATGGTTTCCTGGTGCACAGGAAACCATTTGGCTTGTCACTCAGTGTAGAGTCACCCACAGGCTGAAGGAAGTGCAAAGAATGAAGGAAAGAAAGACAGAAGAGGGAGTGTAAAGTCACCCGTAGGCAGAAGGACAAGGAAAGAATGAGGGAAAGAAAGACAGAAGAGAATGGAAGGAAAGAAGGATGGAGAGGAAAGGGCAGACATCCGAGAGTAGCACTACATCGAGTGAGTGGATGGTGAACGCCCCCACCTACCACAAATATAGATAGATAATTATTATTTTTATTTAATTTTTTTTTAATGGAAGTAGGAGCTGGAAACCACTTCAATCAAATGAGTCTCCTTCCTGTGCATCTTCTTCAACACATAGCCTGATTTTCACTCTATTCAGCTCTACAAGATGTACTGTATTTTGTAACTCTGAAATCATGCACCCGACAGACAGAGTCAGCTGTGTGATGTTGTGCTGGTAGCAGATAATGTTGAGGTGCCAGCCCATAAGATGGTGTTGGCATCGTGTAGTCCCTACTTTCATGCCATGTTCACAAGTGAGTACCCGCTCCTTGCTTCAGTAGTCTCATTGAAGATTTTATTGTATCATATTGATTTGTTACATAGGGCTTCGTGTATTTGCAGAGTAGGGTCAGTTGTTGATACAGTTGGTATATTATACTTTTGGTAGTAGCCCATTACCTTCTTCAGAGGAATGAATGTTATGAGGTGAAAGTAATCAAACACAGAGTCTGTTTGTACAGGATGTAGTGATTGTCGAAACTTGATGTGTTAGATGGTGATTGGTCATTTTTCTTTCCTGCTCCTACAGATGTTATGCTTCCAAAGTACCATGCATTCATGTGTGATGAATTACCATTCACACCCTAGTGTTATTTTTTTTTTTTTTTTTTTCCAAGACAAAGAGTTAAAAGTTCCCTTATGAATATAGAGTACAATATATTCCATAAGAGGCATACCTATAGATTTTGTTCATGTGCAAGTTACCTATAAAGGCATTTGTCAGATGAATAACAAAGCTTTTCTCTTCACAGAGGGTTATGAAGCTGAAGGGGTTGTGATGATGCTAATAAACAAAACTACAAGGTCTGTTCGGGAAGTATCTGACCTTAGGCCCTAAAAAGATAAATGGCTAACCTGTTGAGCTAGGATACTAATCCCCCTCAAGTAGGCCCCAAGCACAACATCCCGTAGGTCTGGCAGGCTCCCTACTCACCAGATGTGGTTTCATGTGACTTTTGATTATTTCCCAAGCTCAAAACTCTGCTGAAGGGTCCCCAATTTGAGACGAGAAGAGATTATGACGTATGCTATTAAGCACCTGCAGGAGGTACCGAAAACCGACATTGAAAAGCGTTTTAGGCAGTGGAAAGAACGCTGGGCTACGTATGTGAAATCGGAAGGAGCCTGCTTTGAGGGGGGATTAGTATCCTAGCTCAGCAGGTTACCAGTAGCTATTTAATTTTTCAGAGCCTGAGGTCTGATACTTTCTGAACAGATCTTGTATTTTCTTGTATTATGTATGTCATTTTTTTCCAGTCATGGTATTAAATAAGAGTTCTTTACAGGTTTTGAAGAAAGTCGGCAAGAAAGGATAGTGCTGCAGGATGTGGATGGTGGGGCACTGCAGCTCCTCATAGATTACGTGTACACTGCTGAAGTCTTGGTTACTGAGGAGAATGTCCAGGTGTGCACACCAGATCTACTGTGTATATATCTATCTATCTATCTATTATATGTACCGGTATATATATATATATATATATATATATATATATATATATATATATATATATATATATATATATACTGTATATATATATATATACAGAGAGAAAAATTCACTTAGTTCACCATCCACACGCACTGCAGCCTTCGCACCGTCGTACATACTCTTCACAGCATTCAACAACTTCCCATCTACTCCATATATTCTTAACACTTTCCACAATCCTTGTCCATCCACCCTGTCATATGCTTTCTCCAAATCCATGAAAGCCGCATACAACTTCTTTCCCTTCTCTAGAAACTTTTCCACTAAAGATCTAAGAATGAATATCTGATCTACACAACCTCTTCCCTTCCTAAAGCCTCCCTGTTCTTCTCCAACTAATTTCTCTGTTCTTTCTCTAACTCTGTCAATAAGTATCCTACCATAGACTTTTCCTATTATACTAAGAAGACAAATGCCCCTATGATTACCACACACTTCTTTTTCCCCGTTTCCTTTGTACAAGGGAATAATTATACCTGACTTCCAATCCTCCGGGACTCTACCTTCCTCCCAGGCCAATCTGCACATCTTCCACATCCATTCTACTACTATCTCTCCCCCATGCTTCAGCATTTCACCACACACTCCATCAATTCCTGGGTCTTTCCCCGATTTAACTTTCTTCATTGCTTCCACAACTTCTGTCCTACTGATTTCTTCCTGTCTTCTCACCTCCCTCCTTCATAAACTTGAAAATTCATAAGTCAACCGTTCGTACAACGGGGACCACCTGTGTGTATGTGTGTGTGTGTGTGTGTGTGTATATATATATATATATATATATATATATATATATATATATATACTGTATATATACACACGGTCAATTCGCCTATGGCACGGACTAATATGCCACGGATATATATATATATATATATATATATATATATATATACAGTAATCACTCCAATATCCGATGTAATAGAGCCATAGGTAGGTCCGGATATTGGTTCTGTCCGGATATTGGGCCCCAGCTTATGGACTTGTACTTATGGACCCTAACTCGGAGAAACACCTATACAACTCCCTCTGGACATGCATAGCACCTATTTAAGACCCAAATCACACCAATAAGGCACATAAATTACTGAAATAAATGCAAAAGAAACATAAAATGAGGGTTTAGAAGTAGGTTCATACAATAATAAACATTCTGGTGACTGGCTCCTGGACTGGTACTTATGGACCCTAACCTAGCCTAACTCAGAAAAACACCTTCCTACTGCACATGCATAGCTCCTAACACCCTATTTACACCAATAAAGGACATTAAAGAGTGAAATGAGGTAAGTATAGTATGGAAAAAAGTACAGTATGAAACATTCTTATGTCCGGATAGTGGGGATGTTCGGATATTGGGCGTCCGGATATTAGAGTGATTACTGTATATATATATATATATATATATTCACGGTCAAGTCGCCTATGGCGCGGACTAATATGCCACGGTTTTCTATGACACTGCAAGGTGCCAGAGCCCCCTAAAACGAACCACGCACATAAACTACCTATGGCGCGGGTGCTGCAAGGTTTGAAATGCGTGGCAAATTCCTCTGGCAGCGCTCACCCCTGTTTGTAAACAAAGAAGATGGTGACCTCTTCAGCTCCATATTTCAAGTGCTCCAACCGTGGACTTTTTTCTCTTTCATGAGGAGGTTAAACGTCACCAAATTCATTGTGTTAAGTAATGAAACATTAAAGATTCTTTGGGTGTTGTGACTAGTTTATAAGTTTGTTCGTAAAACCGCCATGAACAGGTTAGTGACGAAGCACCAATCTCTAAGCTGAGACGAAGTATAATGCCTCCCATCATCATCATCACGTATATAAAAATGATTATTAATGTGTTAAATGTGAGTTTTGTTGAGACTTGAGCATACAAACTTTATCAAATAAACTTCTTCAGTCAGTGCTTGACCATGCAGCCTCAGCTATCTTTAATGTTTTGGTCAGTCAGCTGATCTGTGTCTAATTGGCCGAGCTTTTTTTCACTCGATCTGCAGCGCGTGGTATTGCACAAGTAGACACAAGGCTGATCACCCTCCTGTTTTTTGTGCCTATTGTTATGTGTAATACATGCATTGACTGATTGCTTGATTGTGTGCATGTGTAAAGTGGGGTGAAAAGGGGGACTTTGGGCAAATGTCTAGAACAAAATTCCATTTTACCCATAGGTTTAGTTATTTGTATGGCATGGGCGCGGTCCAGAACCAATTAGCTGCGCCTTAGGCGACTTGACTGTATATATATTATAATATCATTTATAAAGGCTCCAACAAGGTTGCATGTGTTGGTCTTGGTTGTCTAATGGTGGCTGTCCATGCTGCTTGATTTCTGGCAGCATTCTTATTCATTTGCATATCCTGGAGGTCACACTATGACCTTGTCCCAGGTCTTTTTCGGTCTGCCTTTCTCAGTCCCACCCCAGACATTCACACTTCTCACCTACCGCACTCAGTTGTCATTATACATCCTCTCAACATGTCCAAACCATCTTTATCTACCCCTCCTCATCACAACACCAATACAATCCAGTCCCATCCTTCCTCTCAGCTCTTCAGTTGCAATCATACAGTAACAGTAACTCTTCCATTCAGTTACTGTACTGTACTTATTTTCATATTTTATTCCTGCTACCACCAGACAATATTATTTACCTAGTGACCTAGGTATTTAAAATAAAATGATCAGAGTTTTCCATTCACCATTGGCAAGCATCATTATGTAAAGGTGCCCCTAACTGCAGTCTTCACAAACAGGTGGAGGTCCACATCAGAGTTCATTTGAAAGAAAAGAGTAACATTGACTAATTATAATTGCTATGTTTTCTCATTTTTTTTTTCTGCTGCAGTTCCACATATGGAATGCATTGTACTTATTCTTCAGTCTTATGGTTACCAATACTCAGTCATTGTTTGTGTTCATAGATGGTCATATGGTCAGAGAAATGCATGCTGTGAGATAGAATACAAGTTCAGCCAAAGGTTGGAGCGTGGAACAATTTGATATTTTCAATTTCATATAGCAAGATTATACTAATCTTCCATAAAAAATAGTGAAGATACTGACATTGGATAAAATATGCACACTTACACCATCACACCTCTCCTGAATGAGACAGCTTAGGCAGTTCATTATGAACAGAGGCTGTTAAGTCTGTGTCCAGTGTCATACACAGACAAATACTGTATACTGTACTCATTTAACAGTAACCTCATTTCACTCTCCTTCAGGTTCTGCTCCCCGCTGCCAACTTATTGCAGTTGACTGATGTGCGTGATGCATGCTGCGACTTCCTCCAGTCCCAGCTTCATCCTACCAACTGCCTGGGCATTCGGGCATTTGCAGACCTCCATGGATGTCTAGAGTTGCTGTCTATTGCAGAGAGTTATGTGGAACAGCATTTCACGTGAGTAATGAGTTATCATCACCTTGGCATGTACAGTCATTGTATTACTTTTTCTCTATGTATTTTATCACCAGAATCACATTATCTTTCCTCTGTTGAACCTTCATACAAGGGGTAGACCATGGTACAGTTGAAAAATTTCTGTAGGCAGAAAGCTTTGCCAAGCACCAAAGTAAGTTACTACATTGGGATTGGAGGTGATAGAACCTCATCAGCCCAGTGAAATATCTTTTTATTATTGCTCTCAATAGATGATTTACTTCAGTTGTGGAGCAACTTGGAACTGGAAGAGTTAGATATAGTCTTCAATAAGCTTTCGCCACTAGAGGCCTGCATAAGTCGAATAAAGCTGCCGTGTAGTAGTGGGAATAAAATATGAAAATACGCCGTTGGCTTGAAGAGTTAGGGGTAGCAAAATTCTGTCACTGTGCTCAGTAATATCCTGCCACTAAGCATTGTTTACTTGTAAAATGGGGGTAATTGGTTCCAGATGTTTGTGACCTATGTATTAGAACTATGCTGGGAAAAGGGCCAGCATATATATGCAAAGTTGTACATATATGGCAGCTGCATTATGCATATGATGGGTTTGAATGTGACATACACATTACAAGGGTTGAAGTAGTGTCATAATTCAGTGCTGTATGAACTATAGTCGGTGGGAAAATTATGACATTGCCAAACCAAAGTACAGCTGCAGATAGGTACAGTATTCTGACATCATCATCATCATCCAATCCTACATTGCCCCACGAGGAACGTAGGAGCCCGGGGCTAGGCAAGTTGGTCCTGACGTTTAAGATGAGAATGACCAGCCTCACTCATCCCTGAGTGGCATTACGTGAGCAGTAAGCCTCAACCACCCCTTGAATATAAACCTTCATCGGCTCAATCCGATTGGAACGCCATAATTACGGTACCCACTAAACCACCAGGTGCAAAGATTTTTGGTGGTATGGTTACCACCCAGCATAGTAAATGGTTTCCTGGTGTATAGGAAACCATTTGGCATATCGCTAAGTGTAGTGTCACCCACAGGCAGAAGGAAGAGGAAAGAATAAAGGAAAGAAAGACAGAAGAGAGAGTGGAAAGTCACCCATAGGTAGAAGGATGAGGAAAGAATGAAGGAAAGAAAGACAGAAGAGGATGGAAGTAAAGAAGGATGGAGGAGGGGAAAGGGCAGAAAGAATGTCTAGATTTTTTCTTTGTTATATTTTGATTTGACATTACTGAACATATGAAAATAGGTTATTATGGGTATTTTCTTCCTTTTAGGAAACCAGCTACCATCATGGCTATGGTACATTCTTAATGCTTTTTTATTACACGCTTTTGCTTTCCATGTGTTGGTGTTGTGATGAGGGATAGATTGAGATGATTTGGACATGTTGAGAGGATGGGAAACAACAGCTGGGTCCAGAGGGTGAGAGGTGTGAAAGTTGAGGGTAGGGTTGTGAGGGGCAGACCGAAAAAGACTTGGGGCGAGGTCATAGAGTGTAACTTACGGATAGGGAGGTTGCCACTGTGCCAGAGATTGAGCAGTGTGGAGAGCCACCATTAGATGACCAAGACTGATGCATGCAAGTATGGTGTAGCCTTTATAAACTATATAGTACAGTACGGTTTGAGATTTAATGCAGATATTTTTCCACGAGTAGTAGGATCCAGAGTGACTCCACAATACTTCTGATGTTGTTTAGCATTATTAATTGTGTGCATTCTTGTTTAGCATTTTAATTGTGCGCTTTCTTCCCCGTGGGATGTTCTGGTGTGATGTGTTGTGGTGCATTGCGTTGGTGTGGTGTGCTGGCATATTATTGGTGCTTCGGTTTGGGATGCCACAGGGAGGTGGTGGAGTGTGAGGAATTCCTTTCCCTCACAGCACAACAAGTCATCAAGCTTATATCAAGTGACCGCCTCACCACACCATCTGAAGAAAAGGTATTACCTCTCTCTCTCTCTCTCTCTCTCTCTCTTTCTCAGCTATGAATTTGGTATCAGTGATCTCAAGTTACAGGAGACCCTCAGTGTGCATGGCTAATGTATCCAGGATTTTTACCGCACAGATCAGGCCACAGAAACCCATGTTATATGGCTGATTGGTATGGGGAAATCCCAGTATTTCCCAGTCCTCTCTTTGGCCTGTGTGAAAAATTTTTACGCCCTCTTGATCATATCTAACATTCATTGTACTGCCTCTCTTTGGCCTGTGTGAAAAATTTTTACCCCCTCTTGATCATATCTACTGTGCATACAACCCCTAGGAACCTCACGGGTCATAAATAAGGGATATGGTAATTAGAATGTACCAAGTGGTAAATAAGTGGTGATCACTTCCTGTGAGAGGAGACAGAGTGATGTTTGGGCGTTACAGAAGGGTGTATCTTTAGTTGATGACTTATTTACCCAGAGGTATATGAAAACAATTTCAGTTGCATAAAGTCATAAAATAAAGAAAAGAAAAAAGTACCATACATAGTCAGAGATGTCAATGAAGCAAGAGAAACAAGAGGCAGGTGGCATGCAATGTATGTGTGTGTATGTGGGGGGCAGCTGCAACTGCAGCTGTTTGAGTGTAAACAGACTATTTCATCATCATCGTCCAGACCTCCTTTCCCACCCTAGGGCAGGGTGAGGAGTAGCAGTGTCCAGACAGCCCAAATTTGCCCAGTCCAATGGGCCACACTTCCATTCACTCATCGTTCAAGCCCCCGGAATCCTGGCTCTATCAGATATGCCAAAGACATTAACCACAATCTGTATCTTCACATAATATCCCATTATTTTAGCTCTGTTAATTTATGACCATTTGTTTCAACAAAAAATGTAGTTGAAGGAAGAAAAAAATACATAGCAAGTGGTGGCAGCGAGGTGAGGCATGAGAGGCAGATGACAAATGTTGCGCTTGTGTGCATACGAACATGTATGTGATGTTTGTGGTCAACTGATTGAGTGTACACAGAGCATTTCATGTCCAGTAATTTTAGCCGTGTTGAATTATGACCATTTGTTTGATCAGATTCCTACAAATGACAGTATTTAGTTAATTCTGTGCAGGGTGAGCGTGCAACTATGTGGTCTGACAGTGAAACTTTAGCGTGGCCATGGATGGGGGTCAACTTCTGGGATTTTCATATGGAAATTCCCCCTCTCTCCCCAAGAAACTTCCCCCTCCCCCTCTGCATTTACTGGGCTGGGTCAGGGTTTATCTTTCCACGTAAAACGTTTTAAGCGTTAATTGGGCTCGTGTAAATTAATGGTCTGCTGTTCATTTTTTTTTTTTTTTTTTTTAATAAATTCTTACTAAACTTCAGATGAATTCTATCCATCAGTCCATCATTCACTCTACTATTGTCCTATCAGATGAAGTTGCTTTTAAAATTTCACTGCTACCTGTAAAGTTGATTTGTCTGTTTTCTCCAGTTTACAGTACCAGTCATATGGAAGTTTTTATATTTTGGAACCTGTAATGAGAACTGATTGTATGGAGAAATTCATGAACAAGAAGGGAAGCACTGACATAAAATATCATAGTTGCATATATTCATCATCACTCTGTTATTCCTGTTCTTGCTTTCAGCACTGCAAGGGAAATTTGTGACCATGTTCTTGGTATTGTAGTTCTTTTGCATTTTTTCGTTACAAGTATGTTAGTCCACTTACAAGCATTAGTGTCTGCTGACCCTCTACTCCTATGTTGGCCAAAGGGAAGTTGAAGCCAGGACTTTGTAATGAAGAAAAATTTATAGTTCATTGTTATGGTGACAGTTTGAAGCTTTGCTAGATTGTTTGAATATCATTGTTATTATGAGAACTGCTGCATTTAACACAAAGCAACAAGTCTCCATTCATTGTGAAGTCCTGGCTACAGTTTCCCTCTAGCCAGTGTAGGGGGAGAAAGTGAGCAAAAACTATGACTAACATGTGTACTTGTGTCAGCATTATCCATGGTTAGTTCACAGTTACCATTCTTTTGCCTGTTGATTGAAACTATCTTCATACCTTAGCTCTGTTTTACTCCTTTCTTTGTAAAGTATTGATCCCTTGATCAACTGAACAATCTCCAGGCTGCCTCTTCATGACACTTCTCACTTTCCTCCTCTTTAATTATATAATTTTGTCCTCACCTAACCTACTTTCTCATTTATGAATTGTTCAGGTCTGTTATGCCTTATACAGTATTGGAATTTTTCATTTCCAGATATTTATATGCCCGATCATGATTGGAACCTTGTCTTCTACGTACAAGTATATGCTTAGTTAGCCCTTGTTTAAGGTTGCTGTTTAGTAAGTACATTACAGGTAATTCAACAACTAATCTGTACTTAAAGTTGATTCACCTTAAAGCTTTTTTTTGTTTTTTTTTTTTTTTTTTCATGAAAAAGAATGCATGCCTCACCTAAAGCTGTTTCACTGAAAGCAGCATTTCACCAGTATACATCCTAGACACTGTGAGGACTGACTGTATGTACTGTTATGGTCTTACAGTTTTTTTTTTTTTTTTTTTTAATGTGAGGAAGAAGGAACCAAAGGCAACAAGCCCGCAAAACTGTTCCTTCCAAGAGAAAAACAAAATACAAGAGAGAGCCAAATTCAAGATCCATTCATTTTGAGATGCCTGGACACACTACGTTTGAAAGACTGGAGATCATAGGAAGCAGGAAATACAGACAGAGGGAGACAGTTCCAGAGTTGACCTGTTGCATAAATGAGGGACTGGGAGTAACGGTTAACTCTTGCATTAGAAAGTTGGACAGAAAACGGATGAGAGTTTGCTGCTAGACGGGTGCTATGCGCCTGTTGTAGAGGTGGAGGAATGCATGCAGACAGTTCTGAGGAACAGTGACCATTGGAGTAGCGATAGAAAAGGGATAAAGATGCAACAGTGCGGCGAAGAGACAGAGGTTGAAGGGAGTCAGTAAGAGGGAGAGAGTTAATGAGACGAAAAGCCTTTGACTCCACCCTGTTGAGAAGAGCTGTATGTGGGGAGCCTCCCCACACATGAGAGTTGTACTCCACTCAGGGGTGGATAAAACCCTTGAATAGAGTCAACAATTGTGCAGGGGTAAAGAAGGAACGGAGTCGGCTTAGCACACCCAATCTCTTGGAAGCAGATTGTACAAGAGATGTAGTATGGTCTTTCCAAGATAAATCCTGAGTAAATGAAACCCCAAGCATGTTCAACGATGATGCTGGATTAAGCTGAATATTATTAAACATTAGTGGGTATACCTGTTGAAGATTTTGTCGAGTTGATAGGTGCAAAAACTGAGTCTTCGATGCATTAAAAACAACCAGATTATTTTTACCTCAGTCAGAGATACGAGCCAAGTCAGACATTAGGTGTGCCATAGCCTCATCCCTTGTTTGTTGAAGTAACTGCTGAGATGGACGTTGTGGGAATTGAATGGAAAGGTGAAGGGTGGAGTCATCAGCGTGTGAGTGGATAGGGTTAGATGTACAGCTTAGAAGGTCATTGATGAATAAAAGGAAGAGAGTTGGTGATAGGACAGAGCCCTGAGGAACACCACTGTTAATAGATCTAGGAGAAGAACGATGGCCGTCTACAACAGCGGCTATAGAACGACCAGAAAGGAAGCTAGAGATGAAGGCACAGATAGAAGGATAGTTTGCATGTATTAATCCTAGCAGTTCTCAGTTTAGGCAAAATTTACATTGCTTATTATTTATTTCAGGTATTTGAATGTGTAATGAGCTGGGTTAGTGGTGACCTTCCTAACCGAGAGGGTAGTTTAGCAGAGCTGATGGAGTACGTTCGTCTGCCTCTTGTCTCTCAGGAGTACCTCATACAACGTGTCGAGGAAGAACCACTTCTCAAACAGGATGCCCAGTGTCAGTATTTTGCATTTTGGTACAGTGCAGATGGTCTTCGTTATGTCAGGGATGTCGTAGTGAACATCAGGGAATCAGCTTTAGAAAGGATGCTAACCAGTTTACATGATAAATATATCTCCAAAACGGTCAGCTGCTTTTTGTGTGTGTGTGTGTGTGTGTGTGTGTGTGTGTGTGAAGTATGTGATAACTATTTGGAAATCATTTGTATAGCCTATACTATACAAGCAGTCTGATTCATAACATGTTTAGAGTTTATACTTATGGCTTCAGAATGTTTGGTGCTGTAAATTAGGGGACATGGCAGATTCATTTTAGTAGTATGTTTGAAAGCCATAAGTGGTGTTATTTTGTAAGTTCACCCTTTCCTCTCTTCCATCCTTCCTCTTCTGTCTTTCTTTCACTCTTTCCTCTTTCTTCTGCCGGTGGGCGACTTCACACTCCCTCTTACGTCTTTCCTTCATTCTTTCCTCTTCCTTCTGCCTATGGGTAACTCTACACTGAGTGACGAGCCAAATGGTTTCCTGTACACCAGGAAACCATTTACTGTGCTGGGTGGTAAACATATAACCAAATTTTGGCGCCTGTTGGTTTAGTGGGTAATTAACCCACGCAGCCCTGGCAACTTTTGGACCTTAGAAAACCCCGGCAAATTTGCAGCCTCAGGTTTTTTGCCTAAAACTCCGCTTTTGATGAGAAACAATGGAAAACAACCTTTAAAGTCCTCATCTGGGCCAAGAAATGTGATTTCTTAGTACCTCCTTGGCGACGGGGTTCTCTGTGAAGGCCCACCACACGCCCTCATTCTCCCAGCCTATGCTGTGGGTAACTGTACCAGATATGGCTAAAACACTCAAGGAACATACAAAGAGGTTTATTACATAGAAATTGGTAAGTCTTACAAGAATACAATAGGTCACATACAGTATTATAAGGTATGTAAGCACATTTGTTCTGATAGAACACAGAAATTGGCAACTGATTGCTCACTGTACTGACTGTGTGTGTGTCTTTTTCACTTACACTCTGCTGTTTCTCACTTTACATAACCAGTAGAATATATTTACAATGATTTATAATTATTTACAGTGTCATATAGCGCAGCCACACAGATTATTAGTAGTAGTGCTGAAGGCTGTGGTAATCTTTGAAACAGGGATCGCTCACTATACTGACTGTGTGTGTGTGTCTTTTCCACTTACAGTCTACTGTTTCTCACTTTACACAACTGCTAGAGTATATTTACAATTATTTACAACATCATATAGCGCAAGTACACACATGATTAGTAGCGCTGAAGGTTGTGGTACTCTTTGAAACAGGGATGTAAGCATAGTCCTACATCGCACTCAACACACTGGTATAGCGTGTCTTTTCTCTGACATGCTGGCCTTAATTTAGAGTACCTGCACACATGGCACTTACACTGGGGAAAAGCACAGGTCGGTGTTGAGGGAATGGGTTCGGGGAAGTGACGTCCAGAGAGTCACATGGGAGTCTGTGCGACGGTGGGTGTGCGGTGGTGATGGTGGGGCTGTCCTCAGCATACTTTGCCATTATCTCCCATGCCAGTTCCCTCACATACCCCTCGAAGGTCTTGGAGATGTTCGTGGTCATTGCGTGGAGATAGTGCCCATTGAGGACGGTTTATGTCGAGCAGGTGAAAGAATAGGTTTTTGTACCACTTCATAGTGGTCCTGGCACTATCCACGTTTGAAATCATGGAGTCAGATTGATCAGCCTGCCTCATGTCGATGTTATATGCCATGACTGACTCCGGTTTCCAAACGTGGTGACTCTTCTCGGTACTGTAATCAGTGGACTCTATGCGGCGAACCAGGGGGCATTGTACCATGGACAAGAGGAAGACTTCTCAATTGTGGTTCCAGGTAGTGGTGAGGATATTATTTGCCTTGAAGAAGACCACCTCCTTCTCAGACTTCCTCTCCATCCCTGGCATGTGGCAACGGTTCCTCTTGACGGTTCCGCACGTTCCAGTCTCTTGAAGGTGGAGGTACCGAGTGAGAAGAAGGCTAATGTACCAGTTGTCCAGGTACAATATGTGATGACGATGAAGATACTACTCGATCATTGTTTTCACCACGTCCCCTGAAAGTCGTATACTTCAATCTTGTATGATGTCTGTCTGTGCGCCTGTGTACAAAACCATGTCTTGTACATAACCAGTCTTACAGTCACACATCACAAAGATCTTGAACCTGAAACAGTGTCTTTTGCTGGGTATATATAGTTTGAAGGAAATGTTCCCTCTCCACAATACGAGACTCTCGTCTATGACAAGGTCTCTGAAAGGATAAAATGAAGATCTGAACTTTTCCCTAAGATGATCAAAAACCATATGTATCCTCCTCATTTTATCTGTGTTATTTATGTTGCTTTGGTGATCAGCATCGTAAAAGTGAAGGCGGCTCATTATTTGCAGAAACCTGTTATGACCCATTACCTTACCAAATAATGGTATTCTGACTAATGGGTCCAAAGTCGTGTATGCCTTGACTTGTTTTTTTTTTTTACAATACCCATCAAGAGCACCAGGGCAAAAAATAGGTACATCTCACCTGCACTGACTGAATAATCATACTGCTTGCTGTGCTTGCTCTGGGTCCCTTCATGCCCGCTGGCTTGCACCTGGCTTTGTGTGTAGGTGTTTGTTTGTACACAAATCTCCTCCACAAACTCAGGGTTGAAAAACAGATGGAATAACCCCAACCCAGAGGGGTCAGCATTAGTGCAGCCAGACTTCCAAGCCTTCGTGAAGGGGTGATTGATGGGAATAAAATCACTCCCATCTTCCCAGACCCAGGACACATCTCCTTCATCATTGTCACCATCGCCCCCCTCATCATGGTGGGGAGAAGGTTGGGGAGGAGATGGTGGTGGAGCAGGTTAGGGAGGTGGAGTGCGGCATCCATCCCCACTCGCGCTCCTCTTTCCTCTCCCTTTTCCCTTCCCCTTCTCCTTGCTTCCCTTCCCCACCACTTGGGGCTGTGGAGAGGAAGCACGAGCAGAAACTGGGGTGAAGAATGGTCATGACTGAGCACGGGATGTGCTGGGCTCAGCTTATGAGGTGCAGGGCTGTGGTTCCTCCCCACATGTTCACCCAGATGCGGCCTGCCTTCCCCAGCCACTCTCACTTTCTCCCACCTGCCTGCCCCCAACACTCTCATTTTCACTACCCACTATTCCCCCAACAATTTCACTTTCCTCAAACAGAGGAAATAAGAGCTGACCTTACACTTTTTGGGATTCATTCACCGCCTCCCTGTTGGGAAATCCTTTCTTTCCCCAACCAGGAATGCTTACTACGTCCTTCCACCTCATCCTTGTCATCGCTCACACCTTTGTCTTGAGGCAGAAGAGAGGCTGGTGAACGTGCATGGGGTGTGGTAGGTCCTTCCCTAGCCATGCGGTACCCCACACATTTCATCTTCCTTGGGGAAGGCACCTCCTCATCGCTAAGACTGGATACTTCCTCAGGCAGCACGTAATCTTTGTCTTGGACATCGTCATCAAGTGGGGAATCTCTACTACCTGTAAAGGTGTCCAGTAGAGTTTGTCTAGCCTCGTCAGAAAGAAAGACCTCAGCGCGCCATGTCCGTCTCTGGTCGATGTAGGTAACAGAGTGAATGAGCGTGCGGGTCACGTGGGGTTAGCGTGGGTCACCATCTGTTGGCAGGTAGTGGAAGGTCTGCCCTGCTTGCCTGCCAAAAATCAACTGCAAATTTTGAAAAATGTGGCCGTGACAGAGTTTGCAGTTGCAGGATGTTAATTCACGTCTCCGGGGCTAGCTGTGACAAAACGTCAGGACGTATATTCACGTCTCTGGGGCTGCATGGGTTAAGGTGCTGCAATCAGATTGAGCCTGTGTAGGTTTATATCCAAGGGGTGGTTGAGGTTTATTGCTCACGTAATGCCACTCAGGGATGAGTGAGGCTGGTCACTCTTATCTTAAATGTCAGGACCTACTTGCCTAGCCTCGGGTTCCTACGCTCCTCATGGGGCGACATAGGATTTGATGATGGATGGATGGATGGAAGGACAAAGGAATTGACTTTAATTTATTTATTTATTTTCTTTATAATAAACAGGTAAAGACTACTTGATAGAAGCAATGAAATACCACCTGTTGAAGGGAGAACAGAAGGCATTATTCAAGTCAGCCAGAACAAAACCCAGGCAGCCTGTTGGACTTCCCAAGGTAAATGTCACTCATACATATTTAGTAGCACTATATACATTATTAGTTTTTAAAGATGCATTGTTTTTTTTAAAGAATGATATACTGGGTAGTTGTGATATTAATACCAGATGTATTTGCCACAACCCTTTCAATACAGTGTTGTCTTTCTTGCTCTTATTGTTGGTCTCCAGTAATTATCTTTTACATATGTGTCATATTCATGCATGACAAAGCCACATATTGCCTTTATTTGTGCATTACAAAGTAAAATTGTTTTGTACTTCATCCCACTTATTACTTCTTGTGTAATTATAGGTACTGTTGGTTGTGGGAGGGCAGGCCCCTAAGGCCATACGTAGTGTAGAATGCTATGATTTCAAGGATGAACGCTGGTTCCCTGTGGCTGAGATGCCCACCAGAAGATGCAGGTACGGTATGTCTTTACCCTTTCATGCAGGTTATGCCCTTTTTCGTTACTTGATTCAGTCACCTTACTTACCAGTTGTCATGTTTATATACTAATTTCTTAATGCACTTTATTCACATGCACACACGAGTCCCTTGTTCAGTTGTAAGTCTTCCCTTGAATATGAATATATTGACTCAGATTATTGTCCCATCAGGTTCCTGACTTATACTTCCATTTTGTTGACTCTTCCACATCCCATTGTATTCACATCAGTACCATACATGTAGTTCACTGTCGACTGATATCATGCCCAACTTGACAAAATGTATCATGCCAGACTTCGCTAACTACAGGCATGCCATATGCAAGGGAGATCATATTATCCAGCCAGGAAAGGGGAATTTTGATTTAAATGTGTCTCTTGAGTGTGTTGATGAGTTTTGCAATGCATGGAATGTGATGAATGCTGGGTATGGTGCAGAAGCTAGATCATTTGCAAGAGTTAGATCTGGTTTGAAGTAGTTGAGAGGGCTGTTACCTCTATTGACAATGAAGGGACTCTGTGTGTGAAAAGGAAATGTGTGCTTTGTGGTACCTAAGAAAGTGTATGAAAGTGAGATCAAGGGTATTTGTTGATAGAGGCTGATTTAATGTGATATGGAAAATGGAGTGGAGCTATATATTGGTAAAACAGGAGGAGGAGGAATGGTAAAACAGGAGTAGTAGCATTTGAGAGAGTGGGAGAACTTTGTGAAGATAGTTTAGCCTGGATGCATTTGTTGTGGCGATCCCCAGCACGGGGATTTCCAGGAGAGAGCGAGGTGTCAGAGATGGTGATGCTGGACTTCTCCCTGTATAACTGAAACACTGAAAAAATTCAGATGTGGACAGTGGTTAGAAGATGGAGTTTTGATGGCTGGTGAAATGGGAACCTCCAGCTTTCCTTGTCAGCAGTTTACCTTCCACCTTGGGAGCACTTCCTAGTTCAACTGATGTTACAAGCTCCTCCTTACTCACTCTCAGCTTAAAAAGTTCAACTGGTATAAGCTTCTCCTCCACACAGGCAATCCATGTTATATGTCAGGGATGTGTCTCAGAATATATCAGGTTTTTAAGATATATTTTGCACTGTAAATTAGCTTTATAAGAGTTAAAGGTGGGGGCAGATGCTATGAGGCACTTAGTTGTTGTGCTCATCTCCATCACATGGACCTTTGGGTATGTGGGTATCAGTGAAACAATAAGGGACAAAAATTTATGTATTGTACAGAGGCTTTTGCAGCAAAAACACTGTTAAAAAGATCGAAGATATTGAAGACTTTGCTACAAACTACTTACTTTCTTACTTTAACTCGCACTTCACAAACCAGGTGTGGGATTGCGGTGATAAATGGGAAAGTGTATGCAGTGGGTGGTTTTAATGGGTCACTGCGAGTACGGACGGTGGACGTGTATGATCCAGCAAGAGACTCTTGGTCCTCCTGTGCTAGCATGGAGGCTCGCCGGTCCACACTTGGTGTTGCTACTCTCAATAACTGCATCTATGCGGTCAGTAGCAGTAACTCTTCCACAAACGTCAGCTGTTTCCTTCCATATTTCCATAATTTTCTCCATTCCTTATTTCTATCTCTGCTCTTGCATTTTACTATGTCACAGCTGTTGTCTTTCCCCTCATCATAGCCTTCATCAGTGGCAATATTTATGTTACCCGATAAATTTCATAATTGAGTAAGTAAAGTCATCCTTCACATTGTTTCCCTGCAATAACCTATACCCCCCATTTATCTCATTACTGCTGTTCACCATGGCTTTTCTTTACATTGAACAATGAATAGCACATCATCATCCCCTCCATTAATATATGATTTCTCAATACTGTATATACAGTACATAGCAGTACATAGTGGTATCACTAACTTTGTGAGGGTCAGGCCCTTTTGCCTTAACTTTGCCTGCTTTTTTTTTTTTTTTTTTTTTTTTTTTTTTTTTAAACTGCTTATTTCATATAGCTCAGTGGCAGAAAAAGATAATGCTATGGCTCAGCACCTGTTCATGACTAGCATCACATTCAAGCATTAGTCTCCTATTACAACTTGGTATTCAACATGGAGAGATGACAGTGTTAGTCGAAGTTAGATTAAAAATGGTATAGTATTGTATTCCAGCAAACATCAGACAGTATCATTTAACTGAGTGAGTATAGGAGCCCGAAAACTGTAATAATAGTAACATTAACTACCTTGTGGTAGGACAACTCAAGTACAGTATTCTATTCCAGCTAATGCCAGGTGATTTTTGTCATACAAGTCTGAGACTGTTAAACTTGTGCTGAAATGTGACCCTCATTATCTATGACAGGTTGGTGGATTTGATGGATCTACAGGTCTGAATAGTGCTGAAGTATATGACTCTAAGGCTTATGAGTGGCGGATGATTGCACCCATGTCCACCCGCCGCTCTTCAGTTGGAGTTGGCGTTGTCTCGGGGTGCTTGTATGCGGTCAGTCCTATGCTTGAATGTCTTTGATTCCCTGTTGTGCCTGAAAATTGCAGCTTACAGTTACCTTCTTGTTTCCACTTAATTAACTTTGGGTATATTAAAATGTCCAAGGTATTTTTATTGTTGTGCACCAGCCTTTTTCAACATGCAGTATATTGAACTAGAAAAACTCTTTATATAGAGAGGGCTTTATCATCAAACAGTTGCTCTTATCAGTCTAAGTCTTCACCCATTATTTTAATAGTGAGAACTTGAGATTTTTGCACATTTTGTTTAGAAATAAACAACTGTGATAATTGGCTATTGATAATGCATTCTAAATCTACCCAAGGTTGGTGGATATGATGGAGCATCACGTCAGTGCCTTGCCTCAGTGGAGTGTTACTGTCCAGAATCTGATGTCTGGAATCCTGTTGCTGAGATGTCTGCACGCAGGAGTGGAGCAGGTCAGACATAGTATGGAATACATGAGTTAGGTGGTATGAGAACATGTTTTGTCAGAGAATTTATATCATAGTGTGTGAGTGGGAGGTGTCAGGTATGAAGTGGTGATGTAATGTCTCAGTTGTGCATGCTGTTAAGTTCTTTTACAGTTTTCTTCATATTACAACCATGCCAGCTTCCCTCCACTTACCCTACACTATTTAACACTATTTATTCAGTCTTCCTTTCATTGTCATGCAGACATCCTTTAGTGCCCTCAAGAACCTCACTTTAAGTCCATATACAATGCTCTTAATACCTACAAAGCAGCCTGGTCATCAGATGTGTTAATCTTCTCCAGAGCCATGAAAGCAGCAAATTTGTGAAGTATCTTGTTCTTCATTAAGTGCTTTTAAGATGAAATTCTCAAGTTAAAAATTTGATTGCAACCGTGCCTTTTCTAAAGCCTCTACTCTGGTTTTTATTATGTTGCTGGCCATCTTCACATACATGTATTGTGTGACCACATATCTGATATCTTTTCTGTTAAAGTTGAGACATACTCTTAATTTTTTCCCTCCTTTAAAGTGATGCAGTACTACACATTCTCTCTCTCTCTCTCTCTCTCTCTCTCTCTCACCAGGTGACTGACTTAGCCTGTTCATGATATTGACCCTGATCTTTTAGTATTTCTGCTTTTGCCATTGTCAAGTTCATCTGTTACTTACAATGTAAGCCTTTGCACTACGGCATTATATCTTCTTTCTCTTTCTCTTCATGTGCCTCATCCTTTTTTCATACATCTAATATATGATATTCTTACATGGTTAGCATCATCTGCATTGTTATAGATCTTGATCTAGAGTTTTGATAATTAACCCGAGGCGTCCCGTCGACATATGGGTACATTGCAACATTTTGCATTTGCCAGTCCCGTTGATGTACTGGTACTTCGCGCAATTGCAAGGTTCATAATTTGCACAATTTTCAATTTTCGCGTGTGATTTTTGGTACATATACACGGGACACCTTCCTCTATTCCTCTACAAGATGCCAAAGCAGGGACAATGCCTTACACCGCATAACCTCCCCCCCCCCCTGCACGCCATTGTCTCGGCAATTCACCTGTTACCAGTGACCTGGCCACTAAAGACATTCAGGGCTAGAGTGATTCCTCAATCGATGACAATGTGGAGGACAAAGTTTACATAGCATTAGAGGAAGAAACAGTCAGAAATGATGATCAGGTAATGTGGCAAAAAAAGGTCAGGTATGGTGATGAGTTAGTGAGTGAAACAATGCTTATAATGCCTATATTACTGTTTGAAAACCAATATACTCTTGTACTACATATATATTCGTACCAAGTAAATAAATAAATACCATTTATGAGAGGTGTGAAATAGTTACCCACCCATAGAACTCATTTTCTTTGGTGCCAGCCTGTTAGAAAACCCAGTAAGGTATGGAGGTACTGCTACCTGGATCGAGTATTTTAAAGCTCAGGTGAGCGATTTCTCTATGAATTTTCAATGTTTCTCACCAAAAGCGGAGCTTTAGCCAAAAAAATTTTTTCCGAAAATACCTCGGGATTGGGGGGTGTCGGAGGGGCAAAATAGCTCAGGACGTGACGGGTTAACAAGGAGCTCTGTAGTATGATTTCCCACAAGTAAAGGATGATGTGACCCCTTCTGCCATGGGTGTCAAGTATCACTTCAACCCATCTCGACAGTGACTGTTGTGTACAGTACCGTACACTTAGTCAATGTATGTATGTATTGTACAGTAAATAAAATACTGTATCATTTTATCCTACATAGAAATTTTAGAATGGTTATGGTTTCCTGTACACCAGGAAGCCATTTACTATGGTGGGTGGTAATCATATAACCAAATTATGGTGCCTGGTGGCTTAGTGGGTAGTTAAGGCACTCCAGTCAGATTGAGCCAGTGCAGGTTTATATCCAAGGGGTGGTTGGGGTTTATTGCTCACATAATGCCATTTAGGAATGAGTGAGGCTAGTCACGCATCTTAAATGTCTGGACCAACTTCCCTTGCCCCGGGCTTCTACACTCCTCATGGAGCAGCACAGGTTTATAGGATGAATGAATGAATGGATGTCTTTCTTTTTTTTTTTTTTTTTTTAGGAAACTCACCCCAACTTTAGGAGGGGGAAAAAGTTCATCTTGATGATAAGTGAATTACAGTACATTTGCCTTATTGTTTTATGGGTATGTTTTTGTTAAGTAACCCATCAGTTACAGGCAAATAGTCTCCCCTATAGGGCCATCCTGTGCAGTAAACCAATGTTCCCTTGTGGTTGACGACGTTTTTCCACAGCGAGGCACAGGGAAGATTGAGGAGGTTTGGTTCCCAGATGGATGCCACATTTCCATCTCTCCACCCATTGAACAGGGGGCACCATAGCAGGCTCTACTTCACACTGTAATTTGGTTATGTGGTTACCACCGAGCATTGTAAATGGTTTCCTGAGTTACAGGAAACCATTAGGTTTGTTTCAAGAGCCACCTGAAGTGGAAAGAAGAATAATAAAATGTAACAGGAAGGAAGGAAGAAGTAGGAAGAGAGGGGGCAGACACAAAGGAAGATAAAAAAAGAGGAAGGAAGCAGCAGCACTGCATCAAGTGAGTAGATGATGGTTTCCACCATCTACCACCAGTAGCACAACTAAATGGTGGTAATAGGCTAATGTGGGCGTACTGAAATGGGTGAAGTAGAACTAGCATTTTCTGATACAGGCGTGGGTGTACTGGAAGGTCTGCTGTATGCCGTTGGTGGACATGATGGACCATTGGTGAGGAAGAGTGTGGAA
Source organism: Coenobita brevimanus (assembly GCF_032717465.1). Classification (NCBI taxonomy): domain Eukaryota; kingdom Metazoa; phylum Arthropoda; class Malacostraca; order Decapoda; family Coenobitidae; genus Coenobita; species Coenobita brevimanus. The sequence goes on along the minus strand of NC_137031.1, from coordinate 42,666,659 downwards.
GTATTCAACCCAGACACCAACACATGGACCCCCGTGGCTGACATGAATCTCTGTCGTAGGAATGCAGGTCAGTGAGTCGTGTTGTCAAGTGAATGGTAATTTCCTCCCCCCCCCTCCCTCCCTCCCTCCCTCAATCTACCCTGTTTCTTCTGTGGACTTGCTTTGGTGTTCTGTGGTGTTGGTATTTTGTTTGGTTTTGCCCAGAGAGTGGTACTATAGAATTATTATTATTATTGATATTATTATTATTTTTATTATTATTATTATTATTATTATTATTATTATTATTATTATAATTATTATTCAACCTTTTTTCATCTGTGGAGAAATTTTTTATCACCCTATTTTCTACTGTGGATATACTTAAGCAGTTTATATTTTTGAAAGATAGATATTACAGTAAACTCTCAATTATCTGTCATTGCAATAGCCAGCCCGGCACAATATCCACTGCTGCTGGCTTGGCTCTATTAAAGCAATAGCCGGTGCCAAAACAAGATGTATCTGGCGGTTCTGTGCTCATAAGTGGTAGCTGACGCTGTAGTACTGTACAGTGATAGCCTGATGATCCGGGCTGTATGATGTGAAGGGGTGCCTGAATAGTCCAATGTCATGATTAGTCCAGCGGAAACAAAACTCAAGTCTTGGTAGACTGATCTACTAACCCCTTAATGGCCATGGGCTCAGAAATTTGCATGCTCCCCCGGCCGGCCCCAGGACCATTTTTTCGGAGTTTTAAAAATCAATTTGTTTTTCTAACAGATGTGAAGCGAATCGTCTGGCACACTTTTTTTTTTTTTTTTTTTTAAGTCACTGTATGTATGTATTGTACCATACATTAAATAAAATGTAGTATCATTTTATCCCACATTGAAATTTTTGAACGGTTTTGTTTTCCTCTACACCAGGAAGCCATTTACTACACGGTGGTAACCATATAACCAAATTATGGCACCTGGTAGTTTTGTAGGTATGGTAATTAAGGCGCTCCAGTTCTATTGAACTTGTGTGCAGTAGGTTTCTATCCAAGGGGTGGGTGTTCATGTAATGCCACTCAGGGATGAGTGAGGCTGGTCACTCTAATCTTAAATGTCAGGACCAACTTTCTCAACCCTGGTTTCCTACGCTCCTCATGGGGCAACATAGGATTTGATAATAATGGATTTTTTTTTTTTTTTTTTTTTTTTTAACCCATCCTGCAATTAGCTATCATTTGCGGAAGAATTTGTAATGTTTTGGTGCACATGCCATATGGGCAAAAACGTGAGAGATGAAGTGACTGCCTGACTGCTTGGAATGGTAGGTACGGTCATGTAAACATACCAGTAACCTTCGTTCCCTTCCCATAATTCAGTTTTTTTTTATAGCACGGACCAACTCGATATCACAGACACCAGTATATTAAAGGTTTGTTCAATGCCTTTGGCTGTTAAGGGGTTAAGGAAGGTGATGATAATAACATTGGGGAAATTTTTCAGCAAGAAAAGGTAATTTACCAACATGAAAATGGTCTGAAAAATACAGAAACAAACTGGAGGAATATGAATTGAATTGGTAAGGTGTTTCTGCTGTTTAAGCGTACATTTAGCGCTCATTCATTTGTTCGTTATTGTGTATACTGTACAGTATGTGTGAAGGAGAGTATTGATACAAACAATGATGCATTCCATTAACCCCTTAAAAGCCGCTGCCATTAAAGAACTCTTTGCCATACCGGTGTCAGTGACGTTGAGTTAGTGCGAATTATAAAAAACTGCAAACAGTTATGGGAAGAGAATGAAGGTCACTGGTATATTTGCACTTCATCTCGGATGTTTTCACCCATGTGGTACGTGCTTCATAATTTTATTATTTCTTCTGCAACTTATAGCAAATCACAAGATGGGTTTAGGATGCTAAAAAACACATTGCCAAGTGCACCAGGCAGTTCTTTTCAGGAAGCTAAAAAAAACATTGCCAAGTGCACCAGGCAATTCTTTTTATCTGTAAGAAAAGGAAATTTATTTCAGAACTTTGAAAAAATGGTCCCTGAGCTGGCCAGGGGAGCATGCAAACTTCTGAACCTGTGGCCATCAACAGGCTAAGTCGTACATACAATTGTTTGTTTCCAATGCAGTGGAAGAAACCAAATGTACTCAAAAGTGTATTTTGTTTCCCAGTTTCTTAACTGTATGTTAGATTAGGTTAAATTAAATTATGAGGTACAGTTAAGCTAGGTTAGGTTAAGTGAGTTAAGTTAAGCACATAGGTTAGGACAGTCCCTTCCGCCGTTACGTTGACGAATCAAACGAGTTGTCACAGCAGAACAGCTAAAAGCAAAGGGGAAACAGATTTAACAAGAAACGTTTATTTACCACCCCAGAAATAATAAGAAAAAGGTAACAGACTCTCAGGAAGAGGAAAACTGATTTGGTAAGGTAAGGTGCTTGTGCTGCCTAAAGTAAAGCATATGTTTACCGAATGATCAAACAAGAGCATCTCTCTGGTGGTGGCTTCTCTTCAATATCAGTTGCCTCATCAAACTCCACAATACCACCCTCATGAGCAGGAGGCATGGGTGGAGGGTAGACTCACTCTTGCTTACCCGTGGCTTGCTCACTAGCAACTGGATACTCGCTTTTTAAATAGGAGCTATCGTATGGATGATTTTATGTATAACCATATCATTGTATCATTTGGTCACGGCCCAGATATGCCGAAATCTGGATATTCCAAACATGGATAGTCAAGCTTTCACTATTACTGTACTGTATCAATACTTTTTTATTTTTTACACTTAATTTTCATCTTTTACTCATGGGAAAGTATTTAGGATAGAGGCTTTGTGATATGTGGGGGTGCCTATCATCCACTAACCCAATGTGGTGCTGCCTTGTGGTCTCTAAACTGAGTGACAAGCCAAATGGTTTCCTTTGATCCATTTACCATGCTGGGTGTTAACAACATAACCAGATTATGGCACCAGGTAGATTAGTGGGTAATTAAGGCGCTCCAGTCGAATTGAGCCTGTGCAGGTTTATATCTAAGGGATGGTTGGGGTTTATTGCTCATGTACTGCTGTTTAGGGATGAGTGAGGCTGGTCACTCTCACTGAATGTCAGGACCAACTTCCTTAGCCCTGGGCTCCTATTCCCCTCAGGGAGCAACACAGGATTACATGATAGATAGATGGACCAAGATGGACGGTAACGTAATATCCGGTTTGATACCAGTTGTTGAACAGATGGGGATACAACTAGTATGCAGTACCCTGCAATTCACTTTATTTGGCTTAGGGGTTGGCTGAATTTGGCTGGATAAGTGAGAGTTCACGGTATAGATTTTTTTTTCAACTTTTTTCTCCGTAAATACATTCTGGTATCTGGTGTTGGGAAAATATGTTATAATCAGTTTTGTGTGTGTGTGTGTGTGTGTGTGTGTGTGTGTGTGTGTGTGTGTGTATGTGTGTGTGTGTGTGTGTGTGTGTGTGTGTGTGTGTGTGTGTGTGAACATGCTTTGATGTTTTATGTGATGTTGGAAAAAAAAAATGGTGTTTTTTCCCTTCAGTGTCATGGATACAGAGATATTTTACTTTGATGAGGAAGTTTTTAGCATTCTAAAAGTTTTGAACCCTTTGGTTACTAGAATTTTACTAGAATTTCTGTTGACCAACCAGAATCTTTGTTTGGTAACCTGAATAAAATAACTCAAGGTATCCATAGAAAATGAGAGGGTTATGTTGTTTTTGTTGCAGTACTGTACCTGGTTTGTCTGACTGAGGAAATGTAGGTATTTTGAGACTTCATTATTATGTGGCAGCTGTGCTGCTGAAGCACATACATTTACTGAAAAGTAACTCCCTGATTGGACAGCTTTCTGTTTTTCTAAACAATACTATACTTATTTAGTACTATACTGTATCTGAATTTTGTATTGTTCCAGACTTTATATTAGGAATTACATTTTCAGCATTGTAATATACAGTATGTAGTAGTATATTACTCTTCCACTTACTACCGTTTATGTTCAGTACCATACCACTCATAAAAATTTGAACTGTTTGATGTACCAAGTTTGAATGCCGAGTTCAGAGTTATGAATGCTAATAATCTCCATCATTACTGTGTGTACTGTATTGTTGTTATTATAATGTATTTATGTATGTATTTTTGTTATTAATATTATTTTTAATATTATTTTTGTAGTACATCAGAGTAAGAATAGCCATTTCTGTGAGTATTGTCGTAGTCAGATTAATGATCTTTCTGTGTAGCTATTCCCAGATGCCTTAATCCCATAAGGGTTGGCCACAAACAAATTGCCTCCATGTCGCCCCAGCCATTTCACTGCACTGCTCCCAGCTCACACACACCCTCTTTCATATACCTCTCCACTCCATCCCTCCATCTCATCTTTGGCCTCCCTCTTCACCTCACTCACATACACCCTCCTTGTCAGTCTCTCGTTGTCTGTCCTCTCCACATGGCCAAACCACCTCAGTGTGTTTCTCCTAATGCATCCAATCACATCCACACCAGAATGCTCCTTGACTTCCTCATTAGTCAGTCTGTCTTTCCATGTGACCACATGCTCCTCTCACATAACTGATTTCCACTGCTCTCACTGTTGGGTCCCTCCAACAGGGTCCAAGCTTCACTTCCATATGTTAGAGTTAGTATCACAATACTGTCATGGAGTAACTTTTTCACTTCTGTGCTCAGTTCCCTGTTTCTTATCACTGCTTTCAAAGAACAGCAACCTTTCTTCCTTGCTGTACCCTTTCAAGCACTTCATCCTCTAAACTTCCATCCTTACTTATCACACTACGCAAGTACGTAAAACAAACTCACATTTTCCATTTCCTCCTCATCCAACCTCTCTGTACGTTCAGTGACGTCATTTCTCTCGAAGACCATAACTTTACACTTCCCTACATTCACCTTTAGATTTTGTTTCCTATAAACTCTCCCAAACTCATTCACCAAGTCTTGCAGCACCCCTTGGTCTTCACCTAACAGTACAGTATCATCTGCAATCAACGGTTCACGGAGTTTCTACACACTGGCCTCTCTTATTAGGGCCACTCCAGCATCCACTGCCCTTCCTTGTATCTCTTTTGTAACCCCATCCATATACAGATTGAACAGCCTTGGAGAAATGATACATCCCTGTTTCAGTTTGACCTTCATATAGAAAAATTAACTCAGTTCACAGTTCCCACACACTGGAGTCTTAGCACCCTCATACATACTCTTTACAGCATTCATCAACTTCCCATTTACTCCATATATTCTTAATACTTTCCGCAGTCCTTGTGTATCCACAGATAATTAGCATAAAATTAGTAATGCACTGTTTTGCTCATCAGATTTCCCCCATTTGGTTTAATTGAACTGTCCCATTTTTCACTTCCTTTTGTGTACATTACATTCTTTTACATTTTTAAAGGATTCTGCATTACCAGCTTGTGTAAGCCTTGATCATCTGATGGCTGCCATCTGAGATGCTTGATCTTTTACAGCATCCCTAGTTAGTCTCTACCCTGAGATCTTTATTCAAGACCTCACCCTATGTCTTTTTAGGTCTGTTCTTTGACGCTGTCTCTTCAGCATTCATATCCATAATCATCTTCACCAAATCATTTCTCCTATTGTCATTACATGTTCAAATCTTGGTCATCCCATTAGCACCACATCACTTAAAATACATTTATGCATACCAAATCATTCCCTCAGTGCTGCACTATTCAACATGTCCCTCAAGAGAGTGTATGTTTAACCATCTACATCTTAGTTTTGCATCAGCTTTTTAACATCCTCATCTTTGACTGGTCACAATTCAATACAATGTAACATCACATTTCTCTTGGTGTTGTAGAGAGATGCCATCATGTGGCTACACCTCCCTGTCTTTTGAAAGGCAGGTAGTGGACTGCAGAAAGGCATCCTCAGCCTGCATTCCACTTGGTTTATGTCCAGATGAACTTCGGTTAATAACAGTAACAACATGTGTCACACAGGCAGTATACAGCAGTTTATAAAAATGCTTGTGATTTTATTTTGCTATAGATTTTTTTTTTTTTTTTTTTTTTTTTTTTTTTTTACTTGTGAGTTTTTAAGTATGATTATGGAATATTGACACATTTCCATAACTTCCACGAACACAGGAGTAATAGCGCTGAGTGGGCTGCTTTATGTGGTGGGTGGAGATGATGGTACTTCTAATCTGGCATCAGTAGAAGTGTACAGCCCCAAGACAGATGTATGGACCCTCCTTCCTGCACATATGGGCATCGGTCGATCCTACGCGGGGGTTGCCATAATAGACAAACCAGGGTTCTGAGACGAGGCTCAGGGTGGGGGGGCACCAGACGAAGAAGGAGGAGGAGGTGGAGAAGAGGATGGTGCAGAAGGGAGCAAATGTGGTGCGGCAGAGGAGAGTTAATTTCAGCGACAATTGAAAGGCCTTCTCTCTGCCATCCTTCTTGTGATTGGTTTTTAATTGTCAGCCTGCTGAAGAGATGCCACAACTCCCCCTCCCTCCCTGAGATGACATTACATGTTCCGTATAAAAAAAAAAAAAAGATGGTATTTGGCCATGTCTTCACTTCTTCCAGAAACCTTTAAATGTTATGGTGTGTGTACGAAATGTGGGATTCTGGATACACATTGAACCGAGTGACATAAAAAACAAAAGCCTTGTGAATGTGCTAGTATGTGATCCTTTATTTAAATTTGTGTTCAATAAGTTATTGTGAAAAACTTGGTAAATGTTTAGAAAAATTCTCTATTTCACATGAATTGTTAGTTTTCATATTTAGTGTAGCTTTTACAACAGTGTAAGGAAAATGGTGTAAGCAAGAGGACTTCAATTTAATTAAATTGTAAGGGTGAATATTTCAGACTGGCTATTTTTGGAGAGTTTTCATTCTTTATAATAAAATTTATATTTCTACCATGGCGGAAGATATTTCATAGACTCAGAAATGTAAATTTGGAGTCTATAAGTGCAGCAATCTAGGTATTTTACCATAAATGTTTCAGCTGCACTGGTATTTCAGATTCTGTAGTTGTATTAACAGGGTACCCTATTAAGACTATCAAGATGTTTGTATCACATGGTAACTGGACTAAAATAGCATTTGTACCCTTGCTTTTTTTCTTTTTTTTTAATGGGGTTAGGGTATTCCCTGATGTGCTGCAGGTTTTGTGCTAGAGGTAAAATAGAGCTTGCAAATCATTATATTCTCGGGCTTTGGATGCATCCATGAGGAATTTTGTATCCATTCAGTTACCAGTTGAAGCTTTTGCCATTGACTGCAGCTTGTTCTAAGTCCATTCATTCTGTAATGCATATTCTTATACAGTACTGTATTATTTGAGAAGTGGAACTTGCAGTTTTCATATTTGCCAATAGATAGGGATCCTAGAGCATTCGACGTGGAAACTGCAGTCGTACTGTTGCCCAGTACTGCAGTTATATTAATAATTTGTTAGTATATATATACACTTTTTTTTTTTCTTTTTTAGATTTTAGTTTTATATCTCAGAACAAGGTCATCTTTAGGTCTTATGTCAGAGAAAAATCTGATATCAGTGATAGTTATGTACAGACAGCAGCAAATGTCCTTTTCCCCCTCCCATTTCTCTCCCCTTGGATTTTTGAGTGTCAGCCTCATCAGTCTGCCATAAGTGACACGGTACAGTGCACCCTCACACAATATGAGTTTGTGGGCGGCAGAAACCCCCACATTCTACGATTTCACGTTATGGGAACAAAAGAACTTATGGGAAAAATGGTATATGGTGGACAGCCCACCCAGGGCTTGGTCTTTGGGTCCCCTTCCAGCCTACTCTACCCTGCTAATACTTTGTCTAATAGTACTTCTAGTTGGACCAACAAATAAAACAACGAATAGAACACCATGTACCTTTATTTAAGTGACTTCTGGGCTTGTTAAGAAGGGAGGGGGGTTGATATCTGAGGCTCAGGGCGTTTGCTATTGCCCCGCGGGGTGGGACGCCACCTTGTCACTCACTGTCACTGCTGAGGTCTCATGGAGGTGCCATAAAGCCTTCAAAGTTGACAGCTGAGACCATGATGAACAGGTGGGTAATGCTTTGTTGCCAAAACGGACTACAGGATGCAAGGTACAACATGTGTTCTCACGGCAGTATGGAGGAGAAGTGTCTGTTTACCCAGGAAAGTCAGTAGATGGCATGCAGTTAGCTGGCGAGCTGCTCGCCATATAGAATCTGGCTCATTGCCAGCCACCTGCCTTCATGTGACTGACTCGCATTGTCCAGCCCGAAATTCGTGTAATGGTGGGAAGTCCATTTTTGCTTTGGAATCATACAGCCGATTCACATGTTGGGAAGTTAGATTCGCAGATTTTGCATTCGATAAAAATAAGCATTTTCTGGGCTGACTTCCCATTGTGTGGGGGTGCACTGTAATTCATTTGGCCTTAGATTAGTGTCATTTGCTTTGGATTCTAATTTTCAGAGTCCATAAGAGAGAACAGCAGTTGAGGGGACAGGACTTCTGTTGCTGATATTACAGGAGAAAAAATAATATATACAGTATACATAGACAGATAAAAAAAGTTAGCACTGTATAGGTTTTGCTCTGTTATGTTCCAACAGGTCTTGTGCTGAATTGGATATGTTTTATTTTAGCTACTTTATAGACATGGGACCAAACAGTCATTATCATGCATTTTCAGTAAAGGTAATAACTTAATTCCTGTAATAATACAATAGTTCCTTGAGGTACAGCTATAATTATGTAGAGTATACTTTCAGCACCACTTTTCCCAATGAAAAAACTATCTCTATACAGTATATAGATTTTCTTTATATACATTTTGCCAGCATTCTTAGTCATGTTCTCCTGATTCTTGTTGTTTATGGAGACATGATAGTTCAGATAGGCATAGTAAAGACATTCATGGCATTTTTTTTTTTTTTTTTTAACAATCTCATGTATCCACAAATCCAACAAGTCAGAAGTACTCAGCATTCCATGTAGGCCTCTGCCCAGGTAATTTAGATAATTAGAACTTGCTTAACATTAATTTAAAAATCCATAATAGTTTATATTGCATATGGAAATATCTAAAATGGTAGAAAACAGGATTTGGTGCCTAGGTCACTGTGATTAAAGAAATTTTAATTTTTGCCCATTGCAGGCAAAGTAGCAACGCCAGAGACAGTGCATGAATATTCATGCTGCTCAACATCTCCTGTCTTATTTAGAATGAGGAAACTGAGTTGTATGCATGACCCATTTAATCCAATCACATTTTACATTTTATTTGCTTTCCAGATAATATGAAAGATAAGAGAGAGTTTTCAGATTGGAGGGGTTAAATACAGCCTTCACTGATCCCTTCATGACAAAAGACCTTTCTTATAGTAAATAATGTGAAAGTAGCAAGAATAAAATTTCAAGTACATCACTCGATTAAAGCGCTTAAACCTTAATTCACGAATGGAAAAGCAAGCCCCAGTATTTGATGATAGTTCTGAAGCATGTGACAAAGATAGAACGTATTTGGCTGTCTTTTATTGTTGCTGACTGCACTCATGTCAGATGCCAACTGATCATACCCGATAACTGCATCTGATCCATAAAATGACAAAAAAATAAAATAAAAGTTTCAGGGACTTGCATTCCACTTCTTCATTTAAGGTTTAAGTTTATGGACCTTTAGTTCATGTCCCCAGACTTGCCTCTCTTTAATTTCATCCCCATCATTGGAAGCATGTGCTGCATTACTCATCTCATCCCTGGTATGATTGCTTAGGCCCTTCATTTTAGGAGAGCAAGTGAGATTTTTTTAATATGGGGAAGAGAATGTGTTGCTTTTTTTTTTTCCTATGGTTTAGTAAAGATGCTTCTTATCTGTAATTGGTGAATATCATCAGATAATTCCTTTTTCTAACGATTAGTGGAGATGTACAGATGGATTATCTCCTTATTTCCTTACGTGATTTTGATTGTCTCTTATTTCATGGAGTCAGAATGTCATCCAAGATAAAAAATGGGAAAACAGAAGCTCTTATACAGATGAGCAGACAGTAGGTGCTGAGCAGAGAAAATGCCATGATACATAGATATATTTTTTCAGATGTGTAACCCAGAAATTTTTTTAATATGGAAAAGTTGACTCCCTTTCATTCAGAAACTGCTTTCAGCTAGCAGTAGACCTTCCGTTTACACAGGACCTAGTTGCACTAAACACATTTTGCGTGGAAAGGTAAACCTTGACCCAGCCCAATAAATGCCAGGGGGGGAAAAAAAAAAAAACTTAAGTTTGCTCGGGAAAATCATCAATGTCTGCCCCCATCCGTAGCCTTGAGGTTGACTTGCTCAACACTTCTGGCACTAGACCCTTTAGCACCGACTCTAAAACATTTATGAAAGATATCCAGTACAATAGGACCAATTTAATGCTAGGTAGGTTCTAAAGGAACTTGCTTTGTATGGGTCTCACACGAAATCACTGTATCATTTCAGTGCGATAAATTAGTTTGGTGCTTGAGAGAGAGACAGAATACTAAAGGTAAATTTATTAATATATAAAATTCTGGGAGTGATTGATCAAGCACCCACTGAAGATGAGTTGCTGCTGCACTGTGCTGCATAGTTGGCCTGCACAGGTCCAGCAAAATAGGGTTGTGTAAGCGTCCTTGGCCTTCCCCCTGAAAGTTTCACTGTCAAACCACATAGACACAAACTTAACCCACCTAGAAGAAAGAAGCTATTGGATTTAGGATTTTGATAAAACAAATGATCATAATTCAACATGGCTAAAATTATGGGACATGAAATGGTCTGTTTACACTTGATAAGCTGGCTATGTACAAACACATACAAACATGTGCAGTTAGCTTACTGCTTGCCTCTTCTCTCTCACCACATCCTTACTGCTCACTATAGTTCATTCATCTAAGTTTTTCATTAAAACTGTTGATCATTAATCAACATTGCTAAAATTATGGGACATAAAAATGGTCTGTTTACACTCGATCAGCTGGCCACACACACATGTATATACACACGCACATTGCTTGCCGCCTGTCTCTCATCTTTCTCACCTCATCACCACCCCTCTCTGGGTACTTTTTCTGCTTTCATCTAAATTTTTCATCAGTACAGATGGTCTTTACATTGCTGAAATTATTGAACCTGAAATGGTCTGGTTCATGTGCATGTGCACACACATGCTCAAGCATATGAATGCATGTGTGTGCACACACACAGACACGCAGATGCACACACACACACACACACACACACACACACACACACACACACACACACACACACACACACACACACACACACACACACACACACACACACACATCGCTCGCTGGTGCAGTGGTAACGTTCTCGCTTGCCAACTGGTGGACGGGAGTTCACGCCTCGCTCAGGTTGCGAAAAGTTTCACTGACAAAGTGGGTGGTTACTGTCCCCCTTGAGCAAGGGGACGGGTGTGTGCGTGTGTGAAGGTCACAGCCTTGCCCTTAGATCGGACTATATGAGCTCTCAGCTCCCTTCCGGGAGGGTAAAAAGCTGACGATCACAACCATCAATTGATCCTGACCGACCCGGTGAATTACACACACACCTCTCATCTGTCTCACCTCAGTGCTGCCATTCACTATATATTTTTTCCTCTTTCAGCTTAAATGTTGTAAATATTTCATCACTTCATGCTACTGAAGTAGCTTTTTACCTACCTCTGGGTAAACAAGTCATCATCTGAAGATGCTGAACCAAACTCAGCACCTGCTCTTATTTGCTGTGATACTGCTTCACCAGCTGGCAACAATACATAACATTAAATATATTATTGAATTCCTACCACATAATACATATTGTCCATCCAAAATTAAACATTTATTTTCATAACAGTAAATACTTGCATGTTATTTTATGTTGTATGCTCAAAATATGTTTCTTTTTTTTAAAGGAACACTTTCATAAACACTGAAACCCACCTGGTGATGATGGATGGGAGAATGACGTTATTTCTTTTAGCCGATGGGATGAGAGAATATCCTTTATTTACCACTTTATACATCAGATTAACTCCTCCATGACCAGTGATGTTTCTGGCAATTGTATGTGTACTACAATGATTGTTAAGTATGATTAAGTGAGATTAAAGACATTTTACTTTTCAAGAGTGCCAGTGGAGGGACTTGGGGAAAATATTGGGATTTCACCATGCCAAGCCATATAACATTGGTTTCACTGGTGCACTTTGCCCATTTTGATTTGGATGGTAAAATTCCTACAATAGGTACATTTCCCATGGGAATTGAGGGTCTGCCATATATATATATATATAGATTCTTTTTTTTAGATGATGATGATGATGGAAGTACAAAAGCAAGTACAGTTGAGGGTGTCTCCAAATCCAGAAGCATTATACAGTAATACAATTTTGTGAGATTATTTTTATATGTCAATATCTATCTATCTGTCTGTCTATATTATCTATTTATGTATCTATATCTGTCTATCTTCACTCTCATCTTAAATGTCAGGACCAACTTGCCTAGCCCTGGGCTCCTACACTCCTTATGGGACAACATAGGATTGGATGATGGATGGATGGATGGATATCTGTCTATTTATCTATTTATCCATCTATCTATCTATATCTATCTATCTATCTATCTATATGTATATATATATATATATATATATATACAGTACATTCCCAACAGTACGCGATCCCCCTTGTACGCGAGGACCGTTTTTTTTTTTTTTTTTTTTTTTTTTAAATATATATATATATAAGTACACTAATTGAACTCCTTATAAGCGAAATGGTCAGCGAAGAGTGGCCCAAATCCGGGGTTACCCCGAGTACGCGACATTGCCCCCCCAAGAAGAGATAACAGGTAAAGGTCTGTCTATCTAATGCCAGATGCCATAATCTCATAAGGGGTGGCCATTTGACTTTGAGTTATTGATTTTACGGGGAGGGGCACTAACCTTCCACCAACCCACTTGTTGACACGTAGGGAGCATGTATGGGTTGGTTATATGGTTACCACCCAGCGTTGTAAATGGTTTCTTGCCTTACAGGATACCATTTGTCTCATCACTTAATCAAAAGCCACCTGTAAAGGAAAGAAGAGCAATAAGAAGTAGCAGGAAAGATGGGAGATATAGGAAGAGAGGAGGGCAGGCACAGAAAAAGAATGATAAAAGCTAAGGAAGAAGTAGGCAACACTACATCAAGTGAGTGGATGATGGTCACCACCACCTACCACCAATGATTTACCTAGTAAAGCCATGATCTTGTAGGTTTACTTTATTTTAGGTAATATGTCTTGGATAGTTTCACTGTATAATACAATACTTAGGTCTGAAAGGCATCTCAAGGATTGCCCATGAAGGGGGGTGCCGCCCATATGTAATTTTTCCCGTAAGTTTATGTATTCACAGTACGCGAATTCCTAGTACGTGAAGTCCTCTGCCGCCCGTATAGGTGCATACTAGGGGGATGTACTGTATACAGTATACATATATATATATATATATTATTTATATAAAATGTGCAGTAGGCATACTGCTGTACAGTACAGACTAACTGGGGGGGAAGCCTGACCCAATAAAGCCAATACTGTAGTCTATATTATATGATGGTCCCCCTGAGGTGGATTTCAAACATGTTTGGAAATAAATTGGTACTATTGCATATTCTGGTGCTAAAAATGAAAACTATACACATTTTACACTAACGGCCCATAATTTTGCTCTTTTGTGGCTTATTTTGCAACCTTGTCATAGCCCTCTTGTCTTGAGCAGTTAACTGTATTGCATTATTACTATAGTCTGTTGTTACAACTCGGCAGTCACTGTGGGGAGAGAGCAGTTTCAGGCCAGATTGGAACAAAAAGGTTAGGAAACATGTATTGCAACCCATTGTGCCCCATTTAGCGACATTGTTCATTACAGCCGACAGAAGTTTGGTGGCCTTCATAGTGTCCGTCAAATATGAAATCTGGTCTGTCGAGGTTTGTTACAGTGAGTGTCTACTGCACTTCGATTTAATTAGCAATATCAGTAGGTAAATTGTTTTTATAGCTTTATCTTCAACTGTAAGTTGCAGAAAAAATATTCACTCATTTTAGCTAATACTTGGTCTCAAGTACAGTATGCCAGAATGGTCAGTTGACTGTGCATTCTGTTACTATAATGTTTTGATTTCCCAAAGTAGCCAAAAAAGGAAATTTTTTGTATTTTCATATTCTATTAGCCCAATCCAAAATAGTTTTGCAGTGGTACTGATGCAGTTTATAAGGTGAGACAGTAATACAGGAACTTTATATATATATATATATATATATATATATATATATATATATACACACACACACACACACACACACACACACACACACACACACACACACACGTCGTCCCCCACTTACAAACGGTCGACTTACAAATTTTCACACTGATGAATTAGTACTTTCAGAAAAGTATTCAATAAAATTTCATGGTATTACATGAGATTTTCAGCACTTTATAATAAAATAGGCTTTGAGTTAATGATTTTGCCCAACTGTTGGCTAATGTAAGTGTTCTAAGCATGTTTAAAAGGCTTGGTAGGCTTGGCTAGGCTATGCTGTTTGGTTGGTTAGGTGTGTTAAATGAATTTTTGACTTACGAAAAAAATCTTCTTACCAGCAGTTTCTCTGAACGTAACCCATCCATAAGTGGAGGAGGACCTGTGTATACAATACAGTGTGTATATATATATATATATATATATATATATACAGTTTATATTTAGTACAGCATAATATCTAAGGACACATGCTATGTATTCATTTCGTTTTCGTTTTCGTTTTTAAAGGCTCCAACATGCTTGCATGTGTCGGCCTTGGTCACCTAATGGCAGCTCTCCACGCTGCACGATCCATTCATCAAACAGTTTATTGAGTTTGCAGCAAAATTTCATGGTAGCTTTTATATACAGTACCTATTGTTAATTACACCTATATTTCCTCATCAAACCATGATGCAGCTTTTGTATACCAGGTAGTAAGTGCATATCTTCATGAGCCAAGAGTAAATAGCATTAATATAAAAATAATTTTAAATTTTCATTGTTGAAGTTATCACACTTTGTACTGTAGTTTGTATAATATAATGTAGCTCTTTGTTGAGTTCGTCAGCTGAACATTTGAAGGTATGAATGATGTATCATTTAGTCTGAAAGGAAATCGACATTGCTGCATAACAGGTGGCATTCTGCATCCGTTTTTTATGCTTGATGAGTTTGCAAGCATAATAAACTTTTTTTTAATGCCACTTTCATCTTAAATGTCTGGAACAACTTGCCTAGTCCCGGGCTTAACACAGGATTGGATGATGAAGAACATCTGAAAGGTTTACAGCAGCCTATGTGCTGAGGTTTTATAAGTGTTACTTAAATTATTTGCGATCCCAGTCCAGCTTGTCTGAAAAACATTCTATAACTGGCAGCTTCACTCTGCTTAGTTATACCCCTTAGTTATGAAAGGGAGTGCTATATGCTGTAATACTGTTTTAACTGGTTTTTCTTTAGTTGAGCCTTGACACTGTTAGGTATTGCAGTATACTGTAGAATCTGAAAATATATGTACTGTACATTTTTAATTTTATGTGTATTTTTTTTTCTCTTGTTCTTGCATAGAGGCAGTGGTAAAATGGTATACAGTCCTAATCATATTTAAGAAGAGGAATACAGATACATATGGTATTCTGCATTTCTTCACATGTTTTTGTGAAATAGAAATTAGATATTTCAAAACTTAGCTAAGGGGACTAAATTTGCAGCCTAAATTTACAATAGCCCCCAGAGATGTGCAACAAATGCGTTAGTCCAGCTATCTGTGTATTGTGAATCTGCATATCTCAACCCTTTGAATTCATTATGACAAGGCAAAAGTGTTGCTGGAATCACATCACAAGCCTGACTGCCACTGATATGCCAACTGTCTTGTTTCATAGACACATAACCTAATACAAACATAAGACAGTGACACTAGATATGTTTAAGGAAACAGAGACCATAGTGGTAGTTATTTGACTACAGCTACCACTATCATCATCACTACCACTACTGCAATCACAGCCACAACTATTATCACTACAACAATTAATGTACAATCACCACTGCTACAGTTACTTCCTACTACTGCAACTACCATTACTACTACAACTACCATTACTACTACAACTACCATTACTACTACAACTACCATTACTACTACAAATGCCATCACTACTACAACTGCTGTCACTACCACTGCCATCACCACCATTACCACAACTACCAGCACTTCCAACACCACAACTAAAAACAAAAAATTTTTTTTTTTTTTTTTATCGAGGCAAAGATACACTTGACAGGTTGGTGATGACTGGCTGAATGCAACATTTCTGAATGACAGTTGTATATCAAATAATTACCGGTAATGTGAATCGAAACTTATTGACTAACTCAAATAGAACGCTGTTATTCGGACATGTTGCATTGAGCCGATCATCACCAACCTGTCAAGTGCATCTTCACTGCGGGAAAAAAAAAAAAAAAAAAAAAAAGTTTAGCATCACCTCCACAAAGTTACTAAGTTTAGGGGTTTTCTGCAAAGATCAAACCATGTTTATGGGGAGTGTGTTGTGTAACTGGAAAACTCATTACATCTTGAGAGTTTCCCACTGAGATCAAACTGTGTGCATGAGGACAGTGGCACGTAACTGGAAAATGTTTCTGTTTTAGTCAACCGTGTATCAGGGCTAAACTTATCTCGAACATGCATATTTGGGGGGTGCTACTGTGTTTGTTTAACAGTTTGGTGTAGAGACTGGAAATTAAGTGAACTGCTGTTTTGAATGCTGTGTTCTTCAGAAGTGGCTGTGTTTTTTAGAGATTCTCTACAGAAATATATCTTCAACTGTGTATATGGTCATCTGTGTGATGTAAGGAACTTTGCCATATATTACCACAATTGGCATACTCGCTGGAAACATGAAATATTGGTCATCATTATTTAATGGTGAAACCTGAAGCATATATGGAAGTTTGTTATAAAAAGTGTGATAATATACTTTGCATTGGCAGTTTCCTGTATCAGTTTCATGCTGCTGGTGATGTCTGAGTGGAGTATCATTTTATTTTTACCGTAACAACTATTTATAGTATATTGTTAGAATTATGAAACAGCTGTGATATCTTTCATAAGTTTTTGCATTTTCTGTTAGGCAGTATTTCACACCAGGTAAGTATTGGTGGCTAATAAAAGAAGTATTTGTGGGCCTTAATGCAATATTGTAGTGTTATGGTTTTTTTATGAGATAGATGGGTGAAGTAAAATAGAATCTCCCTTGACTAACCATTGAATGTTGGTGTTAGTCAAGTACAACTTCATTGAGCCTTCCAAGCACATAAAGCCATGCCACATGTTCAGTTTAGTTTTCTCCATGTTATGGGTAGTGAAAAAGGTATTGAGCTCTTCTTCGCTCAGGTTTAAAGTATTACATGCTTTACTCATGTAATATGTAAGAGGGATATACAGTATATTTTCTGAAGGAGCTTTGAAAGACTTATTCAGTGTTTCAATTAGCTTTTTTTTTTTTCTTTTTCTTTTTTTTAAATAGAAAGCTTCTAAGTGATGAGTAGATTAGAACTTCACATTGTTAATGTGAAAGTAATTTTTTTTTTTTTTTTTCTGTATCCTCCATATTTTGGTTGCAGCTATGCTTAAAGCTTTCTGGTAGTCATAAGTCAGTGGTGTGTGTCCAAATCTTTGCCACATTACCCATAATTATTATTTGTCGTTCATTAAGATTAAGTTGTTGTCCATTTGTGTGAAAGTGATGATACAGTGAGTGTGCTTAATATTACCTTTGGAAGTTGAAAAGCATTTGAATAAAGTGTCCTTGAGTGAAGCTTTCTGTATTGTATTTCCTCATTTCATATTTTGGAAGCAGATATAGATAAGTAAAAGAGATTAACTGTTATTATTACCTCAAGGCAAAATTCCATACCTGGTACCTTATTTCAGGGGTATTTCCCTGCTTCCCACTCTATCCCTGTTTCAGAATATTGTTATTCCCTGTATTTTATAAAAATCTAAAAACTGTTTTAGTTAACTAGTATCTGAGGACTACTTTTCTTGTAAACATGTATTTTATGCATGGTGAAGAAATGAGGTGGACAGTGGGAAGCAGCCATGCTTCTCTTTGGGACCTGTGCATGTGGCACATCCATCATCCGTGATTAGCTGGTACAGTTCTTTAGCAGAGCACTTTCCAAAACTATGTTTACATTTCAGGAGGTGGACTAGATGTAACACAGGCTATGGAAGCAGTTACTGAGAGTGCAACCAATAACTCGTGTCTTCTGTCTTGCATTATAATGACAAATGCAACAAAAAGTGACATAGAGATCATAGTTGATTTCTAGGTGAAAAAATAAATAAAAAATAAAGAACTTCCTCAGTGCTTCTGAATACACATCTTTGCCTTCAGAGAATTAGTCATTCCTTCCTATAAGTTAGGAGTTTATTTAAATACAGTATATCACATCTTTTTTCCATACAGCTTAAGAGAAACTGATGTTCAGCTTTAGAGATATCATAGTTTTCATTGATATACTGTGGACATAAATAATCACATTAAAAAATGCAACTTATGATAATTTAGTACATCTAACATAATCCTAGTTCATGTTACCCAGGCAGGATATTCAGGTGAATGTAAGTTGCTTTGGGGTTTATCAGTGTTTGTGTATGCTCAAAATGAGCCTGAATGCATTTTGTTTGAACATACATGTTATGTTAGACTGATACTTGTAGCTGCTGTTGCAAAAGCAGTGATACCTGTAGTGGCAATGATGGTGATTGTGTGTTCCTGGCAATGATGCTGGCAATGGTAATGGGAAAAACTAATAAATTTAAGCCTATTATTTACTCACCAATGCCAACAATATATGGTAGTTATAGATGTATGAAAGAAAACCCTGTTGCACTTGTGTGCTTTCCCCTTTATGGGACAGTACTGGACTCTGATGCATGCAGGGAGATCAAGAGTTAGCCTTCGTGCTGTTTGCTGATATTGATCAGCCACAATGGCTACATACAATTTCCTCTTTGTCTGGTGGTTTAGTTAGTGTCTCCAACTGGAGGGGTCCTACGTGGGTCTAATTCCAAGGGATGGTTGGATATACAGTATTTCTCACATCATGCAACTCAGGGACAACCATTTAGTCATTGTCTGGACTAAGTAGCCTATCCCTGGGCCCCTGTGCTCCTAATGGGGCAACAAATGAGCACATGATGGATGGATGGATTTTTATTTTTATTTTATTTTTTAATTTTTTGTCAAATGCATCCTTATTAATCACAGCTCTTTCTCTCTCTCTCTCTCTCTCTGCATTAACAAAAATTTCATTTCTCTCTCTAATTTAAACAGGATATAACCAGATTAATAAGGACGAAGTATATACAATTCCCACATTTTATGAAATTATTCTTACACCTTATGTACATCCATATCCCATGATTAATCTGGCATTTGCCACAATAAAACAACAGAGCAACAAAACCAGTGACTTAGTTTATCCCTTTGAGATGCATTTTTCGTTTTTTCCTCGGTGTCTCCTGACGATTTTATTCAGCTTAGGACAGACTTTTTGAACTTGAGGTTGATATGGCCTACATCAGCCTCTTCACCACTGAGGTGCCCTCCAAGGCTGAATAAGTCAATAAAATGTCATCATATTCAAGGGATTAAACAGCTGGAAACTACTGAAGTAACTATTGTAAGACTTTCATATATTTCGGCAACAAAAATTATTATAATAGTGGCATAAAAAGTATTGACAGGAGTTGCAACAACAATTACAATAACAATAACAACAGACAGTGTACAGGTAAGTGTTTTTTCCAGGATATTAAAGCAGTCTGGACTAAAAATTGGGTGGATGCAATTGATAATGAAATACTGTATTTAGAGTTTGTACATATTTCAGATTTCACAAAGGAACTGTTTCCTGAGGGAATGGACGACTGGTGAACCAATCTTGTACTCGAGGAAGATTGTAGCAACCCTCCTGCTGGAGAGGGTTACTGTTACCTAGTGGCACTGATATAACAGGTCATGGAGCTAATCAGTTATACTTATGTCCCTCTGCACCCTCCCTATCCTCTGAGAGGACAGGGAGGCAGTAGAAGGATAACTTTAACCTGCAGTCCACTAGGTTTAAGTCCAGCTGAACTTAAACATGTTGCAAGTAGTCTTGTTCCTCCAGTAATACACAGGGCTTCCTTTCTTTTATTTAAATCCAAAAAGTTATGAGGAAGCTTAACTTTAACATAATTTTCACTTTATTTTAATGAATTGTCCAAAGTTGATCAAAAGTTTTGGGCATGTAACAATGTACTGCAGTTGATGCCTGGTGGTTTGGGGGTAGAGCACTGAAATTTGGTGTGACCAGTCAATGAGATCCTCAAGAGGTGACTGGATGATTCTGTCATATGAAAATGCTGCCAGGGAAATGGCTGGTCTCCTACCATTAAGTAATCAGCACCCTAAGCTTGCCACATCCCACTCTGATGGGGGGAATATGAGACTTTCTTTTTCTTTTTTCCCCCTCCTATATTGAGACACTAAGAGGCAGTACACTTATTGGTACAGTTCTGTTGTACAAAATGCCAAAAATAACTACCACTTTTCACTCATACAAGTTGATAAACCTAACTACCAACTTTTTCATTCACAACTACCATCTTTTTCATTCCCACCAATATCCCCAAAACTTAATGAACAGCAACAGCAAAACTTTCAAATGCGTATACAGTATTATACTCACAACAGCATTGTATAATACAGTGCTCATACTGTATAGTACTTTGCACCCATTAATACAAGTCTAAGATCTGGCAAAGCACAATGAGACTAGCTAAGCTGCCAACATGAGTTTTTCAATGATCACCCATATAGGTTAAGTATAAACCATTTCATTTTGATAATGCACCATTCGCTCCCTTAACCTACCCAGTGCTATGTGAATAATTCCAAGTATTAAAGTTCAAAAGTTATTTCCATAAACCCTCTTAGGCTCTCTATATCAAAGCAATCTATGGTACTTAATTCTAGCAAACATTGGTCAATTTCATTCAGCTGAAGAACTGCATGAAGAAAAAGTGCTACAAATTTATCTTCTAAAACTCTCACCATAAGGACCACAGTGATGTGCTGTACTTTATTCTGGCAAACCGCAGTCATTTATATACAACTGAAGAAACTCCCAGGTGGTCAAAGGATTAATGTACACCAACTGGTGAAGAAGCTCACTTGGTGAAAGTTAGCCACGTAGCAGGGTTAGTAATAAGGATCTTATCAATATCCTCCTGACTCAGTCCTCGGTCCAGCATCTTGGGCACCACATTCTTCAGTATGTGGCTGTACCCGTGGCCCCCATATGCCTCCTGCAAGGATTATAGAAATATCATAGCACTGTACTTGTTTTAAAGTTTGTTAACATTTCATTATCAAGTTGTTGATGAAATTTAGAGCTCCAGTTTTAAGCTGTTGATGAATTGCCTGCAATAATTTTTCTTCACTTTAAACAGACTTTTATTCATTATAAGCTTAATGTGTGGGCAGACATGAGTTTTTCTTTTTTGTGCTTTTAAGCCCTCAGTCATGAATCAATTGAGTGCCTCTCTTAAAGTTCTTTCATTTAAAGTAACATTTTGTCTGCAAACATCCTAGACTTTATATGATGACTGACTGTACATCAAACTCTATAATTATCCATACACCTGGCCAAATGTCTGATTTTTCAGATACCTTCCATCTAGAATATACTTTTATTTACCAGGCATTGAACTACACAAAAAAAAAGCCACAAAAAAGACAAAACTGTGGGCCAAGTTAAAGTGAAAGAACTATTACAACATTCACACTGTCACCTACCAGGCGGTGTGGGCTAAAGATATCATGGGCAATTACAACTTTACTCCCAAACCCAGCTTCCACCAAGTGCCTGATACGCGCAATTCGCTGGGCATCAGAAGGCATGTCCACGGAGGCATTAGGCTGGTAATGGGACACCTCAATGCCAAATAAGTCGTACTCACAGTAGGTCCCAAGAGATGCAAACTCCACAAGTGCATCTAGCTCGTGGATGGTACCTGAATGGTAATGAGTCCATTACAGTAACAGCATTAAAAAAATTTTCTCTCTCTGATTACCGGTAGATTTCTTCATGCCAGACAGAGCATACTTTAATTCCTCCCAAACACCAGAAGTTTGTTAGATATTAAATAATGCATGAGCAGTACAGCAACACTAAATATAGCACACAAACTAACTTCTTTTTTCCTAACAGCACAAATATATATTTTACAGAACCAAAGACTGTTAGCCTAAAATTTGTTTTCAAAGAAAAGTGAACAAACTGAAAGCCAAATTAAAAATCTGTTTATTCTGAGATGCCTAGACACATTGCATCTAACAGACTGGGGATCAATGATAGTGGAACGAGAGAAGTTCCAGAGCA
This sequence comes from Coenobita brevimanus, assembly GCF_032717465.1. Lineage (NCBI taxonomy): Eukaryota > Metazoa > Arthropoda > Malacostraca > Decapoda > Coenobitidae > Coenobita > Coenobita brevimanus. The sequence goes on along the minus strand of NC_137031.1, from coordinate 42,644,092 downwards.
GATCAGTTGTGTACAGTTCTGTACGTGAAAAAGGGCAAAATAAACAATATCTTACGATCCAGGTGGGCCATAACCATCTTGCTAGGGTGTCCTCCTGCCTCTGTGTATATGCGAAATATTTCCTCTGGTGCATCGTGATGTCGGCCAGGATGGAACATAACTGGGCATCCTAAACTAGCCTGGGTCTCTCCTGTTGCCTGGATTGTGCGACGCTCAAAATCTGCACAAAGCAAATTACAATTAATTCATCCCTTCAGTTTGAGGACACATGTTTATTTTCTTCCCATAATCAAATTATTTTATTCAGCTAAAGAGAGACTTCAAACTGAAGGGATAAGATAAAGCCTTCATTAACCTATCCGTTACCAGGCATTCTACTTAAAAAAATGTTTCCAGGGGTAGCAAGTATGCACTACAAAGGGAAATTCTCAGGCTGAAGGGGTTAAGAGTGACAATGTTGGTTAGAAACTCACTGCAAGCCTACCATAGAGTGGCCAAGAGCAGCCAATCTCGCCAATTATGCCACAGCGGATGTCTGGAGCGTCATGACATCCCACTGTCAGCTCCACAGTCATGTTCTCTACCATCTCCTCCACGCTTATGCCTAACGTCTCCTTTGGCTGAGCATTCATCACATAGTACCCTGACAAAGATTAAGAAATTATGTGCTTGTTACAGCCTGTACTATCATCATCATCACATCACGTCACATCATCATCACCATCGTCACAACCTGGACATTTTTATTTATTACAGTCTGCATTATAAGCACCATTATTATCCTAACTCTTTAAATTTTTAACATTGGGATACCTGTGTCCTGAGGGTACATTGTAGTTAGAAAGAGAAAGTATAAAGTCTGAATATGCAGATATAGAAGTTCATAATATAAATTTAAAGAAAAAGGAGGTATAATACGTAGGCTCTTAGACAGTTTACTTCTTGACCCATTACCACCCACCAAGATGAACTTTTAAGCACTTTGCCAAAGTTGTCTGATGAGTAACTATGGTATTAAATAATGGTATTAAGAAAAAAAATAAACGCTCGATATAACGAACCCCGATATTCCGAATTTCGGATTTAGCAAATGGCCAAATCAGAACCGAACATCCCCTGGATTTTGCGATCAAGGCTGCCAAATGTAGTGGAAGTTTGCAAACCTGCCGGCTTTCACGTGATGGCCAAATTAGGACCGAACTTCCCCCAGATTTTGTGATCAAAGGTTGCTACATCCGGCAGAAGTTCACGAACCCACAGGTTTTCATGTGACCTACTGTTTAGGGAGCGGTGCGTTGATGAGTCACGTAGGCTTGCCCGCACCTGGCGCACCTTACCCCTTCCCTCGCAGCCTCTCTCTCAGTCTGTGCTTAGTGTTTGCCGTGTGCGTTTCTCTCTCGCCTTACCTCTAACCATCGCGTTACCTCTTGCCCTACGTGGTACCTACCTACCTACCTACGATCAAGAATGGCTTCAAAGTCTGCTACCCCGTGTACCTCAGGCAAAGGGAAGAGGAAGATTCTCTCCATCACGGAAAAATACACTAATATTCAAGATTTTGAGAAGGAGGCAACAAGGAGTCAATTGATGGAGCAGTATGCCCTCAAAAAAATGACAATTCATGACCTCATCAAGGCCAGAGATAAGGTCAAGGAGGCCATAAAGGGGATGGAGAGCAGTAAGACAGCCAAAGTGTACCGTAAGTGATGACTTCCCCACAAGAATCTTGATGAAACTGTCTATAAGTGGTACACTCATGAGAGAGCTGAGGGTGTTCCTGTGCAAGGGGTAAATATCCAGCATGCTGCACAGAGGCTTGCGAGTCACCTAGAGTATGAGGACTTCAAGTGCAGCAATTGCTGGCTGTGGAGGTTTAGGCAGCATCTTGGCATTGTGAACAGGGGAGCTGCTCAGCACTGATGTCGACACCATGGACCTGTTTATAGACCAGTTTCGTGAGCTGAAAAAGAAGGAGGGCCTGCATGATTTCCAGAGGTATAATGCGACGAAACTGGTCTAATTTGGAAATCTTTACCTACCAACACTCAGGCCTCTAAGAAGATTGGCAATATTCCGGGGAGGAAGAGTGCAAAGGAGCGCATCTCCTTGTTGGCCTGTCCCAGTGCTGATGGGTCGCACCGCCTGAAGCTAGTCGTGGTAGGAAAAAGTAGGAAGTCTAGGGCACTGAAGGATGTAATGGACAAGCTTCCTATTGATTATTATAACAACTCTTCCACCTGGTTCACCCAAGAGATTGTGCACGACTGGTTTCACAATACGTTCGACCTTTCTGTTCGGCATCACCAGCTCTGGTATGGGGTACAGAAGGAGGATATGAGGGCTATCCTCCTCCTCAAGAACGCCCCAGCCCACCTTTCCACTGCTAAACTCTGCAGCAAGGATGGCAAGATCGAGGCCATGTTTCTGCCACCCAACACCACTGCCCTAGTTCAGCCCCATGGTTCTGGGGGTGATACAGAGTGTCAAGTAACATTACCAGAACTTGTACCTCCAGCAGTGTTTAGTGGTGATGGAAGATGTGGAGGAGGAAGGATATGTTGACACCAGGGGAAGGAAAACACTGGAAAACTTCAAAAAGTACACATCAAGGATGCCATACTGAACTGAGCAGAGGCTTGGAAACAAGTGCCAGTAACCACACTCGGTAACGCATGGTGCAAACTCCTCCGCACCCCCAAAACTTCAGTCCAAAAGCCAGACTTTGAGGGATTCGAGCCACCGAGGGCAGCAGAGCTGTTGGCTGCAGCTGGCCAAGGCTCAGTCCCTCAAGAGGAGATGGAGGAGTGGCTGGATGAGGATGGTGGTCTGCCTGGGTACCACCACCAGACAGAGGAGATTGCAGGAGCTGACCTTGCCAGAATCACCTGTGGAGGAGGAAGAGGAGACGACATCTGGCCCATCTCTGTCTGCTGGCATTGACGCTGCAGACACGCTGCTGGCCCTGGGTGACAAAATTGGGGGATCTCTCAGCCAGAACTATGAGATGTTCAGAATGATCAGACTGGACCTGATGCAAGAAAACCAGGCCACTCAGGTTCAGCAGCAAATTTCAGACTTCTTCGAACAATTGCCCTTGCTTGTGGGGAAAAGCAATGAACAGTCTCTGAATCCTACAGTATGTCTGTGGCCGTCAACCTCTGCCTACCGAGTTTGGCATCAGGCAGCAGCACATCTTTCTCACTGGTGGCAGTGACACCAGAGCCACCAAAAATTCTTTTTGCAAAATCTGATGAGGACTAGTGTTCAGTACAGTCTAGTGTTCTGTGTAGTGTTAAGTATAAAGTTTAGTGTTAAGTACATACTGTACAGTGTATATTATCATCATTATACAGTACTGTTCAGTGCCCTAGTTCAGTCATGTAATACTGTATGGTATATTTCTGGTGTGTACATTGTGGTGTGCTCTGGTGTATAGGTGTACAGTGTAATGTGCTATGGTGTACAGGTATACAGTGTGGTGTGCTCTGGTGTACAGGCATGTAGTGTGGTGTGTACAGGTGTGCAGTGTGGTGTGCTCTGGTGTATAGGTGTACAATGTGGTGCCAACATCTAACCTCTCCAGAATTCCTCCCCCTGCCTCCCACAGTGACAATAGTAACCCTTCCTGGCACAGTAAGTTTACTGTAACAGCACTACATTTAACTGTATTGTTATTATAGGTACTATATTTATATGTACAACTTCACACAGTATTGTATTTACATGTATGGTACTGCTTCATACATTATTGTATTTACATGTACTAGTTCATAAATCCTTGAATTCTCCATGTAAAACTTCATAGAGTTAGTTAAAGTTATGTGTGAGCACATAGAACTGGACGACTCGCCTTATATAGCAACCTGAGTTCGGTAATCCCTCTGGAATATCGACCCCATCGTATAAAGTGAACTTTCAGCTATGCTGACTGACCTCTCCCCCCAGTTAGTTTGTTATATCAAGAGTTCACTGTAGATCACTTAAAAGGCTTACAAATATGTACCTACTGTTAAAGTTTTCACTTATTTTTCATGACAGGTGTCACTCGTTAGTTCGCCATGTAAACATTCAATCATGGACAATTAATACACTAATTTTATTCATACTATTATGCCCTGCTGCTTTTACTTTCATAATAAAGGATGATGATTGACAGCAAAAAATTTAACACATCACTTTGGAAAGTGTACAATGGAAGCACATAATAACCTTTAGTGTTGAAAGCATGTCAAATTAAGCTGGTTTCAGGGAAAGTGTTTCAGCACTGGGAGGAAATCACATTATGTAAACACTCATCATGGGAAATTTTATTCATTACAGTACCTTCTGTCTTTTTATCCATTATCCAATCCATTACTGCTTCACTAGGAGCACAGGGGCCAAGGGTTAGGCTACTTCATTCAAGCATTTACGCCAATCACCAACCAATGCAGTACAGTAATGGTTTCCTGGGTTACAGGAAATCGTTTGGCTTACGCTCAGTGTGGAATCCCCTGAAGGCAATACTGTACTACACACAATGAATGGATAGTGGGTAGCTATCTCCATATACTGTACATCTCATAAATCTTGATAAAATTTGTTCCCAAGTTATAGTCTCAATGCCTATTTGACAATTTCCAGTGCCACCTCTGAGCACTTCTACCAAGGGACAGTACTGCAGTACTGTACCCACTCTAGTGAGGACCTCTCGCACATGGACGGTTTGGCCACAGCATATTACCTGCCCCAGCCACTATGTTGACACCCTGCTTGTGAGAGATCTCGCTCATGAATCTCACATTCCTCTTGATGCCAAAACTAGTGTTCTCAACAATGGTGCCTCCCCCTCGTTTCTTGTACTCCCCCATTTCAGCCATCACCGCTGACATCACTTCTGGTTGATCCATATGGAGGTTGGGTTTGTGGCTAAACCTGACCAAAGTTAAGACTAATATCAAGACTTTCTTAAATACTGATCCTAATGCAACACAAAGCACTGTACAATACATACAAAACAGAACCAAATTTTACTGTGCAGTTCTAATAAGCACTATCAAGTGGCTGCGATCTGAAATCTGTTCACACAGGCTAGTAAGGGAAGAAATGTTAAGTTACCAAAGGATCTTTAAATCTAGGCACTATTGAGTGACTAAGGTCTGAAATCTGTACACTGAGTTACAAATATTCAGCAAGTTTCTGGAAAGCAGCAGTTGGGGATAAGAACTACAACTGAGCTATGCAGTACCCTGAAGCTGGACTCGGTATAGAAGAATTTACTATGTAGAAATGAGTGGAGTGTTCACTTTGTGATATAGTGCAATGGCTGTAAAAAAAAATGCCGAGATTACAATGTGGATTGAATAAAGACATAAGGACCAACAAAGTGACTGTGCAAATGTAAGCTAAGTACATTACTTCATAACACAAACCTTCAGTCGTGCCTTTTATTTTTTTCTATTGTCAAATTATTTTAATCAGTTTAAGTGAAGTGTTCCCATGCTGTGGGGCTTAAGCAGAAGGACCTCCACCTTCAGTGAAAATGGAGAGCTGCACAACTTATGGGTGAGTGCATAATGTGAGATGTTTTATGACTGAGCAGCCTGGAAGCTACTGTCCTTTTTTGCTAAGGACTTGTGAGGATGTACGACACAAATGGTTGCTACAGTGCTTGTAAAACTTTCCAGTGAAATGAATACACCTACAGTCTTGGTGCAGCATTATCATCACAATGAGTGAAGATTTGTGTCTGTTGTTAGGTTAGTCCGAGAAGGGTGTGACTGTGGTCACTATGCTCATCTGGTTGGAGTGATGTATGTGATGGCTTTATCTATTGATGGTGCTGTCATTCAGTTCATGCAGTGTTGTCTGAGAATGTATTAGACAACAGTACAGAACTAATAAACCAAACTTAAAGAACTGCACTGACATTTCAAGTTATCCAATTATTGTAGTACCTAAACTCATTTTTTCTTTAGCCTGTCATGGAGTATCAAATGAGGACAAATGACCACTTTGCTGCCAGGTCCTTCAGAGCAAGAGTATTGTTCTGTTCTTATCACATACGGATTCTGCCGGATCCAGCCAAGGTTTGGTAGGGTGAAGGAACAGTTCTCCATGTGTCTGTCTTCAGGTGTTGCTGGGGTGAACATCAATTCAAAATTCATGATGAGATGTTCGTGGGTGAGGGTCCTTCCAAGGTTCCCTGGATCCACCAAACCACACACTGCATGAGGAAACATCAATGTTAAATCACTGCTGTTTAATAAATCCCTCATTTCAAATAAAAAACCTTTTAAAGGGATGTTTTCTATGATAATTTCCTTTGATTCATCAATTCTTAATTAATGCTTTTCATCATCATTATCATCATCATCATCCAGACTATTTTCACACCACAAAGCAAGGTGAGGGTAGAGTTCAGAGAGCCAGAAAAAAAACTTGGATTTTTTTTTTTTTTTTTTTTTTTTTTTTAAAGCAAAATCATACTTTGGCTACTGGTACCTGCATCTTCCATCTGGATATGCAAATGATACTGGGAGCTTTAAAGGCTTTGTTGAATTAGTTATGGATTAAGAGCCAAGAGAGAAAACTAAAAATTCAATACTATATATATATATATATATATAATGGGGCGGTAGTCTAACGTTTCTACCGCAAATGCTTCAGCCTTCATCTTGTACTTAGTTACTGTATTAAACAGGACGGTTGTGGGGGGGTATCCTCCAAACATGTATGACTTGTAGGGAAGGGGTTAACTAAAGGCTGTAGTTATTGTACTAATGAACATTAAAACAATATCTGTTTCAGAGTTTACATGCTACCCAACAAAACATAGCTTTGTGCTAACCTGTTTGTACTTTGCCTTTCATCTTCACTAATAACGACGGAACCGTTCCCTCACACTTGCAGCTCAGCCGGATAGTATGATACCCTGTAGCTGTACGTCACCTGCCCTAGCAACACCATAGTAATCATGATGCTCGTGCAACTCCTTCCCAGTCGCCATTTAAATGCCGGACGTATGATCACAATACTAAACCCATCGTATAGTAAGTCTTATTCTTATTTAATGCTACTTCTCTTGCAGTTTAACTGTAAACTAATAATTATTCCTCTTTCAGTTGCGCCACATCGATATTATAGATAAAATAATGATGACAATTACCATGTTTCTTTCGGCATCACTCCAAATGCCCGACGTATGAGCAATACTTGCCAAACATACTTATTTCTTACTCTATACTATGTGTTCTGCATTTATATTTTCAGTCTACTAATTACTGATCACTCAATAGCGCCAGAGATATGTAACATGGAATACCGACCATAATGGACTTTAATTGTAGCAACGTTGTGCCGTATGATGCCTTTCTGCTTATACCATTCAGAATCATACTTATACATTTTCTGCTTCATAATTGTATGTTTTTTCTGGAGTATATCAGTAATATAAGTACAGCAGACTGCTCGATTAACAGTATCAAAGTGATATATAAATATGAAAACAGTAATAACAGTATGCCGTATGAAAATTTTACGCACAAACCATCGTAACTGAACGAACTTAAGGTGGCACGAGCTGGCACTAAGTGCCACTTAAGTTGCGCTTAAGCACTTCTTATGTTGCATTTAAGCGTCAACTTATTTGCCACCTTTAGTTCAACTTTGGTCCAACTTAAGTTGCTCTTAATATATTCAACTTAAGTTGACTATAATATTGAAAGTTGCTATACTTTCCGTATCGTTGCAGTCACTGATACGTATCTTGACATGTTATAAACCGTATATTCACGATGAAGTGCACTGTAATGGTTTAATATCAAGATCCAAGTGATGTGATATCACAATGACAGGTAAATGGAGAAGTGCGGAGGTAGGAAGGTGGAATGGGGATATTGTACAGGGACAGAGTGGAGTGGAGAGACAGGGCTTTGGTAAGGTAAAGGGAGGGGTGGGGAGGGATTGGGAGGTAGACAGAGGGATGGGGACATAGGGTCAGTGATAGGGAGGTAGAGGAAGGAATGAGAAGATAGGTATCGAGGGACGGGGTGGGGAGATTGGGCTAAGGAGGCAAAGGGGGGTGGAGAGACAGGAGTAGATGTAGACAGAGGAAAACAGGTAGGGACAAGGAGGCAGAGGGAGGGGTGGGGAGGCAGAAAGGCAGAGGGAGAGGTAGGGAAACTGAGGAGAGGGAGGGATGGGGATATATGGATAGGAAGGGAGGAGGGAAGTTCAAGACAGGGAAGCCAAGGAAGTAATGAGGATATAGGGATGCAGGTGGAGGGGTGGGAAGATAGGGAGGTAATGAGTGGTGAGAAGATGGGGAAACGGAGGGAGGGAGAATATAGGAAGGCAGAGAAGGGTGAGGAGATAAGGATAGGGACGTAACAGGTGGATGGGTGGGAAGATAGGGATCAGGAAACAGAGGGAAGGGTGGGGAGGCAGGGATAAGGAAGCAAAAAGAAGGGGGAGGTGGAGAGATAGGGATAATAAAGGAACCAGAGGAGGGGAATGGGAATGAGGAAGATGGAAAGACGGGGATCGATATAGGGATGGGGAAGTAGACGTATAGAGAGGAAAAACGATTATCTATTCATTTCCATTCTTTAGCACCATTATTATGCATCACTTTCAAATGCCCTCATTACTCGTGAAGCTAATCACTGATAGATGCATCGGATTTATAACCATTAAAATGCAAGATACAGAAAACTAAAAGGTTGTGGCAGATTATAGTGTTTGAGTTATTTGTGTAGTTTTGGGGAATGACAGTGTATTTCTTTGACGATGGTAAATACTTATTGACGGATAGCGACAATTCACGGTTTTGAAATTTAACCATAGTTTAGAGGAAGTTTGAATACATGAACCTCATCTTCACCTATGACTTGTCCTTTGCTAACCTCAAATTTTTCGACACTGATGTCAAATAATATAAAATAGATTTTTTGTGGATGTCATGGTCCTTATTACTCATGTGATAAACGTCTCAAGATATGAAGGGAAAAAAGAACAAAAACTACCGCTGACAAGACGGTACAAAACTCATTCCGAGATTGATTGGAGTCGCCAAACGATCTAGTCAACGGATCGACATACAACTCCTAAATTCTTTGCCTGTCGAGTTTGTACAGATTGTGGGTAAGTTCTACTTGTTTAACTTACCCTTGGAAATATCATAGGATAAGTGAAACACATTGGAATGGAATAATTTTGTGAGTGAGTAGTATACTTTACATCCATACTCCACCCGGATCTGTGTCAAGAATTTTTATTTTTGAATAGTTCCTCTTGTGGCAAAAAAAAAAAAAAAAAAGCATGTTATTACTTACCTACTGTTGATTGTATTAATAATTTGTAGGCTACTAAATAATCAGATATATATGAACTGGTCATGCCAAATAAGCAATCCAGTAGCATCTGAGATGTTCTACCGGTTTATACATAACCATTTGTCATATTTTTCAGAACTACCTGCTTGGATGAGAGCTCATCAAGATGGACAAAGGTAAGCCGAAGAAGGAATCAGTAAAGTTGCATCAGTGTTAAAATTATTATTATTTTATTATTATTATTATTATTATTATTAGGCTAAGTTACCGATAATGACGTTATAGTTTTCTGACTCATTTTCATCTTACTGCAAAGAGAAACAAACTTAATTTCATCCAACACAACTAAATTTTGTCTGATATTCTCCTGCCGAGGAAAGCTGGAGTTCGAGAAACGTCGATCAATCATTTGTAGAAATGATCTTACGGTATGCAGATCAGTAGCATCAGTTGCATCACATTACTGAGAGAGAGAGAGAGAGAGAGAGAGGGAGAGAGAGAGAGAGAGAGAGAGAGAGAGAGAGAGAGAGCATCAGCAAAGCTTTAACAATCATTTTCTTATGCTAACAAAGTATTAACAATTGTGGATTCCGCATGCTGTTCTCTTTTCCGGATGGCTGTTGGGGAATGAAAAATACTGGAAATTCTGTTGCCGCGTGATATATCTCCTAAGATCAAAGTGCTGATACATTTGAAGTTTTCCCCCACTACGTAAATATTATCGGGGTATGCGACCAAAGCAAGTGTCCGGCTCAGGGTACATGAACACCAGGGCCCTGCATAGTCCCTGGTCACCCCTGGACGAGGTGTGGCACCCGTTAGTCCTCCAAAATGAAATAGATGGTTGAGTATCATTTTCCCGGGAGGTACCACCAAGGGGGTGATTGGGGACCGAGACCAGGAAACTCGCCTTGTTCAGCACTCCCAGGAGGGGGGCTTGACCACATTTACCATGTAGCCTATAGTCTAGACTGAGACCGCTACTCACATATATCTCAGTAGCTCATCCTCTTGGGGGTTATGCCTTTTCCATTTTCCCTGTCCTTCGCTATGTGGAAGAACCATGTTCCGAACCTCCCTGTGGCTCTGTCTACCACAGTAAGGAGGCTGCTTGCTTGTGGTCGATGGGCCTGCTCGGCCAGTCAGACCGGGGTTGAAAGAGAAAGGGAGGGGTGAGATTGTCGACAGTATGTGCGACTGAACTTGATCATTTCAGACAGCGTTTTTATTCCCGTTAAGCAAGGGTAGTGTCATTTTTTTTTTTTAGTAACTTTGTGACCAGTAATCAGATGTGTGTAGCGGTGAGTATAGTCCGTTGGAACATACATAGATAGATAGATAAACTGATTGATTGATAGACATAGATGCTGCACTTTCGCTTCAGGACATGCTTCAGTACTGCAGGAACGCTGTCGCTGAAGACCAAGCAGGAATAAGTTTAGTAAAGGATATCAAAATACTTGATATAATTACTGTTAGTGCCAGTTACTTGTGCATGTTCTTTCATTGTTTCATTCTACTTTCTTTTTTCTTTCCTTTTTTCTCTAACTTTGTCATCTGTCTTTGATATTGCGTGTCAGTAACATAACTGGTAAATGGAGAGCAAATGGAGAAAGGGGTAGTATTTTGTTGTTGTTGTTGTTGTTGTTGTTGTTGTTGTTGTTGTTGTTGTTCCAGGTTTATTTACAGGTTGAATCCAGGTGAATGTAGAAAACAGGTCACTTCTGCCGGGCGCGTCCAGAAAACTTTTGTTATGCTATGTTCAAGTATTACATGTGTTGTGACGGTGAGGTGGCCGGACATGAGGTGCATAGCCTAAGTGCGTTATGGTGTTGGAGCTGCAGTACAAAGATTAAGAATGAAAATAGTGATTTGTTGGCGAGTTGTAGTTTGCATTGGTATGGAAACAGGGAAGGGATCTCTCTCTCTCTCTCTCTCTCTCTCTCTCTCTCTCTCTCTCTCTCTCTCTCTCTCTCTCTCTCTCTCTCTCTCGCAGCACCAAAATGCTTACACACCTAGCATTGTGAAACATAAGTTTCAGAACTCTCAGCACCACAATGCTTGCACAGCTAACATGAATCATGTTTCGTAAATACAATTTATTAATGACAATGTTCAAACAGGCCTAGGTAAAGAGGACGGAAGAAAGGACAAGGAGAACAGGAAGGATATAGAGGTTAGGAATGAGGTGATGGACAGGAATGACAAGGAGACAGACTTTAAGGAAGAAGAGATGGGAAAACAGGAGGACAAAGTGGTGAGGATGGAGGCTGAGGCTGAAATCAGGATAGCGTCTGGAAGAAGGGAAGAGAAAGAGGTAGAAGTCACTAGAGAAGGGGCGGTGAGAGAGAAGGACAAGGTGGAAGGGAAAGAAGATGAAGTCAGAATGGAGGTGTTGGGAAGCAAGGTGGGGAAGGAGACAGCAGCTAAGACAGAAATGACTGAAACTGAAGAAGGCAATGAGGATAGGAATGAGACAGAAATCGGGAAAAAAGTGATGGGCATGATGAAGGGCAGTGAGTTGGACACAGAAGCCAGTACAAGAATGATGAGAGAAAATTTGGGCAAGAAGGAGAAGAAAGTAAAAATCCTGATAGAAATGGTAGACAAAGAAGAGGAGAGAAAAGAGAGAGAAATATGGACAGTGGCGATGGAAAATGGGAAAGACAAGAAGAGGAAGGGGGTACAAGAAGTCAAGATAATGGTGAGGGGAAGGGATGAAAGGAAGGAGGAATTGCAGACTAAAGAAGTCAGTATAGAGGTGATGGAAAGGCAAGGAGACGAGGAGGTGAAAATACAGATTGGACAAGTTAGTATAGTGATTGGAAAAAAGAAGATAAAGAATGAAGAATCCAGTACGGAGATGACGCGTGATAGGCTGCATGACGAAAACGCAGAGAACGAAAGATGTAAGATGGAAGCAAAGAATCAATTGGCGAATGAAGAGAAACAAATCGTTGCAAGCTTGTTCCGCCAGCTTGCGAAGGAAAAGAATAAACAGTTAGAGATCATGGATTTGAGGCAACTTTTGCTCGAAGACTTCTTCGACGAACTGCAAGAGGACGTACGGCGAGACATTATGCCGGAACTTGATGGATCCAATGACGAGTTCCTCCACGAGAAACGAGAAATCCAGTTCTTTACGAGTGGGAAGATCGAAGAGGTGATGCTGGAGAAAGTGGAAGAGCTCGTGTTTCAGAAGGTGGATGACATGCTGGCATTTAGCGGAGAACATGTGTTGTTGTTTGACAGCGATGAGTGTGAGAACGATATTACGATAGACGGGGTGAAGGAGGTTCTGTCGTCGGCTGTTGTGCAAATCGAGACGGGTGATATAAGGGAGCGCTTGGAGAGGTGGCTGGAGGGAATACAGACATCCGATCTTTATGCCATCGTGCAGGAGAGGACCAAGATACTTAGACTGGAGGAGATCAAGGAGGAAGTAATGTTTAAATTCCATGGATCCAGGTTTGACCGATATGTGGAGGACAGACTTCTCTTTATGATCGAGGCGAAGATACAGGAGATTGAGTGGGCTAGGCTTGGGGTCCTTACAAAGGTGAAGGGACTTAAACTGAGAGAAGTTTTGGATATCATGTATGACACAATTCTACAGCTTGTGGTGGAGGAATTTGAGGAACTTGGTATAGAAGAGTTAAAAATATTGGTGAAGAAACTCATAAGCGACTTGAAGGTGGAGGAGATTATCAGACTTTGGGTATGTGAAATGACAATGAGCTTCACCTTGTATGGGGTTAAGGATATCATGATAGGAAACCTTACGGAACACTCCATAAATGAGGCTAGGGAACTTGTTTTGAAGAAGATTGAAAGGATGGTTGAGACAAAGGCGGGAGAAACTAAACACTGGAAAGAACTCTTGAAAGAGAGGTTCAAGGATTTAATTATGGGAATAGTTAGGGAAAAGAGGGAAGAGGAATCCCAGATTCTCAGAAAAGCCTTGAAAATTCAGATCCTATTGAACTTAAGTGGAGACATTACTGAATATGTACCTTTGTAAGATCAGGGAGGGTAGTAAGAACACAGTAACTGGAGACAAGTGAGGAAAAATCATATTACCAATTTTTTTTTTTCTTTCAAGTCTAGTATTTTGTATGGATGCAGTATATGAAGGTCCTTTCTGTAAGGTTTTTATTAAATTATTGTAGACAGGAAATTTGAGGAGGTGGAGGTTAATGCTGATGTTAACTTTTATTAGGAAAAACTTGCCAGCTTTTGTAACGTGACCTGATGTATTAGCAGAGAAGTATGTTATTTATAAATGGACAGAGTGTGGAGATTGAGATATATGTTATGTTGTTTTCATACTGTTATTGTTATTGCTTTGATAATGTTAGAAAGCTGTGGACTGTATTATGCAGATATTCATTATTGTGTTCATACTGTCTTTATTAATGTTTTGATGCTGTTATCTCTGCTCCTTGTTTTTTTTTTTTTTTTTGTTTTTTTTTTTTAATAGCTATGCACATGAAGGACCTCACACGGGAAACTAGTATGATAAGAATATTGGTAACTACTGGCATTTATTTGCTGATGTATTGTCTTACTGTCATGGACGAAGGAATTCTGTTGGTCGTGAGATTTAAACCCCATTTTGTTATGCTATTATGACTCCGTGCACTATATATACTGCACTATACTTTCGTTGTTAGAAGCATTGTATTGTTTGTGTTACCTGGAACGAGAAATAGCTTTAGAGACTGCCAGTGGTTATTTATTTCTGTAGTATATTATTTGCCCCGTTTTTCATGGGCAGTTGTGGACACATTGCCTGTATCTGTCAGCATGAGCGAAAGATGAAGATAAGTTGCAATATAATCGTGAACTGTTAGTTTATCGTTCTTTTTTTAATCAGCTTAATTCCTGCAATCTTGTGAGGTGCGAGGGATGCCTTCATGTGGTGGCACCGATATAACCAGGAGGTGGAGCTGGTCGGTCATACAAGCGTCCCTCACTCCCCTCCCTATCCCTCGAAAGGCGGATGGTGGACTGTGGACGAAGGAAAATTCAGGCCTGCAGTTCACCAGGTTTACATTAAGATTAGCCTGGGGTTGCGATTACTGCACTAACCACCATAATTTTACTCTCGTTGCTCAGATTTGGTTTTATAGGAGGAACGAGAAATGGGGGAATGCTGAAGTGTCCTTTCTTTTTCCTTCCTGCTTAAAGTTATTTTACTCGACTGTCATTTTTCTTCCAAGATCTGTATCGCAGGAAGGACGAAGAAAGGTGAATCCCCTCGTTCTTGGCTTCCTGAGAGAGAGAGAGAGAGAGAGAGAGAGAGAGAGAGAGAGAGAGAGAATATACCATGTCTTTCCATGCCATCCTCCAACAATACAAGTCTGCTTTACGTAAGGGCATTGATCTTTTTTTTTTTCTTTATCCTGGACCGGAACATGACTCAGCACACACACACCAAATGACGAGTTGTGGTGGCAGACGGTATTCTCGCTGGTGTAGGGGACGTTGTAACACCTTTTCCTGGGCGATTTATTTTATGCATTACACCTTAACCTCACCTTAATATTAGTTATATTGTTTTTAAGGCTTTGGTTTTAAGGCTTTAATATGAATTTTAGAATACATTTTTCTCCTATGTTATTTATTCAATTTTAATATCGACTTATTTTTCACCATTAACTTAGGTGAGGCTAATTAGATGTAATATGCATAATAAATCACTGAGTAACCTGTTTGTAGCAAGAAAGTCATTGGAATGAAAGGATAATGCTTGCACGGTGAAGATTACTCACATAATAATAAAAATAAAAATAATAATAATAATAATAATAATAATAATAATAAAACATTGCTTTGCCGTAAGTGTTTGATAACCATGGCGTGGAAAAACAGCTAACTCGCCGCCTGTTGTTGCCATCCCGTTATCGTACCGTTATCTGCTTACCTACCCATTACGGAAAAGGCCCACCATACAGTAGCTCTCTCTCTCTCTCTCTCTCTCTCTCTCTCTCTCTCTCTGTATTTACTTTCACATGACTACCATCCTGTTCCCCCTCCCCCCCCTCTCTCTCTCTTCTTACCCGATGTATTAATGAAAAACAAAATAAGTGATATTAATGACGTACTTCTTTGAGAAATATTTATGTAAGTTGAGCTTGCCTGGGAGAAGTGTACATGATTTATTGTTTATTCTTGCTACTGCACTCCGTTTACTTTAACTTGACCAAAAATTGTCATCTCCTCATCCTAGAATATGATGCTAGTCATTAAATACTTTTGAGGAAAGGTTACAGAGTCGCAGCATTGTCCCTCACCAAGCTACGAAAATTAAGCTTCAAAAGGACGAAAATTTGGACCAGTTAAGGTAAAAGGACCATACTTCAATCTATTTTCAGCTTAGGAGAGCCCCCTACCAGCCAAAAGGCAAATGGAGGTTATAATTCTCTACAATAGCGTGTTTGAGGAGTCACGTATTTTCCGTCGTCTGAAGGTAGCGAGAATGATAAAAAAAAAAAAATGATATCACAGTAAAAACGATAAAGAAATAGAAGTGACCAAAAACAATAAAAAAAAAGGAAAGAAAAGTAGAATGTGAACTAAAGAAGGAAGTTATCAGATATGTATAATAGGATTTGTATGAATTAGTATGATACTCGTAGATTGTTTTAAAAGAGTTATGTGGAAGGACAATATGGATAGACCAGCATATGTGGTAGGAAAATATTTTGAAATGCTTGAGGGTCTGAAAAAATGTAAAGGGAATACGAAGCAACATGAGGAAGAGTTGAGAAAAGTTTTAAAGAGAGTGTGTGTGTGATGGTTTGGTATGGGATTATGGGTTACATGGGAGGAATGAGGTAGGAAAATAGTGCATCCTCGAGAAAACTACATTGAAATGACTGAGAGTTTGAAGAAATCATGAAGGGAATGCGAAGCAGATAAGGAAGGGATGAGAAAAGTGAAATAGTATGTGTGTGTGTGTGTGTGTGTGTGTGTGTGTGTGTGTGTGTGATAGATTGGTATGGGAGTATGAGCTAGGTGGGAGGACATTTGTAGGGCTTACGTGGGAGAAAAGTATTAGATTAAGCGGGGAACTGAAAATATAGAATAAAAGAGTGTGTGAATGGGAAGGAGGAGGATGAGACATGAGTGTGATGTAAATATGGATGAAGTATGAAAAAAGGGTGGATACATGTGCGAGAAAGGGTGATGTGTGAAAGTGAATGTGTAGAGAGTGTGGGAGGAGGGAGGGGGGATTTTGTGGAAGGAATGAGAGCAGTGTGTGTGAAAAATTGTGGAAGGAATGGGGGAAATGTTGTGTGTGTGTGTGTGTGTGTGAGAGAGAGAGAGAGAGAGAGAGAGAGAGAGAGAGAGAGAGAGAGAGACTAAAACAAATTGCAAGAATGTGGAAGAAATGAGAAGAGTATGTGAATGAATGTGGAAGGATGGAGAGAACTGTGAGAGGAGACTGGAAATTAAATTAAAGAACAACGACAGTATATGTGGAACGAATGAAAGAAAATACGAAAGAAAATGTGTGGAAGGAATAAGAAAACGGTTGGAAAATTATAAAAGTTGCACGAAAAAGAAAGAATACAGAAGGAGAAATTAATGTATGGATGTGTATGGAAAGTGGAGGGAAGGAATGAGGAACAGGCAGAATAAGGAAGTAGTTTGGGCATGGTGGATAGGTGTGAGTGGATCTTGGATAGGATGACATGGAAAAAGTTTGCACGTGGTGGTTGGCTGTGAGTGGATCCTGGATGGGATGACGCACGTAAGCTCGTATATTTGTCATTTTAGGCGGGTTTCTGGTACTTCCTCCTTACTAGCATCTGGCCTTTTAATATTCTCTCTCGTGCTATTTTCTGCAACCCACACTGGCATTAAGAAGGTATAAATAACAGAAAAGAAAATAGCGAGGTGTACACTTCGGGAAAGATCGCTAAGGAGGAGGCGCTAGACAAGAATACACATCACCCTGTCAAGTCGTCTGGCGCCACTGTGGTGGGGGAGACGGTGTGGTGAAGGTGTGTGCAGTGGAAAGGTGGAAGCCTAAACTGATCATCCACTTGCAGGTGACCAGCAGTTATCATCCACTTTTTTGCCAGGGTATGTAAACCGGAGAGAATATTTAAGGTAAGCATTATGGTCTAGATTTTCTATTTCCCTGTATCCGGCATTTGTTTATTATTATTATTATTTTTTATATGCATACATTAGTTTGAGTGAACATTTAAACATTGTGACCCAGATTGCCACTGGAAATTAACAGAGGGGAAAGGTTAGATTTTTAAGAAGCAGAGAGATCCCTCATTCCGACATTTGTGGTCTATTTCGCCAGATTTCTGATGGCATTTATGAATTTGGGTAAACATACGAGGTAAGCACTGAACCTATTTTAATTTGCTCTAAGAATGCGTTATATGAAAGGACGCCACAATACTGAAAGGCTTGACATGAAACTAACGGACTGGACGCGCGGTGGAGGGATACGGTGACAAGGAAGAGAGCAACATAGCGTGTCTGTAGTGGTTTGTGTTCATCGGACGGAGCTGGAACACAGTCACAACATAAATATAAAGTCATGGATGTATTAAATTTGACGAACCTTTGTTACGAGGTAGGAATGAATCTCCTTGGTTACTCGTTAAAGTGACCCCTCCAGTCTTTCAACGCTTGATCATCAGCCTAACTTAAAGGGGTTAAGGATGATTGTCACATGAAAGGAAACAGACTCTAGATCAGTAGATATTTATAGAGTCTCATGTTTCACGTTTTGCCACCGCTGCTCGTCAAAAATAACCAGAGATAATAACCGTTTTTCTTTAATGGCTACAGAAATTATCCAAATAGCAATGTTGGCGTACAGTGCTGCCTTTTTTTTTTTTATTATTATTATTATTATTATCCGTATGCGTTTTCATTGTGCACAACGAAATAATGTATAACTCCACGCTTTAAAAATGAACTGTCTTCTTCCCAACTGAGACTTTTGTTGTGTAGTACGTTAGTGACTAAAAAGTAATTCATGGCCTAAGTAATATATCAGAAGGTATTATATCGCTAAACATCAGTCATAGGAGCCAGTGTTCAAGGGGTAAAAAAAAAAAAATACCAGGCGACACCTTTGGAAATCGTGAAAATAGACATTGGTAAACTAATGCTTTCATTTCGACAGATATATCCTTAGGTGAATAAAATTACCTGGAAAAAATAAAATTAAGTATATTAGAAGAGTGAAAAGGGTTAGTGGAGTGTGTGTTACCCCTCGTTACGACTGGTCTTTCCCTAGCTGAGTAAAATCTGGGAGGTAAAAAAAAAGAAAAAATTTAATAATAATGATAATAATAATAATAATAATAATAATAATAATGATGATTTTAGCCGTGTCCCATTTTTTCGATAAGGGCTAAGGCGTTGCCCCTGGGTAGAGGACTTAGGTTTGGAGCGTGTAGCACTTTGTTACCGGATGCCCTTCTTGATGTCTGCCAGTGACCCTTGGGTGTACTCGAACCCACCGACCCTTCGGCCAGAGCGGAACACTCTAACCCACTGAGCCACGGTTGCTACAAACCAACAGTAATAATAACAATAGTATTAGTAACAACAACAATAATAATAATAATAATGATAATAATAATAATAATAATAACAATAATAACAATAATAATAATAATAATAATAACGATGATGATAATGATGCTACTACTATACTGTTACTACTACTACTACTACTACTACTACTCCCACTAATAATAATAAAAAAAAAATAATAATAATAAGACGTCATGGCACTGTACAGGTTAGCCACTTCACTTTGCATTTCATTTTCTAATTGTTAATTAAGTCAGCCCGGATGATTTCCTTTAGCCTAATGGAGGTATCTAGGAGTAAGGTTGGGTTAATGAGGGCTGGATCTAACCCCTCCAGTGCCAAGAGCTTATCCTGACGTGATTTAAATTGTCTGGGGATAGCAAGAATGATATGAAAAAATAAATGTGCCATCGCGCTGAAGGAGTGGATGGAAATGGTTTGATAAGTATGATGGAGCTGAATAAACACGTCAGTCGGTAGCAAGAAAACTGGATTCAGACGTCATCATAGCGAAATGGTTTAATGGAAGAGAGAGAGAGAGAGAGAGAGAGAGAGAAAGAGAAGGGGGGAGGGAGATTACAAGATTACATGAAGAGGAAAGAAAGAGTATATATATATATATATATATATATATACATACATATATATATATATATATATATATATATATATATATATATATGTGTGTGTGTGTGTGTGTGTGTGTGTGTGTGTGTGTGTGTGTGTGTGTGTGTGTGTGTGTGTGTGTGTGTGTGTGTGCGTGTGCCGAATATGCCTACCATGGCAGTTCTTTGAAATAAACACCTGTAGAGAATCAGTGGAAGGAGAGTGTACCGGTATAAGTAATTCCCAACGAGTGCACATCTAAGCAGTATGTATACATCATTTGGACAGGTGTACGAGTGGCGCATGTGCCGAGGAAGAAGGAAAATGACGACTGCGTTGTTAGATTCACTTAGTCACTTCATCGCTAAGTCGTCATTTATATTCCATTCTTGTTACTTAACCTTAGGAGAGAGTTATACGTTTTTCACTTTAACTTGGTCTAAATTTTCATCCTTTTTGCAGCTTATTTCGCCTAGCTCATTGGTACGAAATGATAGTATGATGGCTCTACATCACTTTTATGCACTTCTTCGTGACTAGTACCATATGCTATTGTTAATCTGTTTCTTCAGCTCAGCATTCATGATGGAGAGATGGCAAATTTAGGCCAAGTTAGGTAAATGGAGTAGTGAGGGACTCGGTGAAAACTGGATCTGGCCTCTCCAAACTGATAAATCTCTTGTCGACTGAAATAAAGTTGTCTGTAAATAGAGAGACTGAATCAAGTTGCGTTTTAGGCGTCCACACCTGACGGTATGGAAAGTGTTCGATCGAGTAAGATGGTTAATGTTGTTATTTTATCTAAAAGAAAGGTGCCATCCTACTTGCCTGATATTAATGCACATTTTGAAATATCGAGAAAAGTTCGTTGAGCAGCACCTATTTTTCACTTTTAATAACCTTTACAACTGCGTATTACAGGTGTGGTGGTATTAATGATGTGGTATGACGGGTATAGTGGTGGTATTTCAGATGTGGTTGTATTATAGGTGTGGTGATATTACAGGTGTGGTGGTATTACAGGTGTGGTGGAGATATGAAGAGAGGGAGAAGCATATGTTCGGGGCTGCCTCTTTCACCGCCTCTCCTTCCCGCCTTCATCGCCCTTACAATCCTCATATTGTAAGTAACGAGTGTTTTAAGTCACGCCTATTGTAAGTCATTGATGATTTAAGTTACTTCTCTCACACGTTGCAGGTCTTGTAAACAGTTTTTCTCATAAGTCAGTCGTCTGGTCGTTACAAGACGTCTTGTAAACAGTTTCTCTCGTAAGTCAATCGTCTTGTAAGTCAGTCAGGTTATAGATGATACAATTCATCTTAGGACAGAGCTCTAGTAGGCCGGGGAGAAATTAAGGCTATATCTAATTCCTCCAGTTTGAAAAATCTCTCCGAAGCTGAATAAAAACGTCCGGGGGTACTAAGAATAAAAAAAAAAGTCGACGTGTTAAAGGGGTTAAATCTCCGTGCTTCGTCTGTCTGTTACATGATATGTAGTTTAGAGAATATTAACACACGAAAAATGCATTACCCTTGTTTTTTTTTGTTTTTTTTCGCAAACTGAGTGAAATGAAGCGAAAATTTCAAATAGTGTTTATTATACAAAACGAGCACTATTAGACATTATTCATAGTCGGGATCTCTCTCCCGTGTGTGTGTGTGTGTGTGTGTGTGTGTGTGTGTGTGTGTGTGTGATTCTATGTCCAAAGAGAAAAGATGTGTAATGTGTCTGCCAGTGTTAACCGTTTCTTGTTTCCATTCGACGATTTAGTTTGGTTTAAGAGAGATGAGCTGGGGGGGTTAGATTTAAGCCTCACTAACCACTAGACGAGAGGCCTTCCCTAAGCTGAATAAAATCGTCTGAAGGGAGAAGAAACTATCCTTAAACGCTGAAGGCCTTAACCTCTTTCCCTTTAAACTGAAGACGCATTTCTTGATTAATTTTTGCCTTCAGACGGTTTTATTCAGCTTCGGAGAGACTTTTCGAACTGGAGGGGTTAGATGTGGCCTTCAATAACCCCTTCACTACGAGATCTCCCTTACGATCATTAAAATCTCACTGTTCCAAGAGTGTAACAAAAAATACGCCACTTAAATGAAAGGGTTAAGTGTCGTCTCTTTCACTGAGGTTTGGGGGTAATGATGGTGGTGATGATGGTGGTGATGGTGATTGTTGTGATGGTGTGATGGTGGTGGTGGCAGTGGTGTAAGACGGCAAATATTTCCCTTGCTTGCTTCCACATCCACTCGTCATTGTCTCGACGTGGAATGAAAGTGGTATAAAGTGGAGTGGAAGTTAAACAAGTGTAATGAAAGTGAAATTAAGTGCCTCTCCTTACTTCCCCCCCTCCCCCTGCAATTTGGTTGTGGAGTGAAAATGTAAAATGAAGTGAAAATGAAGTGAAATGTAGTGAAAATGTATAATGAAGTGAAAATGAAGTGAAATGTAGTGAAAATGTAGTGTTAGTTCCTTTTCTCCCCCGACAATTTGGTGACGATGGGATGTGAATAACGTGAAAATGAAGCGAAAATGTTGTGAAAGTGACGTGTCAATCTCTTTGCTCCCCCGGCAGTTTGGTAGTGCTGGAGTTTCGTAGTGGCGATGGTAGAGGTGGTGTAGGGCGCCGGTTACTCCACTTCCTCGCCTCCACATCCCCTCGTCAAGGTAAGTAATCTCGCCTCCACATCCACTCTTAAAGGAAAATAATTTATCACTCCGCGCACTGTTTCGTTCAGTCCGCCCTCCACTTTGTCATTTTCTACGCTGCTCTTGGACCTGGAGAGGAACGCCTTCATGTGGTGATACTAATACAACCAAGGGAGCTAAACTACTTGGTTATACAAGCGTCTCTCACTTACTTCCCTGTCCACCGAAAGGAGGATGGTGGACTGTAGAAGAACTTAAGCCTGTAGTCCACCGGGTTCACATTTAACTGAAACGGGAACCTAGTAGACTTCAGACTGAACTTGTCCATCTGCAGTCCACGAACCTCATCTCGGGGTCTACGTGAAGGCGTCGCAAGCCAACACCTAAGCCCACGTAAACTGTTGAAACTGTGCTTGGTATGAAGAGTCAACGATTTCGGCATAAGGACGGTACAGGTCGGGCTGAAACTGTTGAGTCTTCATAATAAACACTAATTCAGTATGTGTGTGGTGCTGGAGAGGGACGCCTTCACGTGGTGGTACCTGTCTAACTGGATGGTTTCACTGCTCGGTTACTGTATACAAACAGCTTCAGCCTGTGGTCAAATGGGTTCACGTTTCAGATCAACCTAGGATGACTGCTACTGCTACTACTACTACTAGTACTACTACTAGTACTACTACTACTACTACTTCTACTTCTACTACTACTACTACGACTTCTATTACTACAACTACTACTACTTCTACTACTACTACTACTACAACTATTACTACTACTACTACTGCTACTACTTAACACATGGGTTCAATTTCCTCATGTGCACGCCTGGTGATCTATTTTTGTGATCTGGTGGTTAGAACTATCCCATTGGAGTGACGGCCTTCCAGTGGTTCGATCTTTAAGAGGTGACTGCAGTGCTTGTCATTCATGTAGTGCCACCAGGGGAAGTGGTCTAGTCATCTGCCCTTACTGTACTAGACAATGGTAGCTTATTTCTCTCTCTCTCTCTCTCTCTCTCTCTCTCTCTCTCTCTCTCTCTCTCTCTCTCTCTCTCTCTCTCTCCACGACAGCCAGTTCATGCCACAGATCTTAACTCTCCCAAAACACGCAATCAGACTTAGTTTACATGACTTAAACTCCCATTTTATTTGTGTATTTATATATTTATTTACTTTTTCGGTGTCTGTAAGGAGTGGGAGGAGGAGCGGAGGAGGCGTGGAGGAAGAGGGAAGAGAGGAAGAGGATGAAAGAAGCCCTGGCCTCCGTTAAGTCGTGCCAAGTGACTCCCTTGAGGAACATATCGGAATTCTTTAGTTACCCGGCGAAAATGATGACACCCTGCCGCAATAAGGTAATGTGGAAATGTGCTGGGGTTGTAAAGGGGTAACTCAGTTGGATGACGTGTGATTTCTATGTTTATTTATTTTTTTTTTATGTGTAGTGAAGGGTGTAGGTATTACTGAATGGGAGGATGAAGAAGACGATGATGATGATGATGATGATTATGATGACGATGATGATGAAACGTTTTCTCTCAATTTTAAACTACATGAAAATATGGAAACAAAAAAACTAACTAGAATACAGCATAACCAACACATGAATTCATGCTGCATCTCTCTCTCTCTCTCTCTCTTTAACTGTATCTCCAGGTTACCAACGCCTGAAGCTGCATTAATCAGTGTTATCTACTGTGTGTGACTGACAAATGCAGCACCAGTCTCCGTGAATGGTTAAGTGGAAGGGGTCTTTGACTTTGCACTTACTGATGTATGCAGTCACGATATAATACTGTAACCTACTTCATCTAATGTGTACGTGTAATTTTAAATCAGTTGCTTATTTTTCTTTCTTTGTCTTCATTTTCTTCTTCGTCTCCTCTTCCTCTTCCTCCTTCTCCTTCTCCTCTTCCTCCTCCTCCTCCTCCTCCTCCTCCTCCTCCCACAAATAATAGCGAAATATAACTCCATTTTGGGTGTTTTCCCGATGACGCATTTTCTCTCTCTCTCTATTCTTGCCATCCCCATGTTATTTTATTTACTGTAGGATTTTTTTTCGAGATGGAAGATTAGATATATAGATTTCATCCATCCCGTCGTTCCTTTTCGAATTGGGATATTAAATGTAAACTTCATTGTAGCTTAGTTCTTCTCTTAGTGAAATTTCAGGGATAATTGTCACGACTCTTGAAGCATTGTTATATAGTTTTGTGTGTGTGTGTGTGTGTGTGTGTGTGTGTGTGTGTGTGTGTGTGTGAGAGAGAGAGAGAGAGAGATCCGTTACCCAGATATTAGCGTGGAATAGAAGTTAGGCACAATAGTCTCATGTATTAGGGCGAAATATGATATTGATGGTGATGATTTCAGCTTTTCCCCGACACTCACGCTACGAGAGGTCGAACTCCGCCTGCATTACCTCTCCCCTCCCACGCCCACGCCAAACACCTCCATCCCTCCTCTCCACACCCACACTAACCACCCCACCTCGACACCCACGATATCCACCGCCACCTCCACCCCACACTAACCACCCCACCTCGGTACCCGCACTAACCAGCTCCACGCCCACAGACTGAGATGGGCGGGGTGGTGACGTCCTTTGGTCCTGGACTGAACTTCACTGACGGGGAGAAGTGTGTGTGTATGGAGGACCCCGTGGCACCCCGACCCCCTCACTGCATCGTGTATTCCTTCGGCATTAATTTTGAGTGGAGCTTCGATGATGAGATGGCGCGTTATGGATGTCAGGTGAGGGAGGGTGGAGTAAGAGAGAAAGGGAAAGGAAGGGGGGAGGAAAGTGAGAAGAGGGAAGGAAAGGAGAGGATGAGGGGAAATGAGAAGGAAGGGAAGAAAGGGAGAAGGCGGAGGAGAGTGAGAAAAGGGGAAGAAGGGAGGGAGGAGGGGAAATGAGAAGGAGGGGAGTAGGGGAAGGTAACTGAGAAAAGAGGAGGAAGGGAAGAGAGGAGGGGAAACGGGAAGGAAAGGAGAAGGGGTGAAGAGGAAGGAGAGCGAGAAAAGGGGAAGAAAGGAGAACTGGAGGAGAAGCGGGGAGGAGAGTGAGAAAAGGAGAGAAGGGGGGAGGACAGTGGAATAGGGAGGGGATAGGAGGAGGGGAGGGGAAGGGGGAGGAGAGTGGAATAGGAAGAGGAAGGGAGGAGGGAAAAGCGGATAAAAGATGGGACGGAAAACTGGAGGGATCTAGATTTGGCGAATATAAGTATGTAGAGTACTTTCAGGTAAGAAAGAGGGAGAGAGTGGTGTGTGTTTGCGTGTGTGTGTGTGTGTGTGTGCGTGTGTGCGTGCTGTGAGAAGGTGTACAGTGTGATATATGTAAAATGAGGTGTTTGTGAGAGGGTCAGTTGGTGCAGGTGTGGTGGGTACGGATAGCCCTGAATCATGTAAGGCAGGTGTGGTAGAGACATGGTGCAGGTGTGGCAGAGAGACACGTGGTGCAGGTGTGGTAGAGAGACACGTGGTGCAGGTGTGGTAGAGAGACATGTGATGCAAGTGTGGTAGAGAGACATGTGGTGCAGGTGTGGTAGAGAGACATGTGGTGCAGGTGTGGTAGAGAAACGCGTGGTGCAGGTGTTTATGAGAATAACTGTAAACCGTATCATGCACTAATTTATTATGCGTATTTTAGTATGGCAATTATATCGTTGAAATATATTCAGCATTAATAACTTGTAGGAGGATATTAAGGTGTAATGTCTGAATAAATGGCTAACGAAGAGGTACTGCGAAATAATCAAAGCGACCTACAATACCAGCCGCCAGTGATTTCTTTCGAATACTAAAGTACATCTTGATATTCCCTTTAGGTTAATTTCAAAGACAACAGTGGCATGCAAGAGGTTTAAAGTACAGTACATCGATAAAAGTATTGATACATATTTCGCGCATAATGATCTGACAACAAGAGATGGCTATTGAAAATCCCCATATAATTCTACCCTACATTTATATAACTTTTTTTTTTTATACTAAGGATGACACATTCAGCATACGTATATTTAGATGAAAAGATAACTCACCATGGAGCATCACGGGGTACAATGGTCATTAAGGATAGCATTGTACTCCTTCTGTACCCCTCTTGTACCCCTCCTGTCTCTTAATCGACTGTTAGGGAAATAGTTGAACCATCTGAAACACGCACTAGTAGGAATAGGGTCTTCACTGTATTTCGCCAGTTGTAAATATCCATCAGACGGAACCAGGGAGAGAGTTGTTCCTTTGTACATTAAGGCAATAATAAATCAGTGAAGGAAAGGTGCCACGACTCCACTGCTTCCCTAACCCCGATGCCTGTACAGGTGTGGAGCTTCGACCCGACGATGGGGATGCTGGACCACAAGAGAGCCCCAAACCTGGCCTTCATCGATATTGGTCTGGCGACGATATCAGGAACTGTGGATATAAAGGGAGTCCCGAGTCAGGTTAGTATTGCCCCCTACACACACACACACACACACACACACACACACACACACACACACACACACACACACACACACACACACACACACACACACACACACACACACAGAAGAGGTTAGATATTGAGGTTTTTGGCACTGGAGAGGTTAAATATAGAGAGATTTTTAACGCTGGAGAGGTTAAGTATAGATATTTTTGGCACTGGAGAGGTTAAATATAGATTTCATTTACCCCTTCAGTACAAAATGTCTCTCCTTCCAATAAATCGTCTGCGGTTCGTGAAATAAAAAATCTTTGGAATGAAGGGTTGAAGGAAATAGGTTCATATCTTCAGTGGCTTTGGAGATTTCACAGCACCTTTTCCTTTGCGATTCATTTCTTATACGGTTTTAAGTTCTCATTATCGCTTTAATGTTGATATCCTTTGCCCAGTAAAATACAGTAGGATATTCAGGTGTAATAATCAGGATAATTCACTAAGGAAGATGTGCTGCGAAGCCTACAGGCCCACTTAGAATACGATCCCAGGTGAAACGAAGACTGTAACTTGGTAAAAATTTGCTGTTTGCCCTAATGACTCGTGTTGTCGACAGGCACTAATCCTGAGTCTCCTACTTTCCAGGTGCAGCGGCTTGGGGACATCAAGGCGAGATTAGGACACGAGGGTCGCCGCCTGGACTACCTTAAGCTGGACATCGAGGGCATGGAGGTGGAGGTGCTGGAGGATATGCTAGAAAATGAACCTCACCTCCTTACTTTCGTCACACAGTTGGAGTTAGAAGTGCATCCGGGCAAATACCAAGGTGAGCTGTGAGTTTAGGGAAATGTAGGGGTGTGTGTGGGGAGGCAGAGGTGTGGATGTGGGTGTTAGGAAGGGTGGGTGGTGGAAGGCATGCTAGAAAATTAACTCCACTTCTTTCCCTTAGTGATACAGTTGGCCTTGAGGTCATGGAACGCGTGCAGAAGTGAGATGTGGGTGTGGGGAGTGTGGGCGTAAATGTGGTTAGGTGCAGTTGTGTGTGTGAATGTGAAGGTGGGGCTTGCTTTCTGCATAATGGATGAAACCTCCTGATCTCATTCACACAGTTGGCCTTAAGAGATGCATCCGAGCGTGCACAACGGTAAGGCGGGAGTGTGGAGATGTAGATAGATATGAGTGTAGATGTAGGGAGGTGTAGGAATGAAATAATGTCATGGAATTATTGTTACGGATAATAATAATAGCACTCCCTTTTCTTTGCTGAACAGTTATTAATCTCTTAGACTATATGCAAAGTTTACTGAATTTCGAAGATTGTGCATCTCAAGCTTTCGAAGGCCGTCGTTTACTGGACCGTATACTCGTATTTCCAGGTACGTTGGACATTTCCCATCGCAGTTCTCAGCTGTTTATTTTGCTTCTTATGTCAGTGTCAACACTAGAAGTACTGTATACAAATAGAATAAAAGAGAAAATTCACGTGTAATACACTTAAGAAATTTTTAAAATAAACGTGCCTTGAAGTCTTCTAAGCTGCCTGAAAGACGGCCCACTGTCTCGTTATGCATCGTTGTGAAGTGGATCAGTATTTATGTCCGCGACTGTACAAGCACCCTAACTCCCTCTCTAACCACTTCTCTCTTTCTCTTATGGCCCCACAGAGGGAGACGTTAGCATCCCCTCCGACAGTATCCATCGCCTGTGGGTGTTGTTCCAAAAGCTTCAGTGTCTGGGCTTCAGGTTGGTTAACTGGAGCCAGAATAAGGCCCCATTTAACCTGTACAAGTGGAGGGGCGTGAGGCAATCTGCTTGTTACGAGGTGCTGTGGGTGAGGACTCCTGATTTGCCTCATGAAGCTACTGGAGGCCCACAACATCTTTCCAGTCTTAATGAGGACCAACAGCGCCCTCCCTAATTTTGGTTAGAACCCCGGACTCCTCCATGGTGATGTGGACTCCAGATTCTGACAAATTGAAGCTACAACTTTTGATACTAATGATGAGGACTCCAAACTTTGATAGTGATGAGGACTCCAACTTTTAGTAATGATGAGGACTTCAGCTTTTGATAGTGATGAGGACCCCCAGCTTTTGGTAATGGTGTATTTTTTCATGTGGCATAGCTCATTCAGTTTCACTAGGCCTGGTATCGCTAGCTAATAGTAACTTTCCTGCATATCATTATTCACTGATGCAGCGCATCATGGTACTTTCTAGACTTCAGGTAATTACCAGGTAGTGTCCTGTCTACGACATATTGTAAGTCATATGAATAGTTGATAGGCCTAAATCATGCAATATACTATATTCCAGTATATTTCACGGTCGGAGCTAATCTCACTGTCCGAACTATCTCAGCCTGAACTAATTTCACGGTAGTAACATGCTGTCCGAAATTAATATTGGCTGGAGCTAGTCTCGTGACCGGAATTATTTTCACAGAAGGAACTGTTCTCACAGTTGCAACTTATCTCATGGTTGGAGCTAATCTCACGGTCGGAACTGATCGCAGTTGCAACTAATCTCACGGTCGGAATTATTATCAAGGTCGTAACCAAAGCCAAGAGAATAAAATTAAAATAAGACTGACAAGCAATATATATGGCAGCAAATGCTAACTGCATAGTATATTATTCCACTGTGATGTAATAATTTTGTGAATCAAGGTAATTTAGATAAAAATATACAGCATCAACATATTTTTATGGGTGCAGAGTGCCAACTGAATGAACGCCGAATATCTTGAAGCTCGTGGTGTGAAAGTGTTTTGTGTTTACTCCATTTCTTTTATAAGCTGTAGCTGAAACTGGAGCATCACTTACCTCCCCGTACTCAAAACTTCATTTTCATCACCCATTGATCATTATCAGGTATGCTCCAGACGAAATAAAGATAAATTGTGTTTTGAAGTGATCTTGGCGTGAAGAGAATGGGGTAAGTTCAGGATATCGAAACTAAAGTCTAAATAATTATACTAAAGTTAAGTATAAAAACCAAAGTCTAAATATAAAGTGGACTGACTTGGTATGTTAAACGGCCAACAAGGTGTTCATAACTTTCATACTTATTCGGCTGTCATTATGCCAGTTGTTACCATCTTTGCGAATATTAGAATTTATGTAGTGCAACTCAGTAAAGGCACGACAGTGACTACCTGGGATCACAATTCTACTGTTAATATGGGCAACTGCAAGTTGCACTTGTTTGAATTCACTAGGCGTCACCACTCGGGAAGATTACTAAGGATACAAATAACATGAATAAAATTACACACGCCCGTTCCTCACAGTGTTTGCCTGTTTGGCATGTATTGAATGGCGAAAAAATAAGGAGGGGGGGAAAATGGAAAAAAGAAAGTGCATAGTTGAATTTGTAAACAACGAGCGGATCAATTCAAAATAAAGTTTGGTAAATGAATACTATTATTGCTTCTTTGAAGGAAATTAAGAAAACATAGAGTTAGCCTCTTCGATGGAAATAAAGAAAACTTAGAGTAGTTATAGAAAATGGATATTTACCATGGAAAACTAAATCATCATCAGCAACTTTGCTGCGATACGTAGCCTATTTTACCCTGCATTATTCAGCATGTTAATTATGACAATACATGCATGCATGCACACGGTATTGCATATATTACATATAGGCCTAATATCACACACACACACACACACACACACACACCATTAAAATATGACGACAGTGACAGAGAATACAATCATCAAGGATAGGCTTGGTATTTTCTTGGTCTTGCTATCACTGTTAAACTTATGGCCAACACAATTCTAGTACCGCAACCTGTTCCAGCTAACTTTAGTTGTATCCAAATAAGAGTACGTCATAGGAGTCTGAATGTTAACCTGTGAAGGCACAAACCCCAAAATGGAAACAAGGACATGGACGATTCGCACCCTGGACGATTTCCCGTCATTCTATAAATATACTTAATATTAATTAATAAATGCTATAATAATTAATTTTCATGGGGGAACTATCAATGTATATGTTCATTCAAAAGCACGGGCTTTGAATATTGTTTATAGGTTGCACATGTAGTCAATAATTTACGTGTTTATGCTTGCTGTTGGCGACTCTGAATTGTGTTCTGGCGTCACCCATGGCTGTCCACACTAATTTCAACATCCTAGGTATGATTTAAAACGACTTTGAAGAGATAAAAGTGTATGTTAATTTCAAATAATATCCAGTGTCGCGTCTGATCGGCCACAGCGACGCAAACCGTGCGGAAAAGTATGGCTGAGCCTCAACCGATGCAGGTGGAGTGACGAGCATAGAGGCAGAAGGAAGAGGCGCCAGTATTTCCATTTTTCTCTACACTGGAAACAATATGTTTTGTAAGAGCTGCCCCGTCGCATCAAGGAATAATGAATGTATTACAGTAAAACGCAGTTGTAAATTAGGATGGGTTAAAGGAGAGAATAACATCGTCCCAGTCAGTAAGTTTTTTTTTTTTTTTTTTTTTCCTCCCAGGTTTCACTTGTATAGTACACTGTTCTCATCCTTTCCAGTCAAATCTCCATGTCAGTTCCTTTCCATAGCACCTCTTCGTGACCAGCATCATTTTCTGGTAATCTGGTTCCAATAGCATTTGAGATAGACCGATTTGTGTGTGTGTGTGTGTGTGTGTGTGTGTGTGTGTGTGTGTATGTGTGTGTGTGTGTGTGTGTGTGTGTGTAGCTTAGTCTCCCCTCAATTAACCCTTTCAGTGGGACAAATTTGATTTTTTTTTTCTGATAATATATTGAGTTGGAGGATTTCTGTTACCTTATGACTGGCGACTGTATTATCTGTATTATTAAAAGTAAGGGCCGTAGTCTAGCTAGCATAGAAGGCTTCCTAGCACCTTATCATTAGCGATTTATTTTGCAGACTAGACTTCCCGTAACCGAGGGAGTGGAGGAGGAAATGTAGGGGAGACAGGAGAGAGTGTGGGGAATGGAAGAGGGAGGGGAATGCCAGAGGGGAAGGCAAATGGGAGAATGTGGGGGAGGGAGGGGTAGGGGGAGTGTTAGGATGGATGGGGGAAGGGGAAATGTGGGGAACAATGTGGGAGGGGGAAGTTTAAGGGGAGGGAAGAGGGGCAGAGTGAGAGGAATGGAGGTGAGTGTGGGGAAAGAGTGGAGGGGGGGAGAATCGAAGGGGGAGGGGGAGTATCGGGGAGGGAGGGGGGATGGTGGGAAAGGGAGGGGAGGGGAGGGGTGTGGGGGTGACTAGGTTTGGCAGTGAGACGGATGGAGGGACTGGTGTGAGTATTGTAGGTATGGGCAGGTGTGGGGTACTGAAAGTGTAAGGGGTGGTGTAGGCTTTGTGGGGGAGACTGGTGTGGAGGTGTTGTGGGAGGGGAACAAGGATGGAGAAGTGGGAAACATGGGATGAGGGCTGGAGAGGGACATGGGAAAGTCGGAAAGAGAATAGATGTGGAAGGTGTGGGGATGGGCAGGTGTGGATTGGGGGAGGTGTGGGTGAGGGTGACAGGTGTGGTCATTGGTACAGTCTTATGGATCAGGATGTAATTTTTTTTTAACTTTAGATATCTCTTCATCCGCTTTGCTTACAGGGAGGAGAGAAGAGGCGGGGAATAGCGGTAAATAGGTGAGGGAGATGCGAGGGAGAGGGGCGAGAGAAAGAAGGGGAGAGGGAGAGAGGTAGTCCATGAAGGAGAGAGCGAAGTGAGGAAGAGACGAGGTAAGAGAGAGAAGAGGGAGAGAGGAAAGGAAGTGATGGGATGAAAGTTGGGAGAGTGAAGGGAGGATGGGAAGCTGAGAAGGGAGGGAGGTAAGGAAGGGAAGAAAGAGAGATGAGGAAAGTGGAATGAGAAGGCTGGGTACTCTAAGATGATATGGGAATGCTGGAAGAGGTAAAAAGGACAGGGAAATAGATAAACTTCGTAATACATCCATCTGTCTATCTATCTATCTATCTAGAGAAGGGGGGGATGGAGAGGGAGAAAATAGTAATAGCGGTAGAAAGAATGTGGCAGTGAGTCGTTCCATCCTGACCACACCCTTGACCTTCTAACAGATTGGATGGATGGATGGAGGGCAAGTGGGTGGGGAGGGAGGGACAGATCCGCATGTAGTTCCCGCTCCCCTAGCCTTTCTCCCTCTTCCTTCTTTATCCCACCTTCCTCCCCTCCACCTCCCCTTCCTCCCTTCCTTCTTCTCTTTCCTCCCTTCCTCCCACCCATCCGCCGACACACACCCACGTTGTAAACAAGGTAACCACGCCTATATCCTGTATCGTAAGGGAGAAAGAGATATATTTACGTTGTTCGTAGTAATTCGTTGCTGGTATGTGTTCTGAGCATATGAAATCTCACACTTTGAAAAAAAAAAATCATATTGGCTTAACACTAAAGTTAGGTTAGATTAGGTTAGGTAAATGTAGGATGAATTAGGGTCAGGTAAGGTAAAGTTGATATAAATAAGATTAGGTTAAATTATCCTACTTAAACGGTACTTAACTAAACCTACCCCAGCTTAATCTAATAAGTCTCTATTTACTTTGCCTAAATTAACCAAACCTAACGGAATCTTAGCCTCAGATATCCAAACCTATATTCTTAAATTACCCAACCTAGATTACCCCTCAGCCTGTAACACATTCTAGTAAGTCATATTAGGAGAGAGAGAGAGAGAGAGAGAGAGAGAGAGAGGTGAGCTGCTGTTTGTGGGATGAATGTAAGATAACGTATCAGGATGTGCACCTTCTTGAGTGTATATAAGTATACCTGATGAATATGTATGTATGTGTGTGTGTGTGTGGGTGTGTGTGTGGGTGTGTTTAATATATACACGTGTGATTTAGATGCATGTGTATGGTGTACTTGCATTTATGAGTGTTTTTTGTATGTGTATTCATCAGGTATGTTTGTGTGCATTGTATAAAACTACGTGAGGTGTGTACGTGAAATATGTCAATGTATGTGTATGTATGTAGGCCTATACAGTATGTGTTTGGCGTGTATTTGTATATGGTTGTGTACTGTATGTGAGTGAATATGTGTGTTTGTGTGTTTATGTATTTTTGTATGTATATGTGACTGGGTGCGTGTGTATAACAGTAAAATCCCTGTTATTGCTTCCGCTCTTGTAAATCATGATTTACTTCTCATCGTCTTTCAGCTATTTCACTACGCTGACGTTCCGTTTGATTTTTAAAATGTTATCTCGACTTCATTTTTTCCTAAAAGTGATTCGCCGACCTGGAGGAGTTAGATGCAATAAGCTCCTTCACTACTAAGGCGCTCCCCGAATGGAAATAAAATCTTGTGACCGTAAAAATAAAAATGAATCGGACATCATTATGGTGTAGGGATGGATGAACAGTAATTTTAGAATAGTATATATCATAAATGAAATGAAGCTTAAACACGTATTAAGAAATGTGTGAAAATTATTGATATTGGTAAACGAAACTTATCAGTGCTCTCAGACTTTATGTCTCACGATTAGCCAATCATTATGCGAGTTAATAACATAATCTAAAAGCAACAAGGATAAACCAGTATGCCTATTACTCTGTTCCTTCATGGGCAGCCACATTTGTTCTGTCTAATAGGCAGTCCATTTTTGTTATTTAATGGGAATAGTAAAAATTTCGGGTCTAGGTAAACGTTTTTGAAACTGCGTTTAATATTACAATTTGTAAAAGTCTAGCGTTAGTATTTGCGCACATAGCTTCTATGTCCTGGAAAACACCAGACGATTTAAAGAATTTGAACGAACTACTAGCAGACAGTACTAAAAAGAATTTTAAAAAAGGACTTATAAACGACGAAAATATATGAAATCAAGCGAGATGGCATCACTTTGTTGTCGAGACACGGCCAGGGAAATGATGCCAGACACTTCTATATGCACAATGTTTGGCTCGCACTTTTCAGCTGTATGGATATATATCGTTAAATACTTGTCCACAGCCTCTTACTAACATTTAATTACGAATGATTATGTATTAGACAAATTGTTATTCATGTCTGGACAGAGAATATCGTACAAGTAAAATGTTGAATCGAGTTGCATTGTCAGGGTGGGTTAAAATGGGATACGTTATCTTCGTGATTTTGAACACAACTTTCACAACCCTAATAACTTATTTACATGCTTTTTAAAATTATCCTTGCTCACCCACTCATCCACTGTCTTACATGTACGCATATTTAATTTTAAGATTTGACGAATTGGTGAAGACATGCTTCCGGTTATGGCAATAGTGAGAAGATGGGCGCCGTACAAGCGTGTGTGTCTTTGGCAGTGTATTATTTCTTTGTGTGTTAAGAGTGTCGTCGTTATTAGTGGAACTGAATGTCATCCTAGCAATCTTCAGCATTCCCCGCACGCCAGTGGTAAGTGTAGACACTAGAAAGAGTTGTTTATTCCTTAAATATCGAGAAACATGCATTCGATTGTCTCGTAGGCTGGACGTGTTTGTTTACATCCATTCATTTGCCTTTTAACTCCGTATGTGGACGCATTTAAATGCCCCTTGAGCTTCGTTCATTCCCGTCTCTTTAATTTACTATTCCAGCATAGTTCCGACAAGACTGCTCATGGTGGATAGACGCTGTGCAGTTCTTGATTTTTTTTTTTTTCAATTTGCACGGTAATAAGGGCATTTTAATTCTTTCAAGTGATGAAGACATTCTTGCTACAAGTAGATGACGTTATTCATCCGAGGAGAAACTTTTCTAGCTGGAGAAGTTAGATTTAAGCTTCATTAACCCCTTCAGTACGAGAAGTCTCAGATTGAGTATAATCGTCTGGAGGTACTAAGCATAGGTATATACCCAAGAAGAAACTTTATTATTACAGTCTACTCCAGTCTTTTTAAATGTACTGTTGTTTACACCGGCCAAGTGTAATGTATTTTATCATTGCCCTGTATATCTCCATTTAACTCCGTCCTCTCGATTATTTTGTAGTTAATGAAGGCAACGTTTTTATTCAGTGTGGTAAAGGCTTTGAAAGCTCATCTAAATCATCCAGTTCGAATAATAATAATAAAGTCGTCAGGAGATAACAAGTACAGGATATTTAAGTCTTTGGATTGAAAGGATTATTGGAGTGGTGCCAGGTCTACTGCCATTTATTACGTTACTGCTAAATCTTGATTCATTGCTTGCTTGCTTGCTTGATAGATTGATTTAGGTGCACCAGTTCGTCATTTACTCCAGTGGTAATTATAAAACACCATGCTAGTTAGAAAGAACAAGCATGGAAATTTTATAGGAGAGGCAGAAGGAGAACGACTATTAACTACGAGTATGTAATATCTATTCTACAGATCTATTTAAGATATGGAGAGAGAGAGAGAGAGAGAGAGAGAGAGAGAAAGAGAGAGAGAGAGAGAGACCCAAGGATGAAAAAGGGAAGGGGAGGAAAGGCTAAAAAAAATATAAAGGGTAAGGGAAGAATATGGCCTAGATTTCATGGTGGTAGTGGTGGCCTCAAAATCTGGGCCTTTCACACAAATTTCGTTTTTCATACCGAGATTGTAAACTTTTTTATGATGCCTCTAACATGGCGGGGGGATGAACGCTTTCTCTTTCTTACTTCGAATAAGCTGACTGTCTAAATTAGTTTCGTGACTTTGGTGGGATTGATGTTCTTTTCAAATAATGATATTTATAGTAATAATAATAATAATAATAATGGTGATAATAATAATAATAATAATAATAATAATAATAATAATGCACAAATGAAGAATGATTTACAGGGTATATTGTGTGTGTGTGTGTGTGTGTGTGTGTGCTACAGTTCCACGATCCAAATATATTACGCTTGAGGCACTGGAGGGAAAGGAGGGAGAAGGGGGAGAGGGAGGGAAAGGAGGGAGGGATGGAGGGAAAGCAGAAGGATTAGGCTGGTTAGGGTGGAAAGTGAGAGCTGTTAGTGACAAGGGTAGGACATACCGGTACCCTACGACAACACCCTGCCCTGTAAGCCCCCTTCCCCTTTGCCTCCCCCTTCACTTAACCCTCAAAACCATAACTCTCGAGACGTATTCTAAGTGGCGTCGGAGGCTTCATACCACCTTTTCCGTAGCGATGTGTAATGTGCAGAATAAATCGCTAGGGCAGAGGTGTTACGAAATCCCTAAAGCCACTTAGAAAACGACCCTTAACCCTTTGAGAGCGAGAGATGGGCACTTTTAGGCAGAATAAAATCGTCTGGCGTGAAGGTATCCAATGACATTCTGACGCCTTTTCTTAGGGTATGTTTATAGAGGTATGATTAGTGGTTTCTTAACACCGTCTCGAAGGAGTGTAAAAACCCAATAAAACGCTACTCAGTTAATATATATGCACAGCGAAAGGTATGTGCAAGGAGAGAAGGCGCCTCCATTGCTCCTTTTTTGTTGAGGTTCCGCTATCCTAAAGATTGTGTGTTATGCGAGTGGGGTGTATGAGGTGAATAAATGTGTGTGTGTGTGTGTGTGTGTGTGTGTGTGTGTGTGTGTGTGTGCGTGCGTGTGAGGGGCATCATTACAGCAAGGGATGACTTGTGAGAGTGCGGTGTATGAGGTGAGTTAATGTGTTGTGGTGTGAAGGACGACATTACAATGAGAGCTGAGTGTGTTGTGAGAGTGAGGTGCATAAGATGAGTGTACAGTACAAGTGCGTTGTAGTGTGAGAGGGGGCATTACAGTGAGGACTGAATGCGTTGTGAGATTGAGGTGCATGAAGTGTGTTGGGGTGGTAGGGGCGGCATTACAGTGAGGACAGAGTGAAGTGTGTGTGAACTTCATCTCTGGGGGTAATTACAACTTCTTTGCAGGCAGAGTCCGTATCTCTCTGGGAAGGGCAGTCTCTGTGGGATGACTGTGTGGAGAACATTCAGAGATGACGTTTGGCTGAATGTTCTCAATGAATGGGGTTGTCTGTGTGTTTGTGCATGTGTTGCACAGGCCTAGATGAGGAATGGAAATAATTGCCATTAAAATAGCTGATTACGTTAAGATGATCAGACAGTGCTCATGTGATGGCAGCGAATCGTCCAACTATAAAAAAAAAAAAAAAAAGGAATCGTCTCTGGTAAACAATCGTCTCAGTCGGACTAGACATTTCAGGTTTGCTCAGTTAATAGGTATAGGACAAATTACTCTCTATTATATGCTCATAGATTTGTATTCAGTGTTTTAGATATACAGGGATATTAAGATGATGACATAATCAGATGGAGGGGACAGAGGAGTAAAAGGAGAGGAAGGGAAAGGCGAGGATTTGTATGCCCAGAGGGAAAGGGAAAGGGGGGGAAGAGAGAGGAAGACAGCCCATGAGGGAGCGATGGGAGAGGTAGGAAGGGAGGAGGGAGTGAGAAGAGCACAGTAGATCAAGAAAAGAGGGTGGATGTATGGGTAAGATAGTGAATGAATAATGGTGACTGTAGGCCAGAGAGGAGGGTAAGAGGGGGAAAGGAGAAAGGGGAGGGAAGAAAGGACATAGTTGTGCTTATGGAAGATTAATGTAAGTTGGAGAAAGGAAAGGGAGTTTGTTGTTGTTGTTGTTGTTATGAACATAAGAAGAAAGGATAACTGCAGTAGGCCAGCCGGCCCATGGTAGGCAGCCCCAATAAGAGCGTTACTAAACTAGAGCAACAAAGAACAACGCTTTCCCCCGCCCACCAAAGCAAAATCCACCAGGAAAAAATGGAGAAGGAACACCACGTAATGTTGCCACGCAGTGTTGAAAAACTATCGTGAAAATTTCAGAGGCACAAACGAAATGAGAAAACAGACTCGTAATGAAACTCGAAAAAAGAAAAAAATGATAATAATGAAACTGTAACTAGGATCATTTTTATACCCAACCCTTCTCTCTCATAAGCTTATGAAACTCTCAGTGGATGGGACAGCAACCATATCAATAGGTAGCTTGTACTCGTCCACTACTCAATTGCCGTTCCTGTTGTTGTTGTTACAGTGTGGGTTGTGTAAAGGTTGTCTTTTGTGTTGGTAATGGTGAAGAGAATGGTGGTGGCCACATCGTAGTCTGGCAAGGTGAACTCGTGAAGTTTCAGCGGGAAGGAGCAGTAGGGGAGGTAAAGGAGAGGGAAGGGAAGTAGGAAAAGGAAAAGTAGAGGAGTGGGGGCATAGGGGAGGGGAGGGGAGAGGAGAAGGGACGGCGAGTGTTGGAAGGAAGAAAAATAGAGAAAGAGGGTGGGGAAAGGAAGGACAGGGGAGTTGTGGAAGAGGAGGAGGAGGAGAAGTAAAAAGATAAGAGACTAGAGGGAAGAGAGAAATGAACATCAGAATAGAGGATAACTGCAGTAAGTCAGTTGCCCCTTGCTAGACAGCTCCTACAAGAGTGACTAAACCACTAGAATAAGACAAGGATAGCACGGAAGAAGGAGAAGGAGTACAAGAGACAAAGGAAGAGAAGACGTAGACTGTAAGTTGAGAGAGAGAGAGAGAGAGAGAGAGAGAGAGAGAGAGAGAGAGAGAGAGGTGACTGTAGGCCAAGGAAACGGGGAGAGGAGGGGGGGAAGGGAGGAGGAGGGGGAGGGTAGAGGAGATGATGGAGGGGGAGGGAGGAATATTTGACCTTGACACTGACTTTGAGATTTCTCCTTGGCCTACCCCCCTTCCCCACCTCCCCCTTCGTCCCCTTAACACCCCCCTTCCCTCCCTACTCCCTCCCTTCCTTTTCTATCGTAGCCTTTTAACCATCCCTCCCCCTCCCCCTTTTGCTCTTTAATTTTCTCTCTCTCCCTCTGTTTTTCATTTTCTCTTTGCCCCTTTCCTCTTTCATTCTCCCATTCTCATTACATTCTCTTCAGTTCCTTTCCTCCTCCTCCTCCTCCTCCTCCTTTTTCATTCCTCCCATCTGCTCCTTCTTCATCCCTCCCCTTCCCTCCTCCTTCCCCCTGTCTCCTCCCCCTCCCCTCTCACTAAAGCCCTTATATCCTCCATCTTCCCTCTACCCCCTCCCCTCCGCCTCCTCCCCCACCTCCAAGCCCGTAGACCTCCCCTTTTCATAACCGTCACTGCCTTTCTTACCATACATACATGCATACATACATACATACATAAACAGTACCGTGTATCCCAGTACTTACATGTATACAGTACATACTTGTGTATAAAAATTCTCAGTTATTTATTCATTTATTATCTGTCCATCCATCTAACTACCCATTCATTCCTCTGTTTGTTCATTTATCTATCCATCCTTCCATCCAGCTATCCATCCTTCCATTCATTCATTCATTCGTTCGTTCGTTCTTACATTCATTCATCCATCCATTCACGTAGATATACATAAATGCATACTCATGTTCGTCTCACAAGCATAGGTAGACAGAAAAATACGTGTACTGTATAAGCCAAAGTAGATATAGAGATAAATACGTATACAGGTAGACATGAGACAGGTAGTTAAGGCAGCCTAGATATTTATGGAGGGAGATAACAACGACATAAATAAACTGATTGATGCATGAACATTTGGAAAAGGTCAAGGTTTAGAGACAAGCACTAATGCATCTATATATACATCCATATACAGGCGGACAGATAGATAGATAGATAGGTAGATTTGCCTCATGAAGAGAATGCTGCCTGGAAAATCAGGAGAGGATTGTTATCCAGTTTAGCAAATATCGAAGTGTATCATGTGGGTCTCTCTCTCTCTCTCTCTCTCTCTCTCTCTCTCTCTCTCTCTCTCTCTCTCTCTCTCTCTCTCTCTCTCAAGTACAGACGAATTAACTCTTTTTTAT
Source organism: Coenobita brevimanus (assembly GCF_032717465.1). Taxonomy (NCBI): domain Eukaryota; kingdom Metazoa; phylum Arthropoda; class Malacostraca; order Decapoda; family Coenobitidae; genus Coenobita; species Coenobita brevimanus. The sequence goes on along the minus strand of NC_137031.1, from coordinate 42,603,784 downwards.
ACTTGTTTCTTCTTGACAAAGCAGCATTATTTGTACGGTACCTCCTCCTCCTCCTCCTTCCTCTTCTTATTTTTTTCAATATGTAACAAAGAAAATGCTGGCGTGAAGCGGCTTCCAGAAGACAAGAAAAATCTGACAGAAGCTGAAACTCACCAAAACTTCCCAGTTATAGGGGCCACACACTCATTCACTCACCATTTAAGCCCCCGGAATCCTGGCTCCAACACAGGCATAATATCCACACGACTACCAATTCACTTAAAAAAAGAAAGTGTCAAACCTTTCTCAGAAACACCTCTTCATACAAATTCTTCCAGCCAGTTCGATTCACTATCACTCATCCTCTGTCTGTCTGTCTGTCTCTCTGTCTGTCTCTCTGTCTGTCTCTCTGTCTGTCTGTCTGTCTGTCTGTCTGTCTCTCTCTCTCTCTCTCTCTCTCTCTCTCTCTCTCTCTCTCTCTCTCTCTCTCACCTGAAGAAAATCGTCCGGTGATAGCTTGGATAAAACCCCCAGCTAAACCCACAGGAACGAAAAGGATAATAGTTCTGAACTACTTAGCTGAATGAAATCGTCTGGATCCAGCCCTGGTGAAATACTGAAGTCTCTTCTATTATGCTTGCTACCGGCATTCGATTATATGTAGGTGACGGGAAACCGCTTGTAGTGAAGGTGATATGATGATGATGATGATGGTGGTGGTGGTGGTGGTGGTGGTTATGATTTTGGTGGAGGTGGTGGTGGTGGTGATGATTTTGGTGTTGGTGGTGGTGGTGGTGATGATGATGATGATGTGGTGATGGTGGTGGTGGTTGTGATGATGGTGGTGGCAGTAGTGATGATGATGATGATGATGATGACCGTAGACTATTATTTTTAAGTATTAGGCTATGTATATATAAAATGAGTTAAAATATAGTGTGTGTGTGTGTGTGTGTGTGTGTGTGTGTGTGTGTGTGTGTGTGTTTTCAATAAAGAGCGGATGTTTCACTAGTACAGAAGTAAAGGGTAGAGGGAAAATAGTAAAGACAAGGACAGCAACTAATACGACTGTTCAGGTGGGGTGACGGTCATTTAAATCGTGTGTGTGTGTGTGTGTGTGTGTGTGTGTGTGATGTGAGACCCATCTTTCTGTGTCTGTCCATCTGTTTCTGTCCGTATTTTGTCCATCTGTCTCTCTGTCTGTATTCCTGCCTCTCGACTCGTATCTGTGGCGCTTTCCTGCTGGCCTGTACGTGTGTTGACCTATCTGTTTTTGAGTTCCTTTGTTTAGTGTTTGTTGGCATATTTGAATGATTGTGTGGAGGGGAGAGAGGTGGATGAGGAGTGGGCAAAGTAACTCGTTCAACGCAATGACCTTTTTGACTTTGTACGAGACTATAATGTGCGTCTTTCTTCTGTGTCCTCCCTTCCCCCTTGGCCATCACCCCTTCCTTTCTCTCAGTTTCCCCCTTTCTCTCACTTTTCCTGTGCATTCTCACCTCTCACCTCTTTCTTCCATTTTCTGCCCTCTTTCTTCCTTTTCCCTCCCTCCCCATACCCTTCTCTTGCTCTTATTGTTTCCCTTTCTCCCTCACATCTTCCCTCTTTCTCCCTGCTTCTCCTTCATCTGTTTTCTTCGTTCCCCCTTTCTCTAGTCCCTCCCCTTCTCTCGTTGCTTCCATATCCCTCTCCCCTGTCCATTCTCCCTCCCCTCTTTATCAGTTGACTTTCTTTCCTCTTCCTTCCAACCGCCTCTTTCCATTTCCACTCCTCCTTTTCCCTCCGACTTTATTCTCACGTCCTCCATCACTTTCATCATTCACTCCTTACCCTTTTCCTTTCTCATTTTCGCACCTAAATTCGCTCCCGTCGTTTCCGTCTCCTCATGAACATACCTCTCTTCTTCTTTCCCTCTTTTCCCCCACCCCCACAAACCCATCCCTCTTTCCCCTCCTCCCCCACAGACTCCTTCCCTTCCCCCCCTTCTCCTCCACACACCCCTTCATCTTCACCCTCACGCACCTCTAACCCTTTACCTCTCCCCTACACACTCGTTACTCATTCCCCCTCCTCCCCCTCAAAACTCCTTCCCTTCCAACCTTCCCCCTCCCATTTGCGGTCACCCCCCACGTAACATGTTTGGTCCGTCACACAATTCGCGAGTTGGGGGTGGGGGAAGAGAGGAAGGGGGAAGGGGGGAAGGGAGACAACAGGGAAGGGTAGAAGGGACACTTTGGTAAACAACCTCCCGAGAGACAAACAGTGCCGTAAACAAGATATATTACACATACAAATCTTCCGCTAAGTCTTACCCACTGACGGGAAGTATATTTATATCCTTGCCGCAACTACCGAGAACCAATCAAAGCGACCCCCCTTAAATGTTCACGTTCTTGGAGTGAAAAAGGGTCTTGTATAATTATTGGTGTCCCCGGGTTTGTCATTACGTTCACCCGGAGACAAAAATTCGTCCTGTATGTCACCTCTCCCGCTTCTCACTTTCCCGTGTAATTGTTGGGGTGTCCCTGTTTCTCGTTACGTGGACGGCGGGACAAAAGATCGCTCAGTAATTCACGTCGTACAGCTTCTCACTTTCCTGTGTAATTGTCGGTGTCTCGATTTTTCATTACTTGGGGACAGAATTTCGCCGTTTCTCAGTGTTTCTCATTACGTACGCTCGGGGGACAAAGTTGGCATACTATTTCATGTCTTTCTGCTTCTGACTTTCCTCTGCTGACTAATATACCTAAATTGAGAGACTTGGTATGATTCGCTGGCCATGAATGATTCTCTTAGAACGATGCGTCAAGGAAGAAAGTGACGGACGTGTCCCAGATGTGTAGTAGACGCAGTGGAATAGGAGGCAAACCTTTTGTCCCTGACTGTACAAGCCACAGACAGGTGCGAGAGGGTCCTAAGAAGCAGTTTCCCTTAACCTTCAGCTCTACGACACGTCTCGTCTATTGTCTTCTTGTTAACCTTAGAGTACGAAATTCTTGCTGATGTCTTAAGATTTTATTTAGCCTCAAATAAACCCCTGCTACCGAAAGGCTTGGCCCCTTCCGTTCGAGGATTATATTCAGCTTTCGAATGATATTGGGGCCGAAGCATTAATGAAGGTTGTATCTAACCCTGCCGGCTCGAGAAATCTCTTCTGAGCTAAAATAGAATGTATGAATAAAATGAATCGTTTGAATGGGTCGTATTCATAAAGGATTTTAGACAGGAAATGTGTCAGTCAGTTTGTAATTATCTGTAAACCCGCCAATCAGTTAGTCAGTCAGTAGATCGAATAGTTAATTGTTTCAGCCAGCCAGCACAACCAACCCTCCAGTCACTTCATCCATCTGCAGGTCACGATCAGTCTCCTACTCTGGACTGTACAACAGGGCCTCCTGACCATACTTGTACAGACTACCCAACCAGTCATCCAACCATTCAACCATCCAATCCATCATCCATCCACTCCAGCCTCCATCCATTCATCAGTCAGTCAGTCAGTCCTTCAATCTGGAGTCCATTGCAGCACGTCCTAGCTGAACCTATACAGACCTTCCAGTCAACCATACAGGCTGCCAGCCAACCATTCGATCAGCCAGTCAATCTCTCCTTCCAGGCAAACATGCAACCATCCAGACCATCCAGCCTATCCATCCATCCATCAAACAGTCCCTCAGTCTTGTGTCCATAGTAACTTCTCCTGACCAGATGTGCAGACCTCAGCCCATATCCCGGTCAGAATAAGAAGCTTCTTATCACCTGTTCTTTTTTTTTTTTTATTAATTTTGCATACTACACGCAACGTTTGTCATGTTTGTTGTTTAAGGCCTAACAATTGCGACATAGGCTGCAGAAAGAACATATGGAAGATTGTTAACGTTCCATAAGGTGAAATAAATCGCTTAGGAAGAGGTGCTAGGGGAGTCTTCCTGACCGACGAGAGTACAGACCCCATACCTAAGACTATAGAGGGTTTGTTTTCATCTGACGGCACTGGATTATCAGATATAGAGTACTAAGTCGTGATTCCATGAAATTCGTCGAGCCTTAGTCATGAGAATTGGAATTGGTTACTGTGGTTCATTCACTTTAACTTGGCCCGGATTTTCGTCCTTTTGCAGCTTATTCCACGTCGCTTGATGGTAGACTGTGATAATACTCTAGCTCTTTATCCTCTCCGAAGCACTTCGTCGTAACTAGCATCATATTGTAGTGTTAAGCCATTGCTACAACCCAGCATTCAAAATGGAAAGATAGCAATTATAGTAGTTTTAGACGAAAGGAAAGTGAATAGAGTATAGTCAGAGCCACCCCCTCCCCAGTCTAACTTTACCTGCCCATGAACTGAGCGGATAGAGGTTGGGAAGTTTGCCAGATGTAAACAAACTGACTATAGCGAGACCTTGTTTTCGACAAAGGATTATTCGCATGACTTCCCCTATATACCCCTCACGACTTACAGCTCTCTGTTTGTGGCATGGGAGGCTTCGTAACGCGTCTTCGTTAGCGATTTGTTTTACATAGTACACCCTGACATTCTCTCGCAATCTATTTATATTGTGTTAGTATCGACATAGTTTGCATCCGTAACATGGAAGGGGATATTGAGGTGTAATGTGCAGAATAAATCGCGCATGAAGATTTGTTACGAATCTGCAAAACCATTCAGTGACTGAGTTATATTTTGAGGTAAACATTAATGTCTGACCACATACAGCACGTCAGGGTAAAGGCTGGAATAAGCACGCCTCGTTTCATTGAACCACTTTCTGGATTTTATATTTTTCGGTGACAGACATATTCGTGACAGTGAGATTCATTCTGCATACCGTATACCCACAACTACATCTGCACTACAGCCACACCCATCACAGCTACACACACTCCACCACAGCCACAGCCACACCCACAACCACAGTTACACCACACCACAGCTACGTGCCACCACAGTCCTGCTCACAACCACAGCTACATGCCACCACCGTCATATTCACAACCACAGCTACACCCCACCACAACCACACCCCGTCACAGTCACACCCACCACACCACAGCCACACTCCACCGAGAGCACACTCACCAGGGCCACACCCCATCACAGCCACAACCCACGGCAACCACATCCCCAGCACAACCACACCCAGCACAACCACACCCACCGCAACCACACCCCACCACAATCACACCACACCACATCCACACTCCACTATTGCCACACCCACCCTTACTGCAGATCATAAAAGTCTCAAGATTGATACCGGCTGGAGCATGGAAAAATCTGGAGGTCTGACATACTTCGTTAAAACAGTCTTCAGTGTCCTCCCCAAGGTTAGTAGTACCTCCGCTGATTCCGTCACCGCTGGAAAAAAAAAAAAAAACCTTCACTACCACACGCTCACCCATAGATACAACCCACCCAGAGCAACACACACACACACACACACACACACACACACACACACACACACACACACACACACACATCTACTCCCATACCCAGAGTCACACCCAACCATAACTGCACTTGTAATCCCCACAGCACATCACACAACAACGAAACCACACCTACAGTACATTCACACCCTCAGCCACACCTGCACCCACACCCACTTGCACACCCATACCCACCTCCACTCTGCACTCACACCCACAGCCACGCTCACACTCCACTCATACTCACTCCCACATCCAAACCCATCCCCATCCCCACTCCAACCCTCACCTCCACCCCTATCCTCACTCCCACCCACGTCCACACCCTCAGCCACAGTCACACCCGCTTTGGTCAACGTGTTTTTTGGCCTTGTACCCGCTGTTTTTGCGCTCACTCAGGTAAGTATGTATGAGCTCCCCCTATGAGACAAGCGAGGACCCTAGATAAGGACACCGGCGCTCATTTTAAAGCCCATCATTACGAGTGTGTCTCCTGAGCTGAATAAACCCGTCAGTGAATTGCGTGAAGAAAATGTATGTGTGTGTGTGTGTGTGTGTGTGTGTGTGTGTGTGTGTGTGTGTGTGTGTGTGTGTTTTAGGTCCGTACTCCCGTCGATTAAGGAAGCTCCCTAGCTCCTTTTCCTAAGTGATTTATTTTTCTTATCCTGTTCTGCGGTATATAATCTTTCCAGCATTACCATACTCTGCATAAATAACGTATCGGTACGGTACTAAAAGATATTAACCAGTCGTATCCAAAGATAAATCGCTAGGGAAGTGATGTAAGGGAGCCTCCTTACCCTACTAGAGTACGGGTCTTAGATTACGACAAACCTTCTGTCCGTTTCCACTTAATGTCTCTACACCAGCACAGATATCCTTTCAGTTACCATGCAGTCTCTCTCTCTCTCTCTCTCTCTCTCTCTCTCTCATAATGCTAAACGAGAATGGATCCAACGCAGAACCCCTTTACAAAGCCTTTTACTGTTGAGGACGGAAGAGGATGAAAAGGTGTACTCCGATTTGGAACATTTTACAGTAGAGGTTTAGTTTTCATCTGATGGAACTGGACAACTACCACACCGTGAATACTAGGCCGTGGTTGTATGAAATTCGATGAGTCTTGCGGTAGGACTGATTTTCCCTGGTAACAAGTCATATCGACCCCCCTCACTCTGACTATGTAGCCATCAACTGAGCTAAAAGGATATAGGAATCTACACCAAGTTAGAAGAAAAACGCGCTTTAGAAGGCGTGTGGTTAGAAAAAAAAAAACGCGCTATAGAAAGAGTGTGGTTAGAAAAAAAAAACGTGATACAGAAAGCGTGTGGTTAGAAAAAGAAAACGCGCTATAGACGGTGTGTGGCTTGAAAATAAAAAGTGTTGTAGAATGTGTGTTATCATATTCACTTGGGACAGACTTTCAGCTTAGGTTCAACTTTTCAGGGTACCGTAACGTCGATCTGTTGGCCTGTGATGTCAGTTTTGTAATCATGAGGCGTGTGTTGTTGAGATTGATTCCTGTTCCCCTCTCCCTTACTTTTCTTTCTCTCCACCTCCCTTTTCCTCTTACTCTTCATTCTTCTCTATTTCCCAAATTTTTTTTTTCCCCTCCCCCTCTTTCCCCCCTTCTCTGTTTCCCTACCTCATTTCTTCCCTCTTCCTCACTTCCCATTTTCCTTTCGTTTTCCCTATTTCATTTTCTCTCCTTCTTTCTTACTTCCATTTTCCATGGCCAATCCCTGGACCTCCATTATCCTTCTCCTTCACCCAACCTGTACTTTCCTCCTTTTTATCCTTGTTTACCTTTTCTTCCCTCACTCCTACCTGTTTTTCTTTCCCTTTCCCCACCTCCTGTGATATCCATACTCTCAGTTTTCTTTTCTTTGTTTATACCCGTTCTCACTCATTACTCTATTTCTCGATTCCTTCACACACACACACACACACACACACACACACACACACACACACACACACACACACACACACACACACACACACACACACACACACACACACACACACACACACACACACACACACACACACACACATATATATATATATAGATAGATAGATAGATAGATATAGATAGATAGATATAGATATAGATATACTCATATTTATATATATATATAGATAGATAGATATACTCGTGTGTGTGAGTGTATATATATATATATATATATATATATATATATATATATATATATATATATATATATACATATGTACCGTATATATATACTGTATATATAATATTATGTATATAAAATATAATATAATAGAGAGAGTGAGTGAGTGAGTGAGTGCGAGAGAGGTAAGGTAGAGAGCACTGTTGCCCAAGGGAAGGTAGCGCTGGGACAGACCATCTTCATATGCGGTTATTTCACCCCCTCACCCCACCCTCCCGACACTCCCTTGCCCCCCCCCTCTCTCCTTATACTACCATACACCCCTGCTCCTTATCCTACCTATTCTTCACCCACTTCGCTTTCCTTTCCACTCCTTCTCCATCTTGCATTCAGTTCCTATTCATTTATCTTCCTCTTCATTTATACAGGAATGAAACGCGGCCTTGTTATTATGGACGGAGTTATTTTCACTTCTGGACATGACCTTTTCAGTCCAATGACGCAGATTTTGCAGTTTATTTAATATTTCCCCATCAAACGATTTTTTTATCTTTAATTTCTGCCATTGCTCAGATTTTCGTCCCTTTGCAACATATTTCGCGTCTGTAGCAAAAAGAAAAAAAAAAAAAAAAAAGACGGCTACTGCTATACGTGCTTCCAATTATACTTTTTCGTGACTAGCAACATATTCTGGTGGTAAGATATTGTTGGAAGCCAGTATTCAAGATGGGGAGATGTCAATTTTTGGTCAGGTTAGAGTAACAGAAGTATAGTAGTAAAGGCATAAATTGAAGCCACACCTAAATCCTCAAGTCAGGAAAGGTAAATAAGATCACCTGGTGGAAACAGAAATAAAATAAAGTAATTGATGTGAAGTTGTAAATCCATTGACTGTGGGAGGTTAATTATTAAATAAAATTGTCCGGCAGTAGGAAGCATAAACTCGTCTGGATGTATCTAGAATGAAATAAGACTTACCGTAATAACTTGAGAAGAGAGACAATTGCAGTAGGCCAGGTGCAGTAGGCCAGGTAGCCCCTGCTAGAGTGTGACTAAACCACTGGAGTAAGACAAGGATAGCAAAGATCGTAATAATAAGGCAGCTTCAGTTGTCCCCCGTTTCTTTATAGTCATATTTTCTAACATATTATTTAACCCCTTCAGTGCGAAAAGTTTCCCCGAAGGTAAAGTTTTCTGACGATAGCATGAACAACATATAAAAAGACACTGTAGTCTGTGCCATCCTCTTCCTGTATCTTTGAAGCTTGGTTATAGGGATGTGTTGGCAGGACCGGACTGCTTTGTTTCAGGCGTGAGGTCTGTGTGGTGTGTGTGTCTGTGTAACTCTCGCTCCCTCTCGTCCTCCCTCTATGCCTATGCCTCCTTCCCTATCTTCTCCTTCCATATTCCCTCCTTTCCACCTCTCTCTCCTCCCTCTCTCATCCTCCCTTCCCCCCTTCCCCCTCCCTCATATTCCTCTCACCTTCTCCTCCTTCATCTCCTTGGACTATAAAACAGAGAGAGAGAGAGAGAGAGAGAGACAGACAGACAGACAGACAGACAGACAAAGATGTCTGGGACGGGGTGAGGGAAGGGGGGTAGGAGGAGGGGTATCTGTCTGGGCCGCGAAAGAGAGGTAGGAGAGAGGAGGGGGAGTCTGTGGGTAGGGGAGGACGGGGAGCCTAGCGATGGGGTGACGGGGGATTCTCAGTGGGGGGAAGGGTATCTTGGAATGGGGTGAGGGGGAGGGGGAGCGTCTTTGTAGGGGTGGGGGGTGGGAGGGGTTCGCCAGAGGCCTACCGTCAGCCTAGCCGCGGCGCATTTTCCGTTACCCCCCGGTAATTACAGGTGGCCCACCCCGTTAAGCCGACCCGCCCTCCCCCACCCCACTCCGCCCTCCCCCGCCCCACCCCGCCCTGCATACCTAGGCCCCTTACGTCGTAGCCCTAGGAGGATCACGGACCAGGCAGACATCGGATCTCACGTAGTCTTCTTTAATCCCTGTGGCTTGGAAGGCTCACTACCTCCTTTTCCTCTGTCTTCCATGTTCTTGTGGACTAAGGAGTCTCAGCACCACCTCTGTACTCTTTCCTTCTCTTCGTAATTATTCCTTTTCGTGGGATTAGGAGACTCACTACCACCTGTACCCTGTTCTTAGGAGGCTCAATAGCATCTGTTTCTTATTCTTTACCGTCGTGGACCAAGGAGACTCACCAGTATTTTCCCTATCAGTTTGTTGCTCTGTATTGACTCCTTGTTAGTTTTCTTTCCTGTTTTTCATGACTAATGTTTGAATACTAACACTCGTAGACATTTTTTTTTGTTTTGTTATTCCAGTAAACGCCAGTCCTGTTCCCCTGAGAGTGAGTCATAGGAGTTTAATTGTTAATATTGCCACCATTAACCCTCTCACGGCCAGGACAGCTCTAGTATTTTCTCCAGCCAACGCCCGACTTTTTTTCTTTTTCCCCGGCTGGTGGGAGTCATGGAAGCCGCAGTCACCTGCCGTTTAATAGTGAATGATAGACAACCATGCAAGGTATTATGGAGGGCTTTAAGATCAAGGAAGAAGTGTTTGGGAGCCTTCTAGGATCACAAAAATACGACCCCTAGGCATTCCCCCCACGCCCCATCGCCTAACTCCCCCGCTGCTACACTCTTCCTCTCCCTTTCTCACTCTCCCTTCCATCCCTGCCTCCCTTCCTTCTCTTGTTTCACTCTTCCTTCTCCTGCCTCACTCTTCCTCCCCCTTCCTCCTTCTCCCTTTCTCCCCAGCCTCGCATCCTACCCTTGCCTCACTCTTCCTTCTCCTACCGCACTCTTCCACCCCTTGCCGCCAGCTCCCATTTCCTCTGTCTCACTTTTCTCCCGCCTGCCTCATGCAGTCTTCCTCCCCATGCTTCACTCCTCCCTTCACCTCACTCTTCCTTCCCCATCCTTACTACTCACCCCCCCCCCTTCCTCACTTCTCGTCTCTCTTCCTCCCCCAGCATCCCTCCTCTTCCTCACTTCTCCATGGCTCTCATCCTCTCCCAGAACCCCCCCTCCTTCATCACTTTTCCCTGTCTCTCATCTTCACACCGCATCCCCCGCCTAACTTCACCCTGTCTCTTCTTCCTCCTGTATCCTCCCCTTCCTCACATCCCCCTGGCTCTCCCCCTGTCCCTGCACTCCCCCCTCCCCCCACCACTACCACCTTTAACCACGAGGGCATATTTACTGAGCTACCCAGTTGCTGTGTCTTGTTGCTGGGTGGAGGAAGGGGAATGGAATGAGTCTGGGAGAATCGTTTGCATAATGTTTCACCTCTTCTGCCTCTCACTCTCCTCTGCTAGTTTTGTATCCCTGAGCTGAGGGAGGCTTGCTGTATTTCTCTGCTCGTGGATGATAGTTTTTTATATAATGTGTTTGGGAGGAAAGTGTTGGATAGTAAGTAATTGTAGAGGCAGTGGAACAGTAGGCAAACTTTGGTCCCATTACGGAAAATCGTTCTCCTGGTAATAGTTATCTTTATTTTTTACAGTTTCCTTTTGAAGTACTGGATGGCATATGTTAAAATAATCTTTATTGATCCGTTTTCATTCACTTTTTTTTTTCCCCGAACAAAAAACGCTAATGTGTCCCCTTGACTGAAGATATTTATCGTGCTGGATGTCATAGAAAATGGGGCTGTGCAGGGGAAGGGGAGGGGAAGGGGGAGACGCGAGGAAAGGATAGAAGTGGTAGGGAAAGAGAGGGGAGGAAAGGAGAAAGAAGCATCCAAAACAGGAATGTATGTTACTGTGTGTACTGTGTTCTACCTTAGTCATCCACCCCCACCCCCATCATCGCTCCAGCCGACATAGGGAATTTCTTCACCCCCTCCCTCACCCTTTCTACCCCTACCTTCTCACCCCACCATCTCCCCACCTTCTCATTCCCTTCCATTCCTTCACTGTCCATCTTTGTCACCCTCTCATCCCCCTCACCCTCCTTCACCCTTTACCACACACCCCACACCTCGTTATCTTTTCCTTACCACGTTACCCCTTCCTCACACTCCCCACCCCTCACCCCTCCAACAGGCTTAGGAATCCTTTTACCCCTCCCTCACTACCTTCTTCTTTACCCCTTTCCCTCTGCCCGTCACCCCTTCCTCCCTCCCTCTCTCACCTCGTTCTCCCTCATCCTGTCACCTTATCTTTACCCTTTCCTTCACCTCATTTCTCTCTCTCTCTCTCTCTCTCTCTCTCTCTCTCACACACACACACACACACACACACACACACACACACACACACACACACACACACACACACACACACACACACACACACACACACACACACACACCCTCACCGCTCGCTGGTGCAGTGGTAACGTTCCCGCTTGCCAACTGGTGGACGGGAGTTCGTGCCTCGCTCAGGTTGCGAAAAGTTTCACTGACGAGGTGGGTGGTTACTGTCCCCCTTGAGCAAGGGGACAGGTGTGTGCGTGTGTGAAGGTCACAGCCTTGCCCTTAGATCGGACTATATGAGCTCTCAGCTCCCTTCCGGGAGGGTAAAAGCTGACCATCACGACCATCAAGTGATCCTGACCGACCCGGTGAATTACACACACACACACACACACACACACACACACACACACACACACACACACACACACACACACACACACACCTGGCGATTTTCAATTCATCCTTATCCTTCAGCATGTAGAATTAGATTTCGTAGTCATAGCTACCTCCCTTTCCTTGGGGGAAGCAGCCTAGGTATATAGAGATAGGTAGATAGTCAAAGTCTACTCTGTAACAAGCAGCCTCGCAAGGATCATAAGGTGTGTTGCTGTTTGTATTCCTTTGTATTCCTCCTCGATTGAATAATGGGTGGCATCATGAGATAGGCATGAAAGCCATTATAGTGGGAGGGGTGAAGTGTTATTATTGGACTGGTGTAGTGGTATTGTGGGAGTGGAATCGTGGTATGAGGAGACTTGTTATATTATGGTTCTTCCTGCCACCAGATATTTTTTTAAGATTAGAAGAGGCCTCAGGTTGGGAAGGGTTTGATAATCATATGGGTGTAGGTGTGAGTGTAGGTGTGTAAATATGGATGTAGGTGTGTGTGTGTGTGTGTGTGTGTGTGTGTGTGTAGGGATATATGTCACACCTACACCATACACTTAGGGTCATCTGATTATCTGTGTGTAGGTGTGACCGTGGGTGTGAGTGTAGGTGAGTAGTGTAAGTGTCATATATAGTTATACTGTATTGAGGGCACACACACACACACACACACACACACACACACACACACACACACACACACACACACACACACACACACATTCTCTCTTTCAGCCGGTACTACCCAAACAAATACTCTTTAAAAGGAAAGCGTTACCCCTCCCCTCTCCCCCCTTCCCCATCCCCCATCCTCTCCCCCCACCCTCATCCCCCTTTCCCTCCCCCCTTCATTCTTTGTCATTTGCCCCTTTCTCTCCCCTTTCTTCCCCTTATCCTCTTCCCTTCCTCAATTCCCCCCCCTCCTCCCCTTTCCCTTTCCCAATATGCCCATCCCACATCATTCCTTCCTCTTTTCCATCCCTCCTTCCCTTTCCTTCTTTCATCATACCCACCGCTCCTTTCCATACCCTCCTTCCCCTTCCTTTTTTCTTCCTCTTCCTCCTTCTTCTTTCTCCCGATGTCTAATTCTCCCTGTTTTCTCCAGTTCCAATCTTTTTTCTCCCTATTCTTACCAGTTTTCATCCCTCTCCTTATAGTGTCCATTCACCACCTTTCCTTGTCTTCTGCGTATTTCTTCCTTCTCTCTCTCTCTCTCTCTCTCTCTCTCTCTCTCTCTCTCTCTCTCTCTCCCTTCCAATAATCTGTCTTCCCTAATTTGTCTCACTTTCCCCTCTCATGTGTCAAACCTTTCCTCCTTTTATTCTTCCTCTCTCCCCTTTACGTCCACTCCTCCCCCTCCTTCCTTTCCTCCTCCCCCCTTCCTTCCATCCTCTCTTTCCCCTTTTCTCCTTTCATTTTCCCTCGTGCTCCCACTTCTCTCCTATTTCTTCCCCCCTACACTTCCCTCCCCAGTCTACTTCTACTCTCCTCCCTGCCTTTCTTCTCCCTTACACTCACGCTCCTCTCTCCTTCCTTCTTCCCTTCGTTTCTCGCACCTTCTCTTCATCCTTCCATCTTCCATTAATCCCTCTTCCTTCTTCCTTTCCTTTCTCTCACATTCTCTTTACTCTTTCGGAGGCCCTTCCCCTTCTTCCCTCACTCTAGATCGTCACTTCCCCTCTTCTCCCCCCTCAGCCATATTTCCCCTCTTCTTACCTCCATCATTCCTCCTCTTTTATCCCCATTCTTCCTTCCTTAACCCCATCACTACCATAATTTCTGTAGTTTATTCTTATTAGTACCCCCCGATTTATTTACTTATTTATTCTTATATGTTATTAAGGCCCCTTTTAGTGTTGAGGTTAAAGAAGTCGGTATCTCAGTGTATTTCGTAGTGTCTCGCCTTAGTAAAATTATATCATCTGGAAACAGCAGAAGTAAAGTTAATGTGACATCCTCTGGCTTGAAAGGGTTAATTCTCCCCCTCCGCCTCCTCCTACCCCCTTTCCCACCCACCCTCCTCTACCCCTCCTCCCTCCAGACCTAACTGTTTGCTATAACATATTTTATCCTCCTCCTCCACCCGTTTCTATTTCTTTTATTACTTCAGTCACGTCGTCATCTGCATATCCTCCTCATTCAACTCCTCCTCCTCCATTTTTGTCTTCTTCGTCTTCTCCTTCATCTTTTTTGTTGTTCCTCTTCATTTTTCAGGCATTCTATTCTTCTTCTTCCCCGTCAACCTTCGTCTTCATCGTTTCCATCTTTCCTTTTTCCGTTTTCCCAGTTTTCCTCACTGTGCTCCCTCTTCTCATCGACATCATATTAATCAGTCAAAAATGGTGTAGAGTTGGTTTTGGATTTTGAGCCTAGAGTGTGTATTTTTTTGTCTGCTTACTTGTTGTATGGCTGTATGGTAGTTAGAGCGTTTAAATCTCTCTCTCTCTCTCTCTCTCTCTCTCTCTCTCTCTCTCTTTCTCTCTCTCTCTCTCTCTCTCTCCCCCCAAAATTTCACCTCCAAAGTACAAGAACAAACTGCATGTGAAACCAGGCTCGACAAGACCGTAGACTTTTAAAGGGAACCTGGTGTTGATTTAACCCCTTCAAACCATAACGATTGAATTGGGCTTCGGAGAGTCTTTTTCGAACTGGAAAGGCAAGATCCAGGATTTGATTACGTCTTTATTATTCACGTTTTCCCAGAGATGAATAGAATCCGTGCGAGGGGAGCATAAATCTGAAGAAAGAAAGTAAATGGGTGAAGGGATTAATTATTTCGCTGGGATTTTAAATGGCTGGTAATTCATAAAGTTGTTGATGTCGATGTTTTTGGACCGTATCTCCGTGGGCTTAGAAGGCTGTTTGTTATTCTCTGCCTTACTGATTTCTTTTGCAAATTGCCGTAGACCTTAATCTCTTTGGCACGACAGGTATTTCTTAAGGTGAATTCAGCTGTATCAGTAACAGGAATCAGGGGAATATGACGTTGTTGTACCGTACTGATAGAGAAAATAGAGACTTGCCTCTACTCCTGTTGTTACGTGTACATAGCAGAAACACACACACACACACACACACACACACACACACACACACACACACACACACACACAATGTCCTCTCAACATTTACAGAGTTTGAATAGGCCTCTCGTAAGGCTGCAGTCCACACACCCTTCACCCCTGCTTTTTTCTTGTCCATGGGCAGTGAATAAAGAAATAGGGAAATAAAGGAAATGAATAAATAATAGAAAGGCACACTTACTCGTATTTAGCTGACAGAAATCCAGAGAAGATAAAAAAAAATTCAGTAAAGTTAAAAAAGAATTAAAACTGAAACATAAGTATTAAAAAAAAAAAACACTTATTCATCTTCCCTTCATTTCATTCTAATTAATTCAGACTCCCTCGGAAATGTAAAATCCTGCTTTTCTTAGGAGACACTTTTGTATATTGGGAAGGTTCTCCATTAATCCATTACTGGAAGAAATTTAATATGACGTCATGGCACAAAACCTGTAAATGCCATGCTTACTCAGGTGATCCATGATTTCGCAGTGAACGTTTTTGCCTCTCGTTTTTTTTTTTTTTTTCCCTTTTTTTTTTCTGTTGTAAGGCTAATCTTTCTATATGTAAGCTGTATTTCTTGAGTTTTATCAAATTCTGTCTTTATGTTATAGAACTAGCAGATATTTGCTCAAATAAGAAGTTACAGGAGATTATTTTCGGACTTTCATTCAGAGCCTTTTAAAGTTGGGAACAGAAAGGATACTCTTTGTATGCATTGTAAAGCCAAGGACTGTGTGCTTACTATTCCATGCGTCTACGTCACACGTAAGGCATGTCCCTTACTTTCCTCCCTGATGTGTCATATAAAAGAGAAGCATCAGTGGAAAGAACAACCTACCAAGCCTCTGTCAACTTGGGAATATTAACCAGGAGGGAGAAGTGAGAAGTAGGTTATATGAGGCGAAAAATGTGGCTAACTTTTGTCTCCGATTGTACGGTACGCGTGTGAGGGGCGGAAAGAGTGGGGAGAATTTGTAAACACACCCAGAAAAGTATCGTTACATCTCGTGCGCGAAACAGTGACTCCTCGAACGAAAGCTCTGATAACAGGCCCACGAGGAACTCCGCAATATTGGTATCTTTCGTTCGTCTTGTTACTTTGTTTGGCGCAAGAGATGTAACGATACTTTTTCTGGTGTGTGTGTACATATGCCTGTTATGGAACCAGTATCCACAGATATAAAAGTCTAGTACCAACAGAAAACACAACTCATAGGCAGTCCACTGTGTCCTCGCCGTAAACTGGCCCACTAAACCACAACACACCTCATGCACGTCAGCTTCACAATGCACTGGGCCCTTAGTGTCATTTGCGTCCCCCCTCCATTCGTTAGAAAAAGAAGTTATGCATTCGTAATTTATATTTAGAGAGACACACAAATATACGTGATATAAAGAGACTAGGGAGGATGTTGAAAGAAGTCTGATTGATTACTTGCTTGTAGAAAGGAAAATAAATGAACGCGGCGAAGATCCGGAACCAAGGTAAAAAAAAGTGAAGCACAAAAATAAGGAGAAAGTATCATTAGTGTACACGGTGAACTGAGTCATGCATCCGCTCACCTACATTTTCACTCGTTTTTCAGATCCTCGTTTTCGTGTTCCTGTTACTCTTACTCTTTCTACCATCTTTCTCTTCATTCAGTCTTCCTCCTCATCCTCTCACACACATTTTTCTCATTTTATTCTTCTGTGGTTCCAGTTCATCTCTCGTCCTCTTCTCCCCACGTCATCTTTATCCATTCTTCTTCCTTTTCTTCCCTTCCTCGCCCTTCGTCCTCTTCGTTCCCTCTCCTCTCTTTTCTCGTCGTCGTCCTCCCCTCCTTTAATTTTCTTTCCTCATCCATTTTCTCTCTCTCTCCTCCCTCTTCTGCCTCCCTCATTTCTCTCCATGCCTACCTCCACTCCCTCCCTTCTCCCATTCTCTCTTCCTACCTCCAATTCTCTTCACTTACATGTTCCTTCTTCCTCTGGTAACTCCTCCTCTTCATTTCCCCTCCCACCATTGCATGCGCCCCTCTTTCTTCCCCTGCTTCCCACCCTCCGTCCTTCCTTCCCGTATTTGCCCCCCTCCCACCATATCCATTGCCTTGCATACACTATTTCTCCCCCCTTCCTTTCGTGTATACCTCCCCCTTCCCTTCATCCTCTCTTGCCTGTCCCCCCTCCCCTCATACCCCCTCCCTTGCTTGACTCCACTATCTTCCCTCTCTTCGCGCCCCCTCCCTCCTTGCCCAGCCTGCTCCTCCCTCCGTCCCCCTTCCCTGCATACCCGTGCCTTCCCGCCCTCCCTCCTCATCCCTTGCCTTCCCCTCCCCCATCCTTGCATACTCCCTACCTCCTCCCCTGCCTGCCCTTCCCCCCTCATAACGGGTGCCCCTGATCTCTCACTGACCCACACCACGGGTCAAATTCACTCCCCCCTCCTACCCCCATCTTACCCCCTCTCCCGTCTTATGCGTCCCCACTCCCTTCCATTTTTACATTCCCTTAGCCGCTTTATCTCTCCCTCTCACGCATTCCCTCCGTCTCCTTTCCACACTCCCCCTCTCCTGCTCTTCCTCCGTTCTCCCCCTGCCACTCCTATCAGTTAACTTTTATTATTTTCTCTCTCCTTCTGGCACAATTCCCTCCTTTTACTCCCCCTCTTCTCTTCCCTTCTTCCTTTCCCTTTACCGTTTAGTTTTCCCTTCCTCTCCCACCACTCCCTACCTGTCCTTTCCTCCCTTTCTATCATACCTCCTCTGAACCCTTCTTTCTCTCCCTCTGTGACAATTTGCTCCTTAATTCTCCCTCTCTCCCTCCAGCTTCCCTTGCCATAGTACCTTCCCCCCCCCTCTCTCTGCTTATCTCCTCTCTTGCTTTCTTCCCTCTCCCCTGTTCTACTCCTTGCTCTTCCTTCGTCTACCTCCTTTGCTTTCATTTCTTTGATCTCTGTCTCCTCTTTCTCCCCATCTCCACCTGCACCCGACCCCCACCCACCCTCACCCACTACACTACACTCACATCCACGCCCATACCCACCCCCACCAATTATTCGTACACCCACACTTCCCCTCATCATCTACACTGAACCCACTACACCCACACCAGCTGCACTACACCCAAATTCATACCTCCACACCACCTACTTTAAACCCCCACCCATCCACACCAACTACAAACCCACCCATCCACACCAACTACACACCCACACATCCACACCCAGTACTCTTTATTACACCAACACATACCCACAGACACCCACACCCTAACTCACCCACACCACGTATACTGCACCTACACCCACCTAATAATACTTCACCCACTTACTTGCCAGCCCCATTTATTTACCCAGACAACTTGCCCTCACCCATATACTCATTCGACCGAGGGGACTTACACACACACACACACACACACACACACACACACACACACACACACACACAGTTTCTTTCCTTGTCTATCCATCTATTTGTTTCTATCTCTGTATCTGTCTACCTGTCTGTCTATTTAGTGAATCTATATGAATGTGTTTCTCTGAGAAAGGATGGAAAATGAAATAAATGGAAACAAGAAGTATAGGAAGATGGGAAGGAGAGAGAGAGAGAGAGAGAGAGAGAGAGAGATCTGGCTAAGTCACGCATCCTTACCTCACCTGCCTCTCCTCCTCTCCATCTAGGTCACACTTTCCTCCCTCTCTCTCCCTCCTCTCTTACTCTCTTCTCCCCCTCCTCCTCTCTTTCCTCCCTCCTTTCTCCATCCCTCTCTTATCTCCCTCTCTTTCTCTCCTTTTCTTCCTCTCTTCTCCATTCCTTCCCATACTTCTTTCCCTCTTCCCTTTCTCCCCAACACTCCCTCCTTTCTCTTCCCTTCCTCCCCATTTTTCCTTCCCTGTCCCGTTCTTCTTCCTTTCTCTTCTATTTCTCTTCGTTATCATCTTATTTTCTCCTCTCTTATCTCCCATTCTTTATATTCCTGTCCCTCCATCCCTTGCTTCATTGGAATCAGCGCCACTTTCCTCCATTCCTATAAAGTTTGCATCAAGCGTAATATTTCTGCAAGGTGTTTATTTCTCTCCATTTTCCTGTACGGAGGGTCTGGGGGATTGAGAGAACCTTCTGCTTTGCTATCCTTGTCCTTTACTACTGTGACAAGGAAATATATATAATGTATTTATTTTTATTTTTTTCCTTTAAAGGTCGGGACATTTCGACACACCTTCCCTCCTCTCCATTTACATCTCTTCTTGTCTTCTCTCCCATACTTCTTCCTTCTCACCTTTCCCTCTTGCTTTTTTTTACATCCATCTTTCTTTTCTCCTTCTTTCCTTTCTTTCTTTCATTCTCTCCCTTCTGCTTTCCTTCTTCCCTCCATTCTTTCCTTCCCACTTTCTTTCTTCCTTGTCTGTCCCGTCCTTCTTTCCTTCTCCTCCTTCCTTCTTTCATTCCCTTCATTCATCTCTTCTCTCCGTTCCTTCTTTCCTTCTCCTCCCTCATTCTTGCGATTTCTACCTTCCGTCTTATTTTCTTTCGCTCCCTTTATTCCTGTCTCCCTCTCCCCCTTCCTTCTTTCTCACCTTTCGTTCTGTCTTTCTCCCCCTTCTTTCTTTGTTCTGTCTCTCTTTCTTCACTCTATCCCTCTACTTCATCCATTTTATATTTTCCTTATTCTTCAAATCTTTTCTTCCACTTCCCTGTTTATTTACTCTTTTCTATATTCCCTCCTCTGCCTCCCACTGCGCACCTGCTTTAACCCTTTCAGTGCGAGACATCACCATTGTCGTCATCGTCATCATCATCATCGTCATCATCGGCATCCATATCATCATCATCATCATCATCATCATCACAATCATCGTCATTGGAATCATCATCATCATCGTCATCATCATCATCATCGTCATCGTCATCTTCATTATTGTTATCATCGTCATCATCATCATCATCATCATTATCATCGGCATCATTATCATCATCATCATCATCATTATCATCATCATCATCATCATCATCATCATCATCATCATCACCCAGGCCTGTTTCCTTCCTCTAGGGACGGGACGAGAGACATATCACGACCCAAATCGAGTAAAATCGTCTGGTGGAGGCAAGAATAAAAAAAGGAATGGTAATAGAGGAACTAAATCTAATAAAATCTCCTGAAACAGCATGACTTTAGCTAAAATAGGGCGTCGTTATGCTGTAGATATTCACCCGTTCAGTCCTTATTTTTTTCACTAAATTCTTGCTGTTTAGAGACGATTTTATTCAGCGTAGGAGGGACTTTTCTGAATATGGGGGTTAGGTATGGCCTTCATTAACCCTGTGACCACTGGAGATCCCCCCTGAGATGAGTAAAATCGTCTGGTGGTGGACCGACTAAGGTGAAAAACGTGTCATCGGATTCAAGGGGTTAATGGAGATTGCATAACCCCTCCAGTACGAGAGTAAGATTTAAGAGAAAAAAAAAAAACTAGAAAACACTCAGCACATACCTCCTGCCATATACAGTAAATACTTCCACGATCTCACAGTCAGTTAATTAATTCTACGGTCTTCGTCTGCCCTGTTACACAAATTCGGAGAGCGCATACCTCAGCCAACGCCAGTATAATTTATAATTTGTAAACCAACCTCCATCCAGCGACATTATTGAATGCAATTAACTTTATGGTCTTAACCTACCCTGTTACACGATCTGAGAGAGCACATACCTCCGCCAGCGACAATAAAATTCATGATTTATTCCTGCATCCACCTTAAACTCTTAATCATCTCTTCCGTGCCCACTGCTCACGTATCCACCAGATTTCATTGAAGTGTGAGAACGACATTTTGAGATATATTGTACACAAGCAGACAGGCAGACACGAATGAATACAAAACCTCCATCCAACCTTGCTGAAGGAGATAAAAGCCCATCACACTGAGACGGTTTCGGGAGACAGGGTAACAAGTCCAGTGGGAGAGACTCTTCCTCAGCTGAATAAAATCGTCCGGAGGTAGCAACAAGACTGAAACGTAAACTTGTCGTACTGAAAGGGTTAATTGGAGGAAGGAGTTGGAGGGGAACTTATCTAAGCCACTTTTATTGCCACTGTAAACTGGTGCCATTTTTCCCCGTCGCACCTCTTTTATAGTTCCATTATTTACCGTCGCTTATTCTAATTATCTTTATATATTTTTTGTTATTATCTCACCTCCCCATTCGCAAGGTCATGTGTGAGTTTATTTGTGTGTTTCTTTGTCTGTCTGATTCTGTTTTTTTGCGTATCGGTGTTGAGAAGAATTTGGGGTAGGGAGGTAGTATTTGTTTTTGTCAGTGTGTGTGTGTGTGTGTGTGTGTGTGTGTGTGTGTGTGTGTGTGTGTGTGTAATATAATTTTATTCTATCAGTTCTGAGGGAAAATTAGGGAGATGAGGTTGTCGATTATTCTGTGTATGTGCATTTGCCTGTATGTATGTATAGCCTATCTGTCTTTGCCTGTACTCCGCTGCCTACCCCTTGCCTGTCCCTCTTCCAGGCTCCCTTTCTACCACATCCCCTACCATATTTATCAACCTCCTGCGTATCCCTTTGCCCATCTTTTCCTGTCTATCCTGTATCTACCCTGTTCTCCCCCTGCCGACCTACTGCCTACCATATTTACACTTCATGCATACCTTTCTGCCTGTCATCCTCTCTGCCTACCCCCTCCCTTCCCTCTTCCTGGCTACATAATATCTATCGTTTTGCCTGCCCCTCTGCATATCCCTGTACCTGGCCTTTATCTGTCTTCCTTACCCAGCCATGTATCTACCTCCTGCCTAACTTTCTGCCTGTTTTCTTTTCTGCCTACCCCCTACCTACCCTCTACTTGTCTTCTTACCCCCATGCCTAACCTCTGCGTGCCATATGTCTAGCCCTGGCGTACCCCTTGCCTATCCACTTTTCTGCCTACCCACCCCACTTCCTACCTTCTACATACAGTATGTCTTCCTCATGCCTGCCCGCTACCTATCATATATCTGCCTCCTCTCTACCTTTCCTCCTGTTCCCTATTCTGCCTGCCCCCTTGCCTACCCCTTTCCTGTCCTCCTTTCTGCCTGTCTGGTGGCGTGGCTGCGGTCAAGTTACCCCGTTACCTGCCGCCCCAGGTCACTTCACCGGCTGACCCATATCCCTGCCTCACCCCATGCCTTACTCTGCCTCACTCTACTCTACCTCCTTGTGCCTTGTTACCTCACCTGTGCCTCACCCCCTGCCTCTCCCTCCCTTATTCTGTCTCCTTTTGCCTCCCTAATTCATCACTTGCCTCCCTTTGCATCTCTCCTGCCTCCCTGCCTGCCTCATTCTCTCTCTGCCACCTACCTGCCTGCTCCCAACCCATTCCTACAGTTTTCTCATCTAAATCAGTGAGTCACCTGAAAGTACTGGATCTGAAATTTAGTGTTTTCCCTCCAGTGATGTCTCGTATATCCGTTTTCTTGTAGGTTATAATTCTCTCTCTCTCTCTCTCTCTCTCTCTCTCTCTCTCTCTCTCTCTCTCTCTCTCTCTCTCTCTCTCTCAAGTAATAATATTTTTTTCTTTCTCTAATGTTCCTTCTCTCTCACAGATAATTGGTTTGGCTGTTTCCTTCACAATATCCAATCCCTCTCTGCCACTCAACACCCATCACGTCACTGTAAGTACCACCCTTCCAGCCCCCTCAGAATGTAAACACAGTAACTCCCAATCCCTTATAACCTTCCCAAGTGTAGGGTCCCGAGGCTAGGCTACGAAATTTAGTATATTTAAGGATAGATGACCAGGCTTCTTCCCCTGGTGGCCCCTACACTATCAATACCCAATACGTATACGTAGACCAGTATACGACGATCACAATACCCATTTCACTCTAACTTGGCCTAGAATTGCAGTCTGCCCATCTTGCATACGTAGGTGTAACAACAGATAAACGCTGGACTGTGATGCTAGTTACGAAGAAGTGCTGTGGGAAGGATGCAGACCTGAAGCATTGTCTCTCTTCTCCCTCTGACCTGCGTGATACAAGATGCAGAAGGACGAAAATCTGGGCCAGGTTAGAGTAAAAACAGTATATATGTCTTGGAAAACCGTAAATTCTTTCTGGGTCTGTGTTTTGGGGTCGGGATCTGTGCCCCCTTCAGTCAGACCTTCGGCAATAGATTCCCTGTATCGGTTAATTATATAGATGAGTTTTGCTTCCGTCTGTGACCATGCATTTCTGTTTTTCTTTATAGCTGTGATTTTTTTTTTTTCATTTGCGGGGAAGGTGGATCGTGGAGGGTTATAGAGCACTGTTCTTTTGATTTCCTGTGGCTTCCGTTTAGGTCGTATCTACTATACAACCCTGGATATATGCAAAACTGTAGCTAAGAAACTATACCAGTGCATAACGGACAATAGTAAATACAGTGATAAACTACAGTGGCACTCAATAGAGAACATACCTCCGCCAAGGCCCAATAAGCAGCTGGAAAAAAGACTACCCCCCTATAAAAGCATATTTAAATCCGCTAGATCCGGAATTTTATATGGATCCGCGCCAAACTGTACACATTCGTAGATACCAACATCCTAAATATGCCTGATTTTTTTTTTTCATCAAGATCTATGCCATATTCATTGAAAAATTTACGAAAATGTCGAAAAACGCCCTATCTCGCAGTGTTAAAGAAAGTGAAAAAAAGTTCCTGGATCCGCACCTTCATCCGGATCCGCACCAAAATTTAATGGAGTCTATTCTGGGCCAAGGCCCATTCTTCTACCAAGTTTCATGGAAATCCGTCCAGTAGTTTCGTGTAATCTTGCTGTCGAACCAACCAACCAACAAACAAACGGACAGGGGTGAAAACATAGCCTCCCTGGCAGAGGTGAAAGTGGCAATAGATATAAAAATCAAAAAGTAAATTTATGGATGAAAATACACAAAAAAAGAACAGTAAATTGATAAGTAAAAATTGGTATAAAACAAACACTATATATATATATATATATATATATATATATATATATATATATATATATATATATATATATATATATATATATATATATATATATATATATATATATACACACACTGTATAACAGGCATTGTGCGTTCATTTTTATAGCTGCTGCCTAACTCAGACTTTTACATAACGGCATCGTAATGTTCCTACCTATTTATGCAAAGTTTGTGTAAATAAAGCCTTACATTGTATTTGCTGACACTGCTGACTCATTACAGACCTGCCGATAAACAGTTACTCCCGGATCTTTTACACTGTCGCTCGATGGTAAAGTTTGATTCATCATTTCAAATGCTGAATTTCTGCTAATGCTCTCTGTTTGAAAATTTTAGTATTTTTTTTTTATGAAGTATTTGCCACGATGATGATTTCTTAGAATGTCATTTATCTTGGGTGATTTGATCCAGTTTAGCACCCTCAGTCAGGCTATTTTGATTTTACTTTCTCCAGACGCATCTTTCAGAAAGAGATGCCAGAAAAATTTTTCCAAGTAAGATTTACAAGAAACCCTCCTATGCCGACTAGAATGCGGCCTTTTTGCATTCTACACGTTAACCGTTTCAGTACTAGGTGTTTTATGGGGTGAATACATCGTTAGATGGTATAGTACTTTCATCGTAACTTGGCTAAGATTTTCATCCTTTTTCAAGCTTATTGTACTTACCTCAGTGGCAGAAAAAGATAATCTTACAGTTGTGCATCCTTTCCGTAACATCTGCTCTTGACTAGCATCATATTCAAATGCTAGTCTGCTGCTACTACTCAGCATTTAACTTGAGTCTTTCTACAGCTCCTCGTCATGACTAGCACCATGGTCCACTGTTAGTCTCTTGATGCAGTTCAGCATTCAGACTATGGAGGTGGTAATTTTAGGCCAAGTTGAAGTGGAGAGAGCATACTGAGAACAAGAAATGCGTCGAACTGAAGTGGTTAATGCTTTTTTTTTCCGTTTTTTTTAGAACGTAGCCTACTACCTGGAATGGCGATTATATATATACTGGTACGGTACTTGTTTAATGGCCGCCTTCGGCGGCCTTCCGTTCGACATCAAGTAACTTCCTATCTTCAGAAATCAGTCATAACTCGGGAATCGGTGGCCCGATTGGACTGGAAATTGTTGTATTCTTCATGTTAGAGCATTTTAACGGTACCTTGCTGTAACAAAAATTTGCGGTACATGTGCCGTTTTTGCAGTGTTACGGTAACAAAAAGCATACAGAAATTGGATCATTACAGGATAGATACAGTATTTTTTATGGGGTAAATTGTGGAGAGAGAGAGAGAGAGAGAGAGAGAGAGAGAGAGAGAGAGAGAGCACCATCCCCTGAGCATTGATACGTCCCCACCAGGAAATTACAATAGCCTTCAGGAAATTTTGACGTGATAAGTTCTTCAGCTTGAGACTGGAAACAGGCATTAAAAAAAGACATAAAAACAGTAGCTTCTTTAAACCAGTTTGGGTTACGGCTATAATGCTCTGTCCTCCTCCTCCTCCTCCTTCCTCCTCCTCCTCCTCCTCCTCCTCCTCCTCCTCCTCCTCCTCCTCCTCCTCCTCCCTCTTCTACATTTATTCTTCCTTCAACGTCCATATTCCTCTCTCTTTTTTCTTCCTCTTCTCTCTCCTGTTTCCTCTTCTCTTGCTCCATTCTCTTTTTTCCCGCCTTTTTTGCCTGTTCTTTGTTTCCTCCTCTTCATTTCCCTCTTCCCCGTCTTCCTCTTCCTCTTCCGACTCGCTCAGTCATTTCCTCGCTTTTCCTCCCCATTCTCTTTCTTCTTTCCTTTTTTTCCCCTCTTCATTTCCCCCTTCTTCTTCGTCCTTCTTTCTCGTCTTATCGTTTTCCTCTCTCCCTTCTCCGTTCCTTCCCCTTCTTCCTCCCTCATTCTCCTCACCCTTTTTCCCTTCTTTTCCCCAATTCTCCCTTCTCTTCCGTCCTGTTGTCTCCTGTTTCCCTGCTTCTTCCATTTTTCCATCGTCTTTCCCCTACCGTCCCTGCTTTTCCGCCTCCTTTCCCCTCCTCTCCCCATTTTTCCCTTTCCCCCTCCCTCTTCTGTTCCTGCCCTCTATCTTCTTCCCCTTCCCCCTCATCCCCCATCTTCCTCTTCCCGTTCACCCCTTTCTCCTTCCCTTCCTCTTCCCTTCCCCCTACCATCTCCCTCTTCCTCTTTTCTCCCTTCTCATCCCGGAGTGTCCTTGCTGACGACAGTTAACAAAAAAAGGGTAATGGCGGCCTTGTCCTCTACTCTATACCCCTCTCGTTCCCTTACACGTCCCTCTCATGCTCCTCTCTTGCCTACTCATTTCCCACTCAAGCTCTCTCATGCCCCACTCACCCCCTTCCCGTGTCCCTCGTATATCCCACTCATATTCCTCTCAAGCCCATTTCATGCCCCACCCACGCCCCACTCATGCCTCTCTGATGCCCATGTATGCCCCACTCATCCACCTCTCATGCATCACCCATACCCCCGCTACCTCTCTTTCCACCTTTCTTGAACCACCATGAATTGATCGCCCTCTCCTGCACTGTCATTGCATATTCCCTTCATGTGCGTCCCCTTGCCTTCTCGTACAGGTGTCGTCAGCATTTCCTTTACACTGTCCTAAAACTCCCAAACTTGCTGGTAATATCCAAGCGGTTTTTGGAAAGATTTTAGTGTCCGCCTACCCCTTCTCCTGTCTAAGTCTTCCCATTTCTTACCTATTCTATCCCTGCCTTACCACGCCCACCCCTCCACGTGCTTTTCTCTTCTGCCTAACCCTTCCTTTTCCATATCCAACCTACCCCTGCCTTACCGCACCCACCCTCTTCCCCTGCTTTCCCTTTCCTACCCCTCCCACCTACCTTTCACCCTGCCAACACCTTCCCTGGCCTGCCCCTTCCCCTGCCTACCCCTCCTCTTTGCGTACCCTTTCCCCTGCCTACCCTTTCCCTTGCTTACCACTACCCCTGCCCCTTCATGCACCCTCCATACCTGCAATTTCCCCTGCTTACCCCATCCTTGCCTACCCCATCTTTGCCTACCCCTCCCTCTGCCTGCCCTACCATAGCGCACGGCCATGTAGCCAGACAGGTAACCTTTCTGCGTCCTCTGACCTTTCCCGGGACTTACCTGACCTGCCTGGGTCACGTGGGGGCATTTCCGCCAGGACAGGGGCAGGAAGTGAGGCAGACAGGCAGGCAGGTACTTTGTTAGGTTAGCAGGTTGGTAGGTAGGGAGAGAGGTATGTTGTTAGGGTGGCAGGCAGGGAGGTAGGCAGGTGGGCAGGCAAGTATGTTGATAGGCTAGCGGGCAGGTAGGTAGACAGGGAGGTACCAGTGGAGGTACACACGTAGGCATGCATGTATGTTGACAGGGTGGCAGGCAGGTATGTAGGTAGGTAAGCAGGTATGTAGCATTGGAAATAGGCAAGCAGGCAGGCAAGTAGGTTAGTGGGAGTGACAGGCATGGGGTAGGAAGGGAAGTAGCACTGGAAATAGGCAGGTAGGCAGGCAGGCAGGTAGGTATGTTGATTGGGTGGCAGGTAGGAAAGTAACATCTGAGATAGGCATGCAGGCACGTAAGCAGAAAGGTAGGCAGGCAGACATACTAGCAGGAAGGTAAGCAAGCAGGCATACAAGCAGGAAGGTAGACAGGCAGGAATCCGGCATGTAGGCAGGAAGATAGGCAGGCAGACAGGAAAACGAGGTATAGATCAAGGAATTTCAGGCAGTAAGATTTAATTAGACCAAGTTATATGAGATTAGTTTGGATTTATGTCACAAGAGGAGCTTATTATTCTCTCTCTCTCTCTCTCTCTCTCTCTCTCTCTCTCTCTCTCTCTCTCATAGCATATAGCATAGAAGAAAAGTAAGGCACCAGCACAAAACAAAACAATTTAAATAGATAGATAGATAGATAGAAAGAAAGATAGATACTGTAGCCAGACAACCAGGTACGCGACTGAACAAATAACCTGAGCTGAGTGACTGCTTGACTAGGAAAATTGAGTGAGATGGTTGACTGGAGTGACTGATTAGGAGTGATTGAGATGGATGAGTGGTTGAATGGGGGTGACTGATTGAGTGGGGGATGACTGGTTGAGTGGGGGTGACTGATTGAGGGGGGGTGACTGGTTGAGTGGGGGTGACTGGTTGAATGGGGGTAGCTGGTTGAGTTGGGGTGACTGGTTGAGTGGGGGGTGACTGGTTGAATTGGGGGTGAGTGGTTGAGTGGGGTGCTTCTCTGTGCCTGTGGAACTGGTCTGGTTGCTGTAGCCATGTGGTCTACCTTCATTCTCTCTCTCTCTCTCTCTCTCTCTCTCTCTCTCTCCCCTTTATCAACCATTTCCTCCCCATAAATTTTCCATTCTTCATCGTCTCATCCTTCCTTTCCTCATTATTTTCCTTTTGTTCAGATTCTTCTCATTCTTCTCTCGCCTACGCTCTTCCTTCCTCTCTTATCTTTATTTTTTTCCTATTTTCCTCCCGTTTCCTTCATCATGGATCTCTTCTCTCTCTCTCTCTGTTTTTATTTTCTTTCATTCTTTAATTTTTCTGACCATTCTTCCCTCCATATTTTTTCTGATTTTTCTTCATCCTCTTTTAATGGTTGCTTTTATTTTATTTGTCTTTGCTGATATGCTGTAGTTTAATATTCTCTCTCTCTCTCTCTCTCTCTCTCTCTCTCTCGTAATATAAAACTTTTTCATCTGCTCACCGTTTCTCGTGCTCTTTTGCCCTTTCACTGTCGTCTTCCTCGTTCCTCCCCTTCTCCTTCCCTCCCTCCCTCCCTCCATCTGCTTCTCATGTCGTGACACAAAAATTCTTTCCCTTTGCATTTGCTTCTCATAATTTTCTCCTTTTTTCAACATCTCTTTCTCTCATCTAACCATCCATCTATCCATATATCCATCCATGCACACGTCCATCCATTCATCCATACAATTTCACCCATCCATCCATCCATCCATCCATCCATATCCTTTTTCATGATCCAGCATCTTTCCGCCCCTTAATGTTAATTTCTTCATCTTTCTCGGCCTTCGAACTATCCATCCATCCATCAAATTCATCCATACATCCATCCACCCATCCACTCATCCATCCACATATCAACTCATCCATTCACTCATCATCTCATCCGTCCATGCATCAACTCATCCATCCATCCATCCACCCACCAACTCATTCATCCATCCACCCACCAACTCATCCATCCATCCACCCACCAACTCATCCATATCTTCGTGACTAAACATTTCCCTGTACTCCCTTATTCGTGATCTTTGCCCCCCCCCCTCTCTCTCTCTCTCATTTCCATCCATGTATTTCTTTCTCCGTGACCTAAAACCTTTCCTGCTTTACGTTTCCCAGTCTCTCTCGATCTTTGACGTTTCCTTCTTTCCATACACTTCCCTCTTCAACTTCCTTTTCCCTCTCATTCCATCCCTCCATTTGACTGTCCATCCATCCATCAATCCATCCTTTCTCTCTTCCCCATCTCACCTGATCTCTGACCTCCTCTGTCTCTGTCTGTCTGTCTGTCTGTCTGTCTGTCTGTCTCTCTCTCTCTCTCTCTCTCTCTCTCTCTCTCTCTAAATATTTCTGTCTATGTGTTATCTCATTTTATCTACGTTTCTGTACCTATCAGTCTATCTGTTTCTCTTAGCCTGTTCCCATCTACTTATCTCTCTGACCATCTATCTATCTATCTATCTATCTGCCTATGTATCACGTGACCTCTGACCTACTCCCCCACCCCTTCTAGGCCATCCGGTGGGGTCACAAAGGTCGCCATGGCATATCTAAAGAAAGGTCAATAGAAGTATGGGACAATGATTGAATCCCTTTAATTCCAGCACATTTCTCTCTCTCTCTCTCTCTCTCTCTCTCTCTCTCTCTCTCTCTCTCTCTCTCTCTCTCTCTCTCTCCAGACGATTATATTTAGCCTTAGAGCGAGATAGAGAAGAGGTAAGATGTAGAACAAACCCTTTCAGCCTGAGTACCTTTTGTCATTTTATTCTTGCAGCCTCAGGGAGAGAGAGAGAGAGAGAGAGAGAGAGAGAGAGATGATGTTAGAAGCAGTCTCCAGTAATCTCTTCACAAACACACGACTCTCTCCCTAATCTGAATAAATTTGTCTAGCATTATCAAGGTAAATAAATGTAAAATACGTCATGGGATTGAAGGGGTGAAGGACAGGTAGGTTAATTATATCGATGTTCACTACCTGTAATCCAGTGAAGTCTTCTTTCTTTTTCTTTTCTCTTTTTCTTCGCTCTCTTTGTTTTTCTTTCTTTTTCTTTTCTTTTTTTCCTTTCTTTTTTCCTTTTCGTTCCTCCCTTTTTTTTTTTTTTTTTTTCTGCTGCCAGACGATTTCATTCAACCCAAACGGGACCTCGAAGTAGAAAGGGTTGGATAAATTGTTCAATAACCTCCCCTTTATTTAGGTAAGCTTTCCATGAGCTGGATGTAGCGAGAATAAACTAACAAAATACGTCGTCGGATTGAAGGGGTCTAGCGAAGTCGACAGCCAGGTCGTGAGAGGTCAGGTATACGCCTTTTGTTCACATTTGGCGTAAAGTTTTCATCTCTCCCACTGAATTGACCCCAAAACACTCGCTGATACATTAGTTCTGAATGGATATTAAAGCCTATGTGGTGCCATGTGAAGTTCTGTGTTACATTGGATTGTTGAGCCTCAGGGAACGGAGTATCGGATCTGTCCCTCGAGTCGGACACATCAGTCGTCTCGAGTCATTATGGTAAGGTTTTTTTTTCCCCTCTACCACAAGACGATTTTATTCACCTGTGGAGGGAGTTAAATAAAACCTTTTGTCTGTTTGTCCAATTATCTGTCAGTCTATCAATCTATATCTATCAATCTATCAATCTGTCTGCCTATCTTTATCTATCTGTATCTATTATTCTATATCTTTTTATCTCTCTGTTTGTATCTGTCTCTGTTCATCCATCCATCCATCCATCCATCCATCCATCCATCCTCCCTATCTATCCTTGTATCTCCCTATATCACAATCCATAGTCAAAAAAATCAAGCATCGACCTTGGCAACCCGATTGGCTTCCTATGAATAAAACCACCATTAATAAAGTCTGATGGGCCGCGTCTGTGTCTGGGGCCTCTGATTGCCGTGAAGGCCAGATATACCTGTTGATATTTGGGTATGTTAATTGATTCTCTCTCTCTCTCTCTCTCTCTCTCTCTCTCTCTCTCTCTCTCTCTCTCTCTCTCTCTCTCGTTTGCCTTTCATTTCTGATCTGCATCTTTATCACCTAGTCAGTCTATCTGTCTTCATCTGTACATCTGTCTATTAATCAGTCACCCTATCTATCTACATATGTCCATCTGTCTGTCTACCTGTCTGTCTATCTCCAGCTTACCTATCAGTCCCTGTCACTCCCTCCAGTCTGTCACAAGGAACTAATACAAAGACACGGGTGGTTGGATGGCACGGAGAACCATCCAAACATCTTGACCTTTGATGGGGGTTCCGCGTCTCCCATTGGCTGCTGACCCATCCCTCACGCTGATTGGCTGGCTCTCCCTCCTGTCACTCCCCCCTTCCCCCTGCGCTCATTCTTCAGCCCCTTCAACCCGAGGACTCGTTCTATTTATTATTTATCTATTTTCTTGCATCCTTGCGCCGGCCGATTTTGTTTCCACCTTGTGTCGACTTTTTATTTTATTTCATCCGTGCTGACTCGTGCTTCTCCCTGATTGGTTTGTCTCCTTGCAACCCTCTCGTCGTATTCATCTTACATGCTTGCTGCCACCAGACGATTTTATTCAGCCAGGTTCGCCTCCCTCCACAACCCCCTCTCCTTCATTCCTCAACCCCCATCAGACAGAGGACGTCATTTTTCTCTATTTTTGCTGCCACCACCGGACGATTTTTTTTTTTTTATCCCGTTCAGGTGAGGCATTTCGAACTGGAGGGGTTGGATACAGCCTTCTTCAGTCCCGTTTATCGTCTTTCCTCTGCTGTATGAAAGCGTCTTGAGGCAACGAGAAGAAATTGTAAAAAGAAACAAAAAAAGACCGCTCCTTATTCAGTGGGTTAATTTCTTTCCAGTGATTTTTTTTTTTTTTTAGTTTATTCCTTTATCCACACAATTTTATTACAGAGAGAGAGAGAGAGAGAGTTTCCCGGATGCTAAACGTTTGAGACAAAAAGTAAAAACATTTAGCTGGTTTAGACACACACACACACACACACACACACACACACACACACACACACACACACACACACACACACACACACACACACACACACACACACACACACACCTGACCTAACCACAAATCTCCTCCATCTGTTTGTATGTCACATCAATGACCAGGCACATATTTCCCCCTTCCCCTCCCTTCTTCCCCTTCCCCTCTTTCCCCCTTCTCCTTCCCTCGACCTCTTTTTTTTTTTCCCTTAAGTTTTCCTCTCTCTCTCTCTCTCTCTCTCTCTCTCTCTCTCTCTCTCTCTCTCTCTCATCACCTCCCCTTCCCCCTTCTCCGTTACATCTAGCTAAGGGTGTCGCCGCCTCGTCTGCTATTTCCTGTGCTGCATGAGCTAGTGAAAAGAAACGCTACAGATAACGTTAATAAAGACGCTTACATTATTTCCAACCCCATGACCTATTTCTACACTTTATTCAATGATTAGACTTATTTTTAGCATAGGAGAGACTTTTCGAACGGGGGGAGGGGGGGTAAAAATAGACGCTCTTGACACTTTCAGGTCGAGTTTATTTCTTAAGTTGAAGTAGGTAGTCAGGATCTAGCAGCTGTAGTAGTAATGTCAACCCAGTAGTAGTTGTAGTAGCAGTAGTAGTCGTTGTCGAAGTAGTAATAGTAGTAGTAGTAGTTGTTGTTGTTGTTGTTATTGTTGTTGTTGTTGTTGTTGTTGTAGCTCCATGTTCATCTGTAACGTGAACATGGTGGAGTTCAAAATGAAGCCACATTTCCCTGGCATATCACCATCCTCGTTTTGGTGGGTTTGGGAGGGAGATGAGGGACGTTTGTATAATTGGGCAGTGAATCCGGCCGGTTATTTTGGTGCCATCACGGGAAGGCGTCCGTCTCCCGCACCCTGGAGATAGCAAGAATAAAATATACGTCACCGTTCTGAAGAGGTTAATCAGTGAAATGGAGCTTCAGGATCGGCATTCACAAAACATTAACAGTTCTTGCGGTAAACAAATTCCCATGCCACTCACTTGTTGTCAGAAATCATTTTATTTAGCCATATTTTTCACTTTATTTGTTCTGTTCACCCTAGTCTGGCGTTGAAGTGTTTGGTTGTTGTATGAGTGGAGATAAGTGTATAATTCAGCAGTCTTATTCACACGACGTAACCCCTCCATAATGGGAACAACTTTTATTCTTTTCCAGCTACCGCCAGAGATATTATTCAGCTGAGAGTGAGTTATAGGAGCCTGGGAGTGTTAATACGGGTGGCTGACGATTTTATTCGGCTGAGTGCGTCACAAATGTCTAAGGGTATCAGGCTCACGAAGATTCACGAATACACCCTCAGATCAGCTGATGCCGTTGTCCTGCCTGAGTGGCCTATTTACAGCGTACCCTGGAGCGAGCATAAAAGATGGAGAAAAAACTGAGGTCCGCTTCCCGCCATCCCACACCTGTCTTGCCCTACTTTTAACCCATTCACTCCCAGGACCTCAATCGTATTTTCCCGCTTGTTATCTCCTGCCTTGGCTTGATCGGTAGGGCACTCGTCATGTGATGCTTGTGCCTCGAGTCTAGGGCTCAAACCCAAGTCTTGGTGGCCATTTAAAGTGGGTGCTGGAAGTATACCTTTTCATGTGCTTGCATGTGGTTGCACCCTATCCGTTCTACCGATGACATATATAGACCCACACACACAAACATATCCATTGCAACACTTATATATATAGGCCTATATATATTTTTTTAAACCAAAGTATAATTAAACATTAAAAAAAAAAAAGTTTGTTTTAACTCTTCAGCAGTGCTTTTATTTAATTATTATAGCTAGGGCTATTATAAATAATAATCTGTCTAGCGTTAGAAACGTACACAGGAACTTTTTGATTATCCTGTATTTCCTGAAAATGTTGTCGGGTAAGAACAGGCTTTTGGAACTGGAAGGGTTATTAGGTACAGCCTTCATTATTCCCCTCACTGGAAGAGGACAAAAGCTGAACAGAACTGACTGGAAGTAGCTAGAATAAAATAGGAAATGCGTCATTGTACTGAAGGCGTTACTCAGAGTATTGGCCTAAAATTGCCATCTTCCCATCGTGAATGCATATTTGTCGCAAGAGATTATAACACATGGTGCTAATCAGGAAGAAGTGCTGTGAAAAAGGATTTAGAACCCATGCATTGTCTTTTTCTGGTACTGAACTAGGGAAAATAAAGTTGCAAAAGGACGAAAATCAGGGCCAAGTTAAGGTGAAAGGATTATAGTAAGAGTTCTTTTCGCTGGATAAAGTCGTATGGCGTTGGAGAAAATAATTCACCCTAGTTCATCTACAGCCGCATAGAAGGTCCATGCATAAAAATATCGTTCAGTATAGAGGTGGAGGCGGTGCTGTAAGAACTCTCAAACCTGACTAAAGCGTCTGGCGTTAATCACAGGGAAGCGCGTCCATAGCAACGTAGGAATTCCTCGTCGTTTGATAAAGTCTGGCTCGCCGGACTCACTGTCAGCTGAATAAAATCACATAAAATTTTGCTTAGGCTCCAATGCCCGACTTTCAGTTGATAAAATTCATCTGACGCAGGTTGGAATGAAACACTAAAAAAGACGTGATCATTCGAGTTCTAAACAGGTGTCTTTGTTTTTGTTTTTTTCTGGATCATGCATCGCTCCATCCTTGGGTAGGAAAAGGGGTCGGGATGATGGTGATGAACTCTTGAAATGTTCTAGGACAGTCAGTTTACGTCCCCAGGGAAGTTTATTAGAGGGCATTGTAATGGGTTATTCGAAACGATTTTTTTTTTTACTCAGTGTGTAAGGCTTTTTTTTTCCTTTCTCTCGTACATGATTGAAATCGTCAAAAGGTTAAGAATATTTATGAAGAATATTATAGAACGGGTGTCACCATAGTAAAAGGATTAACTTCTGTAATGCGATAACGCCTGTCCTTATTTTACTCGAATTATACTTGAATGTATGGCTTAGCTTTGGTAACGGTACCTACAGTATGAAAAAAGCGACAGGATAAGGTAAAGAAGGTGAAATCATATTGAACTGCTTTAAGTAGCCGTCCTTGGTTCGGCCCAGCCCAGATACACTTCCATCCCCGAAGAATTTTACAGAGGGGTTAGATCCGTGATGGGACGACGGGAAGACCAGGGCCATGAGTGGGGGGAGGAGGGGCATGAGTGGGGGGGAGGAGGGGCATGAGTGGGGGGCAGGAGGGGCATGATTTGGGGTGGGGGGGTGGTGGTGAGGGCGATATGGTAGGACAGGTAAGATGCTTGGGTTTTCCTCCCTTCCCTCGTACATCCGGGCGGGGGCGACACGAAGGGGTGGAGTGGCAGGCTGGGGGCAAGGCTGACATGTACAGTCCAGGGCAATAGTTTCTCTACACTGTCTTGCACAACCCCTAAACTCCGGTCACGCATTTTTTAGTTTCTTCTTGGTACTTGACTCAACTTAGGAGAGACTCTTAGAACTGGTATGGTTAGAAATAGCCGTAATTAACTACTTCACCACTAAAGATCCCACCATTGTTGAAGAAGAATCGTCTGATAAGGATAATCTAAGAAATACGTCACCGGATTGAAAGGGTTAACTCGGATTGTTTGGTTAAAATCAAGCGGGTTTGGATCTCTTAACCCCGCCATTGCGGTTATATTCTTTGCTACCAACAGACCTACTTATGTTTTTATCAATTGACTCTGTATACCCCTTACTTCTCCCCACTTGCTCTCGGTAATTTTACACTCTCCATTCACTCAGTAGTCACCACATCCTTTCATTTCTCGGTAACAGATTTCCTCCGTCTACCCTCTCGGACACTGCAACATCAGCACACACTTCTCCTTTTCTTAGTCTTTGTACCCCATCACATCTCAGGAATCGGTACATCACACCCTCTCTAGGTAACAACACACTCCCTTTCCACTCATTAGTTTGCATGCTTATATTCTCAGTAAGACACATTCCATCAACTGACGCATGCACTCGGTAACATTACCTTTTCCTTCCTCTGTCGATACATTCAGTAGTTTCCTGACCCTTCACACACCTACTGTACCTACAATTTATAGTGCCTCACATACCTAAGTACCTGCCTACCAGTCTACTTACCTACTTATCCACCTACCTCCTTACCATATATAGTACCATACACACCTACCTACCTACCTACTGTAGTACTTACTTTC
This sequence comes from Coenobita brevimanus, assembly GCF_032717465.1. Taxonomy (NCBI): domain Eukaryota; kingdom Metazoa; phylum Arthropoda; class Malacostraca; order Decapoda; family Coenobitidae; genus Coenobita; species Coenobita brevimanus. Next base: position 42,567,178 of record NC_137031.1, on the reverse strand, counting down.
ATCCTCTACGCCCATTACTGTACCCACCTGCAGTGTACACCCAACTACACTTACTACAAGCCTGCTACCTACACCTGCCTCACACATCTACTGTACACTCATCCACACCTACGAAGCAGCTACCTACATCTGCTTAACATATCCACACCCATCCACACCAACAAACCTGCTACCCACACCTGACTCACATATCTGCACGTACACCCAGCCACACCTGTCTCACACATCTACATCCATCCACACCTACCCCCTATACTTACACCCACCTACAGCCCACACCCTCCTACACCTGTACTACACACACACACACACACACACACACACACACACACACACACACACACACACACACACACACACACACACACTTTCAGTCTTACATGTAGTTAAAAATGAGTAACAGGAAATTACTATAGACATTCTTGATTCACTACATTTTTTTCCTATTGCAGCATCGTCCTTCACTACGATGGGTCTGTCCTTAGCTGAAAAGAAAAAGAAAAAAGATAATGTCGACTTACCCAAGAAGAGATAAAAAAATAGACTGAATAATCAGCAGCAATAGAGGAAAGATGATACAAAGTAAACACGTAACGAAGTAAAGCAATATGGGAAATCAGAACATAAAATAATAGCGTAATATTTAAAGCAATAAGGAAATTTAAAAAGTAATAATGTAGGGCAATAAAAAAAATTCATTGAGACAACACTGCTTTCATTCCTAACATTGTATACCGGTATATATATATATATATATATATATATATATATATATATATATATATATATATATATATTGTTTTTCGAAGACTAGAGTGATGAACGAAGATGATTGTGGTCTACTTGTCAGGGCTGTCTGATGATGATAATTTGGTGGATGTGCAGAAGGTCAAGATGGTCATGCATGAAGTAAGTTTTTCTCTCATAATTCTGGATCCTGCCTATCATAATGATGATGATGATGATCTTCTTCTTCTTCTTCTTCTTGTCTTCTTCTTCTTCTTCCTCTTCTTCTTCTCACAGTATTTCTCATTTTCCGGTTTTCTAATATTCCTCTCCACCCTCTCTCCTTCCCCGTTATCTCTCTGACTTTAAATCTCTCTCACTTCATCACAGTTCCCTCCCTCCTCCCAAACCTCCCCCACATACACATATATTTCCCTTTCCTTCTCTCTCTCTCTCTCTCTCTCTCTCTCTCTCTCTCTCTCTCTCTCTCTTCATTTTCTCCACCTCCTCCTCCTCCTCCTTGTCGCAAACTTTGAAAATGTGTTCTGGCATACTGGGACCATGGATGTCTTAAGTATTCATATATCTGTAGTTCAGTTGCCTCACAGGAAGTCAGTGTTGTATACTTGCAAGATTCACCTCTACTTGTTTTCTTACACGTCTGATTGCCCAAGGGTTTTTAGGGTGGAGTAAGGAGTCGTCTTTAAGGTGTCAGGTCTTTCTTATTAATATCGAGGCCAGACCACTCATTAGGAATCTTAAGGTCTGTGTGGTCTCTGGATCTGTGTGACCTCCTCCTCCTCCTCATTTTATTTTTCTTTTTTCAATCTCTTCCGTTTTATAGCACACTCTTTTTCTTCTTTACCTTCGTTTCACCTTTACATTAATAATATTCTAGCCTTCCCCATGCACCCACACCTTTTCCTACCCATTTCCCCCTCCCTACTACCTTCCCTACCCCTGTCCCTGCGCCACATCCCATCCCTAAAACCTCCTTCTTAAGCATCCTTCCCTTCCTACCCCTTCCATCCCCACCTCTCTCCTTCTCTACCTGTTCCCCACCTGTACCCCATCCCCCCCATCCCCTCAACCCTCCTTCCTCCTAACCCCCCCCCTCCCTTTTCCCTCACCTCTTCTACTCCCTTCCATCCTTCTCCCCACTTTCTCCCCTTTCTCATCTCTCTTCTTCCAGTTTTCTATATTACCTCTTCCCCCACCCCATCTTGGTTTGCCCCCGTCCCTCCACCCTATTTCTCTCTCTCCTACCCTCTCCCCTACCTCCTCTCCCATATTTTTCTCTGCATCTATTCCTCTTCCTCCCCACTCAATCCTCTCCTTTCTGTCCCCTCTTCTCCCCGCACTCTTCCCCCTTTATCCTTGCCCTTCCCTCCCCTTTCCTCATCTACCCCTACTCCTCCCCACCCCTCTACCGCTACTCCACTTTCCTTGATTCCCCTCTCATCCCCCTCCCCTTCCCTCCCCTTGCCCCTTCTACTCGTCTACTCCTACTCCTCCCCTTCCTCTTTCGTCTTCTACCTCTATTCCCTCTCCCATACGTCCCCCTCCGTCACCACCCCTCTTCTACCCCCATTCCCTCTCCCCTTCCCTCTAACCCTTCTTTCCCCACCCCTTTCCTCTTCTCTTCCTCCTCCCCCTCCCCAACCTCCTCCTCAGCACCCGTAATGTAGGTCAGCTTGCCTTTGTGTCCAACCTCCCCCTTCCCCCCTCCCCCTTCTCCTCCCCTTCCCCTCCCCGTCCTCCTCGCCCTCCTCCTCCCCCTCCCCCTTCCCTAGTCCAACGAAGGATAGAAACTGTTCTTCACGCATTCCTTTGAGAAGATGTGGTGGTGTGGTAGTTGTGGTAGGGATAGTGGTAATTGTGGTGGGGATAGTGGTAGTTGTGATAGGAATGGTGATAGTGATTGTGGTGGGATGACAGTAGGTGTGGTAATGATTGTAGTGGGAATGGTAGTAGGTGTGGTAGAGGTGGTGGTAGTTATCGTACTCGTTAGTTGTGGTAGTGATTTTGGTTAGAATGCTAGTAATTGTGGTAGGGATGTTGGTATTTTTGCTGGGAGTGGTGGTAGTTATGGTAGGGTTGTTGGTAGCTGTGGTGGAGATGGTGGTAGTTGTGGGGAATGGCGGTAGTTGTGGTATGAATGGTGGCAATTGTTGTAGGGATGATGTCAAATGTGGTGGTAGTTATTGCGGTAAAGATGGTGGTTGTTGTGGTAGGGATGATGGCAGTTATAGGAATGGTCATGGGAGTGGTGGTAATTGAACTGTGAATGGTAGTTGTAGTGAAGGTATTGATGTGGATGGTGGTACTTGTGGTGGCTATGGTAATTGTGGTAGGAATGGTAGTAGTTATGGTAGGGATCGTGGTAGTTGTGGTGGGGATGGTGGTGGGAGAGGTGGTATTTATGGTGAAGGTGATGATAATTGTGGTAGTAATGGTAGAAGTTGTGGTTAGGATGGTGGAAGTTGTGGTAGTGATGGTGGTGGTGGGGATGGTAGTGGTAGGTGATTATAACGGTGCATAGATCTGATCTGATTGTGGTTGAGAAAGAGGTTTGTGTGGTTGTATGTGGTGAGGACGATGGTGGTTGGTGATGGTGGTAGGTGTGGTAGTGATTGGTAGTTGTGGTAGTTGTTAGTATAAAATGTAGTTGTGGTAATGGCCGGTAATGGTAGTGGTTTTTTAATAGTGGTTAATGAAGGTAGTAGTTGTGGTAGCGAGGTAGTGGTACTAGTTGTAATAGCAGTTAATAAGGGTTCAAGTAGTTGTGGTAGTAATTGATGATGGTAGTAGTTGTGGTAGTAAGTGATGATGGTAGTAGTTGTGGTAGTTAGTGATGATGGTAGTAGTTGTGGTAGTAAGTGATGATGGTAGTAGTTGTGGTAGTACGTGATGATGATGGTAGTAGTGGTACTGGTTAATAATGGTTGTGGGAGTGGTTGGTAATAGTAGTTGTTGGGAATGGTGGTAGTTGTAGTAGCTTTATGTCTGGTAATGGTAGCATATTTAGTAGTGATGTTGGTAGTTGTGGAAGCCGTGTCTGGTACCAATAGCGTAATGGTGTTGGTAGTTGTGGTTGGTGATAGTGGTAATGTTTGTAGTGGTGAAGGGTGGCAATTGTGGTAGTGACTAGTGATGGTGGTAGTTGCGGTACTCAAATTGTGGTGATGATTCATATTGTGATGATGTTGGTAGTTGTGGTAGTGGTTATGATGATGATACCTGAGATAGTGGTTGATGATGACTGTGATTGTGGTTGTTTCTGGTAGTTGTGGTAGCGAATGACGGCGGGTACAGTTACGGCAGTTGTGGTTGTTGATGTTGGTAGTTGTGGTAGTGAACAGTGAGGGTTGTATTTTTGTTTTTTTGTCCCTAATGTTAGTAGTTGTGGTTGATGGTAATTGTGGTAGTGAATGATGAAGATTATAGCTGTGGTAATTGTGATGATTTTGGTGATTGTGGTATTGATTGATGCGGGTTATAGTTGTGGTTGATGTTGGTAGTTGTGGTAGTCATTGATGAGGGTTACAGTTCTGGTGGTTGTGATTGATGTTAATTCCTAATGGTTATCGTGGGTAGTTATGGTAGTTGTGGTAATGGTTTTGGTAGTTGTGGTAGTGGTTTTGGTAGCTGTTAGTGGTTTTGGTAGTTGTGGTGGTGGTTTTGGTAGTTGTGGTGGTGGTTTTGGTAGTTGTGGTGGTGGTTCTGTTTGTTGTGGCGGTGGTTCTGGTAGTTGTTGTGGTGGTTCTGGTAGTTATAGTGGTTCTGATAGTTGTGGTGGTGATTCTGAAAGTTGTGGTGGTGGTTGTGGTAGGTGTGGTAGTAGTTCTGGTAGTTGTGGTGGTTGTGGTAGTTATAGTGGTTCTGGTAGTTGTGGTGGTGATTCCGGTAGTTGTGGTGGTGATTCTGGTAGCTGTGGTAGTGGTTCTGGTAGTTGTGGTGGTGAATCTGGTAGCTGTGGTAGTGGTTCTGGTAGTTTTGATGGTGATTCTGGTTGCTGTGGTAGTTGTGGTAGTGATTCTGGTAGTTGTGGTGGTGTTTCTGGTAGTTGTGGTAATGGTTCTGGTAGTCGTTGTGGTGGTTCTGGTAGTTGTGGTGGTGGTTCTGGTAGTTGTGGTAGTAGTTCTGGAAGTTGTGGTGGTTTTGGTAGTTGTGGTGGTGATTCTGGTGGCTGTGGTAGTGGCTCTGGTAGTTGTGGTGGTGATTCTGGTAGCTGTGGTAGTTGTGGTAGTGGTTGTGGTAGTTGTGGTTACCTAATCTTGCCACATAACTATACAGTCTCTTCAGGACCAGTGTAGTGCTGTAACTTCTTAACTTTTCCACTATAATCACTTTTTTTTTTTTCCATGTTATTGCTTCATTCAACCTTCAGACGGTTTTATTCGAACTGGAGGCGATTGACAGAGCCATCATTAAATTCTTCCCTAACACCTTTTCCTAAGCGATTTATTTTGCCCATGATACGGTACTGTTCGTCTTTTGTGCTGCTTAAAACATCGTGATATCGCCATACTCAGCGTAAGTAATGTACAAAATCATATTAACCAGCAAGATACACAAATAAATCGCTGAGGAATAGGTGCTAGGGAGCCTCGTAACCCGACGAGAATTCGGTCAGTCTCCTGTAATCTATTTTCACCTGTATAAAATCGCCTGGAGTTAGCTAGAATAGAATACTAGAACTGTCCCGAGTATGAGAGGGTTAGAATGGCGTCATCACATTGAAGGGCTCAAATTTTGAAGAAAGAGACGAAAGATTTAGAAACTTAATCTATCTATCTATCTATTGCCGGACGCGTCAATCCCGTTTGGGGTAGCCACAAACAAATCGCCTCCAAGTCGCCCTGTTCCCCGCCATTTCACTGCCCTGCTCCCAACTCACACCCCCCTCTCTCATATACCTCTCCACCCCATCCCTCCATCTCATCCTCGGCCTCCCCCTTCCTCTTCCCCCCTCCACCTCACTCACATACACTCTCTTCGTCAGTCTTTCACCATCCATCCTCTCCACATGGCCAAACCACCTCAGTGTGTTTCTCATAACGCTTCCTATTACATCCACATCCACACCACAACGCTCCTTTATATCTTCATTCGTCAGCCTGTCTCTCCACGTGACTCCACAGGCTCCTCTTAAATAACTCATTTCCACTGCTCTCACTCTTGACTTGTGTCCTTTCAACAATGTCCAAGCTTCACTTCCGTACGTTAGAGTTGGTATCACAATACTGTCATGTAGTAACTTTTTCACTTCCATGCTCACTTCCCTGTTTCTTATCACTGCTTTCAAAGAACCAGCAACCTTTCTTCCCTGCTGTACCCTTTCAAGCACTTCACCCTCCAAACCTCCATCCTTACTCATCACACTACCCAAGTACTTAAACGTACTCACATTTTCCAATTCCTCACCATCCAACCTCGCTGTACATTCACTAACCTCACCTCTCTCAAAGACCATCACTTTACTCTTCCCTACATTCACCTTTAGATTCCGTTTCTTACACACTCTCCCAAACTCATCCACCAAGCCTTGCAGCTCCCCTTCGTCTTCACTCAACAACACAGTATCATCTGCAAACAACAGTACAGGGAGTTTGCAGATGATACTGTGTTGTTGAGTGAAGACGAAGGGGAGAACTGATCATTGTGGAAATATTGAGATACTAAAGAATATAATGAAGGAAAGAAGAGTCAGTAGCGAGAATTTGTCTTTTATTTCACCTTTTATGCCTTTCACATTCCATTGCTGGCTAATATTCCTAAACTGAGAGAGGCTTGGTATGTTCCTAGTATTTTACCTTTCTGCTGCTTCCCTTCCTCTACTGGCTGACAGTCCTAAGCTGTTATGATCCCAATATTTCACCTCTTCTACTTCTCACCGTCCTCTGCTGGCTGACACTCTTAAGCTGCTGTGTTCCTAATATCTCACCTCTACTGCTGCTCACCTTCCTCTGCTGTTTATTGTTCCTAAGCAGAGAGAGGCTTGGTACTTGCCTCTTACTTTTTCCCTAAGCAAAGAGGGGCTTGGTATGTTTCCCTGCCCATAGATGATGATGATGATGATGATGATGGTGGTGGTGGTGGTGGTGGTGGTGATGGTGATGCTGCTTTTTGATATGATGCAACAGGGAGGGAAGTGACGGACATAAGTGTGAAGGAAACGCAGTGGTGAAATAGTGGATGA